>NC_090444.1:856445161-856751550 GCF_031143425.1 Pleurodeles waltl | reverse complement strand
GCATGGCACCCTGAGGGCAGTGCCATGTCGACTTCGTCATTTTCTCCCCACCAGCACACACAAGCTGTAAGGCAGTGTGCATGTGCTGAGTGAGGGGTCCCCAGGGTGGCATAATATATGCTGCAGCCCTTAGAGACCTTCCCTGGCATCAAGGCCCATGGTACCAGGGATACCATTTACAAGGGACTTACCTGTGTGCCAAGGCTGTGCCAGTTGTTGGAACAAAGGTATAGTTTAGGGAAAGAACACTGGTGCTGGGGCCTGGTTAGCAGGATCCCAGTACAGTTTCAATCATAACTAGCATCAACAAAAGGCAAATCGTGAGGGGGTAACCATGCCAAGGAAGGCATTTCCTTACACAACACCACCCCCCATCCCCAAACGAAATAGGATGAGACTAACCTTTCCCAAGAGTGTCATCATTTTCCAAGTGGAAGAACTTGGAAAGGCCATCAGCATTGGTGTGGGCAGTCCTAGGTCTATGTTCCACCACAAAGTCCATTCCCTGTAGGGATATGGACCACCTCAACAGTTTAGTGTTTTCTCCTTTCATTTGCATCAGCCACCTGAGAGGTCTGTGGTCAGTTTGAACTGTGAAGTGAGTACCAAAAAGTTATGATCGCAACTTCTTCAGGGACCAAACCACAGCAAAGACCTCCCTCCCAATGGCATTCCAACGCTGCTCCCTGGGAGTAATCTCCTGCTAATAAAAGCAACAGGCTAGTCAAGGCCATCATCATTTGTTTGGGACAGGGCTTCACCTATGTTCAGAGGCATCAGTCTGCACAATGAACTGCTTAGAATAATCTGGAGCTTTCAAAACTGGTGCTGTACAAATAGCTTGCTTCAGGGTGTCAAAGGCCTTTTGACAGTCCACAGTCCAGATAACTTTCTTGGGCATTTTCTTAGAGGTCAGTTCTGTGAGTGGTATCACTATTGATCCATATCCCCTCACAAACCTCCTATAGTACCCAGTCAAGCCAAGGAATGCCCTGACCTGAGTCTGGGATTTTGGAGCTACCCAGTCCAGAATAGTCTGGATCTCGGGTTGGAGTGGCAGAAATTGGCCTCCACCTACAAGGTGTCCCAAGTAAACTTCAGTTCCCTGCCCTATCTGACATTTAGATGCCTTGTTAGGGAGGCCTGCTGCTTGCAGGACCTGCACAACCTTCCTCAGGTGGACCAGGTGATCCTGCCAGTTGGAGCTAAAGACAGCAATATCATTAAGATAAGCTGCACTAAAGGACTCCAAGCCAGCAAGGACTTGATTCACCAATCTTTGGAAGGTGGCAGGGGCATTCTTTAAGCCAAAGTATGTCACAGTAAACTGGTAGTGCCCATCAGGTGTAGAGAATGCTGTTTTCTCTTTTGCTCCAGGTGCCATTTTGATTTGCCAGTTCCATGCTGTCAAGTCAAAGGTACTTAAGTATTTGGCTGCACTTAATTTGTCTATGAGCTCATCTGCCCGTGGGATGGGGTGAGCATCTGTCTTGGTGACAGAGTTGAGCCCTCTGTAGTCCACACAAAACCTCATCTCTTTTTTGCCATCTTTGGTGTGAGGTTTGGGGACCAAGACCACTGGGCTAGCCCAGGGTCTGCCAAGAGTGCCCAATCACTCCCAGCTCTGCATCCTGTGGACTTCCACCTTGATGCTTTCTTTGACTTGGTCAGACTGTCTGAATATTTTATTCTTGACAGGCTTACTGTCTCCTGTGTCCACATCAAAGGTACACAGGTGTGTCTGACTAGGGGTCAAGGAAAGGAGCTCAGCAAACTGCCCGAGGACTTGCCTGCAGTCAGCTTGCTGTTGGCCAGAGAGAGTGTCTGAATAGATCACGCCATCTTTAGGGTCAGTGGGGAGGTGATCAGGGAGAGGTTCACTGTCTGCTTCCTGGTCCCATCTGTAACCATTAACATGTTTACATCTGCCCTGTCATGAAAGAGTTTAAGGCGATTAACATGGATCACCCTCTTGGGGATCCTGCTAGTGCCCAGGTCCACCAGGTAGGTGACCTGACTCTTCTTTTCTAGCCCTGGGTAAGGGACACTCCATTTGTCCTGAAGTGCCCTGGGAGCCGCAGGCTCCAGAACCCAAACTTTCTGCCCTGGCTGAAACTCAGCCATAGAAGCCTTTTGGTCATACCACAACTTCTGGAGTTGTTGTCTGGCCTCAGGATTTTTGCTTGCCTTTTCATGTACTCTGCCATCATTGAACATAGGCCTAGTACATATTCCACCACATCTTGTTTAGGCTCATGGAGAGGTCTCCCCCAGCCTTCTTTTACAGGTGCCAGTGGTCCCCTAACGGGATGGCCAAACAGAAGCTCAAAGGGGGCAAACCCTGCTCCCTTCTCCAACGTCTCCTCTTGCATTTGAACTGGATCTTCAGCTACAGAAGGTTGGGCATTGGCTCCTGCCCCACCTCAACACTCCACAATGGACTGGTTTCTGTCCCCTCCTTTTGCAGGTTTTCCATACCTGGAATCCACCCTTGGATTCCACTGGTCCTGTCATGGTTCTGCAATTTCCAATCGCGTCGTCCCCATGTTAGCCTGTGGGAAAACCGGGTTACTTACCTCTCTGCACCTTGGCACTGGGAATCTTCGACATAATTACCTTTTGGGGATTTATTCTCTCCCAGCGATTGTCTAACTACAGCATACTCACTGGTGTGGGACACTCGTTGAAATTCAATTTTTTTAGTATGTGGTTTGGCTCCTCCATAGAGCCCTTGCTAGTTTATGCTAGTCCTAATTACTTACCTGTGTATATTTGTTGTGCTCATACTTCCAGAGGGAAGTATAGCTATGGTAGTCTAGTTTGGTGTACCTATAATGAAGTTCCTTTGTTTTTGCACCACTGTGTGGTTCCTTTCATGTGTGATAAGTGACTGTGTGACTACTGTGGTATTGCAAGGTGCTTCACATGCATTCAAGTCTTGGCTGAACACCACATCTACCACAGAGAGCCCTGGCTGTCTAGACGCTGTAACACCCACTAATTGTGGTTTGCTTGGATCCAGTATGAGGTGCAACACCATAGGTGTCCATCACTGTATGAAAGTACCCTCTTTCCTGGCATGGTGACCCCTATTTTCTGCCTGTTGTCAGTATCTTTGACTGTGTCTATTGGGATCCTGCTTACCATGACCCCAGCCATTTTGCTCTCTCCTTTAAATTTAACCTTTTTCTTTCCACAATTGGCATACTGGTCCCCCCATGTCAGTTTCTAATAGATGGTACCTAGGTACTCAGGGCATTGGGGTTCCAGGGGATCCCTCTGAGATGAAGCAGTTATTCTGCCACCCATAAGGAGCCCATGCAAAGGGTTCTGCAGGCCTGCCATTGCAGCCTGTGTGAAACGGGTGCATGCACCCATTTTCAGTACAGGTCACTACACCAGGTCACTATCAGTCACCCTTATGGTAGGCCCTCTCAGTCCAGAGGGCAGGGTGCAGGTACCTGTGTGTGAGCTCTCCACAAACTCCAGATCCATTTTCCTGGACTTTGTGCCATTTTACGTGTGTACTGGACGTAGGTCACTACCTATGTCCAGCTACATAATCATAACTGCGAACCTTGGCACGTTTGGTATCAAACATGCAGAATCACATCCCAATACTGTTGCAAGTATTGGAAGTACGGTTCCATGCACTCTGGGGGCTCCTTAGAGGACCCCCAGCATTGCTACCACCAGTCTTACAGGGTTTTCCAGGGAGCCCAGCTGCTGCCACTGCTCAGTCAGTTTTCTGCCCTCCTGCTGCTTGATACGATCAAGCCCAGGAAGGCAGAGCAAAGGATTTCCTTTGGGAGAGGGAGTTAACACTCTCTCCTTTTGGAAATAGACGTGACTGGCTTTGGAGGGGTAGCCTTCCCAAGCCACTGGTTTGCTTTGAAGGGCACATTTGGTGTCCTCCGTGCGTAAACCAGTCCACACCGGTTCAAGGACTCCCAGTCCCTGCTCTGGCGCTAAACTGGACAATGCAAAGGGGAGTGACTACTCTCCTGTGCATCACCATCCCAGGGGTGGTGCCCAGAGCTCCTCCAGAGGGCCCCTGGGTTCTGCCATCTGGTTGGCACGGAACTCTGGGAGCATCTTAATGGCCAGGCAGGTGACGTCAGAGCCCCCTCCTCATAGGTGCTTACCTGGCAAAGTGACCAGTCCCTCTTTCAGGGCTAATCTGATAGAGACTTCTAGCTGCAGATTCCTTACCTTTGAATTCCCTGGCATCAACTTAGAATCAGGAATGTTTTTGCTGAGCAATACCCTGTGTGCGCCTTTGGGTTGTACCGCACGGATTTGCGTGCGTCGTCCAACTCTGTGTGGCTCAGTCAGCGTCGTTGGAGCCGTCTATGACGTCACGGTCACCTATAAATGCACCACCCCGGCATGCGTATGTCATTTCTTTTCCTTCCGCGCTGGTCAAACGTAGGTCTGGGATCAAGCTACCCTTTGCCTTTTTTGTCATATAGGAAGACGGGGTTCAAGCCGTGTGGCGCCTGTCATCGCGCCATGTCAGTGACGGACCCCCATCAAGTATGTATCTTGTGCCTCAACAGGGACCACGACTCAAAGTCGTGCTCTGACTACCACCGGGCCATGGCTCCGAAAGCTTTGAGGGAGCAGTCCCTAAGGCTCATGGTGCCCCGGCAGTCGACTTCGGTCAGCCCGACTCCTTGAATATCATGGTCCCGCTCAAGGAGGAGGTTGCAGAACCACTCCAGGAGCCCCAAGTCCTCTTCGTCCCACTTGAAGTCCTTGGGGCACTCGGGGAAGAGGCACAAGAAAAAGAAGAAGTCCAAGCAGACTTCGACTTTGCGACCCCTGTCGGCCGACGAGACATCTGGGAAACGTCTGCTTTCCAAGCACAGTTTCGCAGAGCTGTTGCCAGGGCCATCATTGCGTCCTCCCCTCTTTCTGGGAGCCAGAGCCACCCCTGCTCAACTAAACAAATTTTAAGAAGCCATGCGCTTCATTTTTCAGCGGGCTAAACCCACTCGTGGGTCTTGGGACCCCGTGGGGTTAGCATGGGCCCCATATGGTTCGACGCCAGTGGTTTTGGCCTCGGCGCTGTACAAGACCCCAGGATCCGATACTGGATCTGGACCAGTGCCGGTTTCTCACAGTCAGCCGTCGCCGGGCCCGGCGTTGACACTCCCTCCAGCACCCACTGGTGGTGAAAGCCCCATTGTCATTTCTGATGATCTGGAGCAGGAATGACGACGTATGATGTAAATTCTGAGTTTGCCTGCTCCAATTAGACCCAGATCAGTAGCTGAGGCTTATTATGAACAGCCATGCACAGGTGAGGAGTGGGAGGGGTCTGAGGACCCTTTAGATTATGGCCTGGAGCAACAGGACTGGTATGAGGATCTAGGAGCAACCAGTGGACTGGATACTTCTCCAGATGCTGGTATGCCCTCACCTCCTACTGTGGCTACGGAGGAGGGGGCAACGTATGCTATGGTGGTGCATAGGGCAGCTGAGGTCTTGGACCTAGAATTGCCTACTGTGCCAGTCAGGACTAATCTCTTGACAGAGGTGCTTCAGCCAGGGTTTGCTACATCAGAGCCGATGTTACCCTTCTATGAAGCCCTTACAGATGTCCTACTGGGGACATGCTCCAAGCCCAGCACAGGGTCTCCTATGAATAGGACAATCAGCCACCACCATTGACCAGCTTCTAAAGACCTTGGTTTCCTCACCCAACACCTAATCCCGGAGAGCTTGGTGGTCCAAGCCTCCATTTCCCATGGTGCCTTCCCTTCCGCTCCCCCAGATAGGGAATCCAAGAGGCCGGACCAGCTTGGGAAGACAATGTTTTCTTCCTCCAGCCTGGCATTGAGGTCGGTAAACACCTCTTGCCTTTTGGGCCGTTTTTCCCATACTTTATGGGATACAGTGGCAAAGGTACTGCCTCAGGTCTCAGAGGGCGTACATGATACTCTCAGCCAAGCTGTCAAGGATGAGAGAGATGCAGCCATGTTTATCATCCAGTGTGGCTTGGACACGACTGACTCGCTGGGCAGGACAGTTTCTTCGACAGTGGCCCTTCGACGCCGCACCTGGCTGCGTACCACTGGCTTTTCAGGGGATGTCCAGGATAATTTGATGGATTTGCCTTTCGATGGCTCACGCCTCTTTGGTGAGAAGGCAGACTGTGCTTGAGCGGTTTAAGGACTATCGAGCCATGGCCAGATCCTTAGGCTTCTCAGCTCCCGTTCGCCAGCAGTCTGCCTATCGCCCCTTTTGAGGCTTCGGGGGGGGGGGGGGGCGTGCGTTACCACACCAACCACAGGTTAGCCAACGTCCTCCGGCTTCACAGCATCTGGTGCGAGGACGAGGTCGTGGTGGTACCTTTAGACCCAGAAGGTCTATCCAGAGGTCGGCCACCACCCAGCCCTCCTCTTCCACAACGCCCAAGCCCTCCAAGTATGGTTCTGCAAGACTATGTCTGCCAAGTTGGAGGGAGGATTCAATTTTAGCTCCCTCACTGGCGGTCCATAACATTGGACAAATGTGTCTTGCAGATCATACAGAAGGGCTATTCCCTCCCCTTCCAGTCTTTCCCTCCCTCTATCCCTCCATTGAAAGAACGGCTGATGGAGGATCATTTAATCTTGCTCCGCGAGGAAGTTACGACTTTCTTGGCCAAGAGAGCCATAGAAAGGGTGACGATCTCAGAAGTAAAAAGTGGTTGTTATTCCTGCTACTTTCTGATTCCCAATAAGGACAAGGGTCTTCGCCCTATCTTTGATTTAAGGGACATCAATCTCTTCCTCAAAAAGGAGAAATTCAAGATGCTAACCCTTGCTCAGGTCTTGTCTGCCCTAGACCAAGGAGAGTGGATGGTACCGTAGGACTTGCAGGATGCATATTTTCACATTCTTATCCTGCCTGCCCACAGGCATTACTTGCAGTTCAAGGTAGGCCACAAGCACTTTCAGTTTACCGTGCTCCCCTTTGGTCTCACCAGTGCCCCTTCGGTGTTCACCAAGGTGATGGTGGTGGTAGCAGCTCATCTGCGCAGGTTAGGGATTTCAGTCTTCCCCTACCTCGACGACTGGCTGTTGAAGGTTCCTATGCCCCAGGCTCTTGTCACTCACACTCAGACACTAAGGCGGACCACCTGTATTTGCTGGAGTTCTCTATAAATGTGCCGAAGTCACACATGACTCCCTCTCAGAAGCTCCCTTTCATTGTAGCTGTTCTGGACACAGTACAGTTTCGGGTTTTTCTTCCCGAACAGCGAGTCCAGGCTAGTCAGGTTATGATAACAATGTTTCAATCCTGGATTTTGGTAACACAGACTCTGAGGCTGTTGGGACTCATGGTTTCCTGCATCCTGTTAGTCAAGCATGCCAGATGGCATATGAGGGCTCTGCAAATGGGACCTGAGGTTCCAGTGGGCGCAGCATCTGGGAAATCTTACCGACACGGTTCAGATCTCAGAGGGAATCTTTTTGCTTCTCTTTCTGATATTCTTCTTTTCATTCTTTCGCTAGACCAACAGGGTTCTGCCTTGGGGACTCTCAAGGGCTATCTTTCTGCCTTATTGGAATTTCTTTGGCTGCCTGACCAGCCTTCTCTTTTCAAATCTCCCATTGTACATAGATTCCTCAAGGTTTGTACATATGTTTCCCCCTACGCCCTTTATTATGCCTCAATGGGACTTAAATCTTGTCCTCACATTTTGTATGTGAGCTCCTTTCAAGCCTTTGCATAACTGTGCCCTCCGGCTGCTCACCATCAAGACAGCCTTCCTAGTGGCAATAACATCTGCCAGGGAAATGAGTGAGATGCGAGCCCTGTCATCAAAGTCACTGTATCTCACCAGCCATCCAGACAAGGTGGTTCTCAGAACTCGTGCTTCTTTCCTCCACAAGGTGGTGACCCCATCTCATCTGGGTCAGAACATCACCCTGCCCACCTTCTTTGCTCCAGTGCATCCCTCTAAGGAAGAGGAGTGATTCCACCAACTGGACACAAAAAGAGCGTTGTCGTTTTACCTTGACTGTACAAAAGAATTCCAGATGGATGACCAACTCTTTGTGGGGTACATTGGAGCAAAGAAGGGTCGGGCAGTGCAGAAGCGAACCATTTCACGCTGGGTCATTCTCTGCATCAAGATATGCTATGCATTGGCCAGGAAGCAGCCTCCTGACGACTTGAGGGCTCATTCTAGCAGGGGCAAAGCTGCTAGCACTGCGCTAGCCCGCGGTGTACCAGTCCTGGAGATCTGTGTAGAAGGCTGGCCTGGTTTGTAGTGGGTACTACAGGTACTTCCACCTTATACCAGGTCCATTTATCCCTTATTTGTGAAATGTAGTCAGTGTCTAGAAGCCAGGCTGTCTAGAGGTAGCTGTAGGCAGGGCAGCCAAGGCTGAACTAGGAGACATCAAAGCTCTTGCAATACCACTGTCCTCACACAGTACTTACACACAAGAAAGACAATACTCAGTGTTGCCAAAAATAAAGGTACTTTATTTTAGTGACACAATGCCAGAAATATCTTAGAGGCTATACTCCCTTAGGAGCCAAGTATTATACACAAAATATACACTAGAAACCAAAATCCGATAAGTAAACAGTCATAAAATAGGGAACACAAACCATATACTAAAATAGTGGAATGCAAATGTAGGTTTCCCACCTAGGCAAGAGTAGTGTGTAGAGGAGCACTGGGAGTGTAAGAAAACACCATAGGTAAGAACATTACCCCCCTAGAAAACCAGGAAAGCAGGAGTAAAGTACATCAAGTTTCCTCAGAACACACTAGGTGTTGTGGTAAAGGATTATGCAAAAACCAAGCAAGACTGCAAGACACCAGCAATGGATTCCTGGACCTGAAGACCTGTGGAGAGAGGAGACCAAGTCCAAGAAAATCTGAAGAGTCCAGGAGGAACCAGATGAAGGTGCAAAAGTGGATTCTCCAGTTGGAAGAAAAAGTCAGAGATGCACCAAAGAAGACAGCTGCAGTTTCCTGCTTGGTGCAAGAGATGTCCCACGTTGAGTAGAAGAATGCAGGCTGGTTTTCGTCGCTGGATTCCGCCGACAAGTCTTGGCTCACACAAAAGACGCATTTGGCGGGAAAAGGTGCTAACTCGGCCCAGGAAGGACCCGGGGGTCGCAACTCAGACTGAGGAGACAGTGGGGGCTCTCAGCACTCCAGAGAGCTCTCAGAAGACCAGGCAGCACCCACAGGAGTCCCTAGACACGGGGACAAAGGACTTGCAGATCGCAGTCATTGCAGCGCTCCTCAAAAGGATTCCACGCCGTCAGAGAACATCTGAGAGTGGAGCGTCGCACGATAAAGTGCTGGGGACCTGGGCTACCCTGTGCACTAAGGATTCCTTGGAGAAGTGCACAGATGCCCAAGGAGCTGCAAAACACACGGTGCACAGAGGTACTGTCTGGCTCAGGGAGGCAAGCTCTTACCTCCACCAAATTTGGACAGTTGGACCTTTGGAGAGTCTGGGTCACTTTGGTCTACCACCTGTGTCTCAGGATCCACGCTCGTCGTCAGGAGAGGGGACCCAGAGTACTGGTCATTACTGCAGTGAGGTGCCTGCTGAAGCAGGGAAGCGACTCCATCCCTCCACAGGAGATTCCTTCTATTCTTCTGGTGCAGGATGAAAACAGGCAGTCCTCAGAGTGTGCACGACCTGGAAACTCCAGTTGCTGGCAGGAGCTGGAGTTGAAGTTGCAGTAGCCTTCTTGGATTCTATGTTGCAGTTGTAGAGTTCCTGGAGCAGTTCTGCGGTTGTCCTGATGGTAGAAGGTGAAGTAGAGGTTGCAGAGGATTCCTGCTGGAGTTTTGCAAAACATAATCTGAGGAGACACCCACAGGAGAGACCCTAAATAGCCCTGAGAGTGGGATTGGTCACCTAACCAGGTAAGCACCTATTAGGAGGGGCCTGTGATGGGTCGGACCATGCCGACCCACACACAACTGCGGCTAGTGCTGACTCCGCCCATAGTGTTACCGAAGCAGCCCGAAGAGCCGGCCTTCCTCTTGGCTCTCCGCAGTGTCCGCGGGGAGGATGGGCCGTAAAAGGGGAGGCCCTGAAATGTTGAAAAGAGACCATCCGGAGGAGAATCCTGGAAGTGCCGACCGGCGAGAGGATCGGAGAGACAGAAAGTGACCACAGAAGAGCAGAAGCAGGAGACGTCCGGAATTCCTGGGAGACGAGCAGTTCAGAGCAGACACCCTCACAGTCCCGACCCTGGGACGAAGACCGCTGGCCCCGGGGAGCACACGCCTAGGACCCGCCACGCTTCAGGAGAAGCGTGGCCAAGCCAGGTACGGAGTTCGACACGGGTAAAGAGGCGGGAAGCGGGAGGAAGAGGGGGTACACGGGCACAAACACAACAAGCACGGACGGGTGGGAAAATAGTGTAGAAAGGGAGGGGAGGGAAGAAAGGATAAAACGCGGGAAGATATTATGAGCACAAAATAGGAGAATGAGAGGAAAGGAAACAAAGGTAGACCCGGCGGGAACAAAAGAGGGCAAATATTAATGAAGAAACAGACAATTCAAGAAACTAAAGAGAAAGAGGAGAAGAAAGAAAGAGACAGGAGAAGAGAGAGAGCGGATAGCGGAAATACGCAAATAGACAGGGAGAAGAGAGAAAAAGAAACCCTCCCCACAGGAAACAGGGAAGAAGAGTAAGACTAGGAAAACAGGGCTAAGGAAGAACCAGTACGGAGAGACGAGACAAGAGCAGAAGAGACAAAGAGAGAAAGAGAAAATAAGTGTTGAGCCATTAGAGTGAAGAGAAGAGATAGAGAGAGAGAGAGTTTAAACAATCACTTACCGTACCTATTCTTCTTCTGTCCCCACATGCTTCCCGAGAGGCCTATGGAGAGGAAAGAAAGAAGAAGACGAGATTAGCGCCCAGACGAGAGAAGACATCTGCAACCACCTACCTCCGACTTACCCAACAGGAATGAAAATTACTCTGTAAACGAACAATAAATCATACTTACCTAAAGAGACAAGCAGTCTGGTGTACTTGATCGGCCAACCTACGACAGGGTCTCTGATATCACCTGCTGGCACTGGCCACTCAGGTGCTCCCAGAGTTCCCTGACCATCCTGAAAACAAGATGGCAGAACCCAGGGACACTCTGGAGGAGGGGTGGTGATGGACAGTGGAGTGGGCACTCCCCTTTCTCTTGTCCAGTTTTGTGCCAGAGCAGGGACTGGGGGTCCCTGAACCGGTGTAGATTGCATTATGCAAGGAGGGCACCATCTGTGCCCTTCAAAGCATTTTTGAGAATCTCTGGGAGGCTACCCCTCCCATGCCTGTAACACCTATTTCCAAAGGGAGAGGGTGTAACACCCCTCTCCTAAAGGAAATGCATTATTCAGCCTTCCTGGGATTGAGCTGCTCAAGACCCAGGAGGGCAGAAGCCTGTCTGTGAGGTGGCAGCAGCTGGGGCTGCAGTGAAAACCTCAGAAGACTGGTATGTCAGTACTGGGGGTCCATGGTGGAGCCCCGAGGGTGCATGAAATTGCCTCCCCCAATACCAGAATCTGATTGGGGGTACAATGTCTCAAACCTCAAATGGCCATATTCGGGGTTACCATTGTGGAACTATATATGTCTATTGAGATATATGTAGTGAATGTTTATAATGGTGTCCCCGCACACATGAAGTCTGGGAAATTGGTTCTGGACAAAGTGGGGGCACCTCTGCTAGTTGCAAGGAATCTGCAACTAGAAGTCTCTATCAGATGAACAAGTTACTTACCTTCGGTAACGCATTATCTGCTAGAGACTCTATCTAGCTGCAGATTCCTTACACCCACCCATGCCACCCCACTGTGTGGATATGTTTAGTAGACTTAGGGCTCACCCTTTTCAGGGCCCTAGTTTTGCACAGACAAATGTTTGTTCTATCCATGACTCTGCGCTTTTGGCGTTGAAGTGTTGTGGAGAAAAGAACGGACGGACACGCGCACGCTGGGGTGGTGCCTTTATAGGCAACCATGACGTCATAGATGGCTCCAACGACGCTGACGAAGCCACGTGGAGCCGACCGACATAACCCGACAGCACATGCAGGGTATTGCTTAGCAAAAAGATTCCCAATTCGAAGCTGACGGCAGGGAATTCAAAGGTAAGGAGTCTACTGCTAGAGTCTCTACCAGATAATGCGTTACCGAAGGTAAGTAACTTGTTCTTTAGGGTCTCTCTCATGGGTTGCTCCTCAGATTTGGCTTGCAAGATTCCAGCAGGACTCCTCTGTATCCTCTGCTTCGACTTCTGGCAACTGGAACCGCTACTGGACCCTCCAGGAATCGACAAATGCTGCTACAATGAAGAAGACTCTTCTGCAACTTTGTTTCTATGTCCCCTGCCAGCTTTGCAACATTTTCCCAGGCATACATCCTCAGAAGACTGCAACTCTTCAGCCTGCGCAAGAAGGAGAAGGAATCTCTCTTGCAGTGAAGGAGTCACTTCTCTGTAACCTCGGGCATCTACATCAAGCGACAATCTCCCCTCATCTTGAGCTGCGTGGTTCCTGCATCACAGATGGTGGTCCAGAGTAGTCCTTTTGGTCCTCTCTGCCTGCTGTCCAAGTTTGTTGGAGGTAAGCCTTTGCCTACCCACGCAGGATAGTACCCCATGCAGCTGCCAAGGCTTGTTTGCATCTCCTCCAAGGGATCGTCAGGCGAAGTGTACCTCCAGCCCCCAGCACTCCATCCTGCAAAGCACAGCCTCCTGTGTGGTTCCCCTGCTGCGTGGGATCCTCTTTTGTAGTGCTGCGTGGACTTCTTCTGCGACTCGTGTCCCCATCCTGTGTGTGCTGCCTCTGCTCCTATGGACTCTCTGCGACTCTGACGGTCTCCTGTGACTCCCCCTCCTGGGTTGAGTCCCCCTGAGCCTTGCTGGTCCCCGGCAGCGCTTCTTTTCCACTAACCGCAAATTTGCCTTTGCCAAGGCTTGTTGGCGGACCTCCTGCACTGACACCTGTCTGCAGTCATCCTTCCTGTGTGGGGCTTCATCTGCATCCATCAGGAATTCTTCTCTGGCTCCAGGGCTGCAGTGCTGACCTGTTCCTCATCACCATCAACCAACTTCCGCATGTCCAGCTGGGTGGGTAGTAGCCTCTACTCCTCCTGGACTCCACTGTGACTCTTGGACTTGGTCCCCTCTCTCCACAGGTCTTCTTTCTTCAGGAATCCACCAATGGTTTTCTTGCAGGCTTGTCCGGGTGTCTTCTTTTTCTTCTTTTCCTCCTTTTTGGTGGTTTGGAGAAAATCCAGTGATTTACTCCTGCATTCCTGGTCGCTGGGGTATACTGTGTTACTTACCTCTGTGGTTTTCTAGTACTCCCAGCTCCCCTCTACACATTTTACTTACCTAGTTGGGGTTACCTTGTTTGCATTCCACTTTTTACATTTGTGGTTTGTGCTCCCCTAGGGTCACTATTGGTTATTGCTATTTGCTCTGTTTTCTATCCTTTTCTAAGCCTGTTTCTGATTACCAGTGTACAGGGAGTGCAGAATTATTAGGCAAGTTGTATTTTTGAGGATTAATTTAATTATTGAACAACAACCATGTTCTCAATGAACCCAAAAAACTCATTAATATCAAAGCTGAATATTTTTGGAAGTAGTTTTTAGTTTGTTTTTAGTTTTAGCTATGTTAGGGGGATATCTGTGTGTGCAGGTGACTATTACTGTGCATAATTATTAGGCAACTTAACAAAAAACAAATATATACCCATTTCAATTATTTATTATTACCAGTGAAACCAATATAACATCTCAACATTCACAAATATACATTTCTGACATTCAAAAACAAAACAAAAACAAATCAGTGACCAATATAGCCACCTTTCTTTGCAAGGACACTCAAAAGCCTGCCATCCATGGATTCTGTCAGTGTTTTGATCTGTTCACCATCAACATTGCGTGCAGCAGCAACCACAGCCTCCCAGACACTGTTCAGAGAGGTGTACTGTTTTCCCTCCTTGTACATCTCACATTTGATGATGGACCACAGGTTCTCAATGGGGTTCAGATCAGGTGAACAAGGAGGCCATGTCATTAGATTTCCTTCTTTTATACCCTTTCTTGCCAGCCACGCTGTGGAGTACTTGGACGCGTGTGATGGAGCATTGTCCTGCATGAAAATCATGTTTTTCTTGAAGGATGCAGACTTCTTCCTGTACCACTGCTTGAAGAAGGTGTCTTCCAGGAACTGGGAGTTGAGCTTGACTCCATCCTCAACCCGAAAAGGCCCCACAAGCTCATCTTTGATGATACCAGCCCAAACCAGTACTCCACCTCCACCTTGCTGGCGTCTGAGTCGGACTGGAGCTCTCTGCCCTTTACCAATCCAGCCACGGGCCCATCCATCTGGCCCATCAAGACTCACTCTCATTTCATCAGTCCATAAAACCTTATAAAAATCAGTCTTGAGATATTTCTTGGCCCAGTCTTGACGTTTCAGCTTGTGTGTCTTGTTCAGTGGTGGTCGTCTTTCAGCCTTTCTTACCTTTGCCATGTCTCTGAGTATTGCACACCTTGTGCTTTTGGGCACTCCAGTGATGTTGCAGCTCTGAAATATGGCCAAACTGGTGGCAAGTGGCATCGTGGCAGCTGCACGCTTGACTTTTCTCAGTTCATGGGCAGTTATTTTGCGCCTTGGTTTTTCCACACGCTTCTTGCGACCCTGTTGACTATTTTGAATGAAACGCTTGATTGTTCGATGATCACGCTTCAGAAGCTTTTCAATTTTAAGAGTGCTGCATCCCTCTGCAAGATATCTCACTATTTTTGACTTTTCTGAGCCTGTCAAGTCCTTCTTTTGACCCATTTTGCCAAAGGAAAGGAAGTTGCCTAATAATTATGCACACCTGATATAGGGTGTTGATGTCATTAGACCACACCCCTTCTCATTACAGAGATGCACATCACCTAATATGCTTAATTGGTAGTAGGCTTTCGAGCCTATACAGCTTGGAGTAAGACAACATGCATAAAGAGGATGATGTGGTCAAAATACTCATTTGCCTAATAATTCTGCACTCCCTGTATATATTTAGTGTATTTCTTTAACCCTAAGGGTGGGATACCTGTCTAGTATTTTGTGGTGATTTGTTCCAAAAATAAAGTACATTTTATTTTTGTACAACTGAGTGTTTTCTTTCATGTGTGTAACTGCTGGGCGACTCCAGTGGTTTTGCATGAGATTTGCATATCTCCTAGTTAAGCCTTGGCTGCTCATCCATAGCTACCTCTAGAGATCCTGCCTTCTAGACACTGCCTAAACTTCACTAAGAGGGAATACCTGGGCCTTGTATAAGGTGTAAGTACCCTAGGTTCCAACCACACAGAGCCTTTGTTAGATCTGTTTGCCTCAACAGAGAATGCGCCATGCCAGCGGTTTTGCGTTTTGGAGTTTCCAAGGTGTCACTCGCTCAGTGGCGCTTTTTGTCTTGAGTGGAGCTCAGGCCTCCTCTACGCCTTTCCGCGATTACCACTTCTTCCCAGAGTTCTCAAGAAGATCAAGAATGACCAGGCCCAAGTAATTCTTGTGGCTCCGGATTGGGCACGGAGAGTATGGTATGCCGAGCTTCTGAGCATGGCCATCAATCCTCCAATTAGACTGCCTCTTCGGGAGGATCTTCTGTCGCAGCAGCAGGGGAGGGTTCTCCACCCAAACATGTACAGTCCCTTTCTTCTTGCGTGGAAGTTGACAATTTTCAACCTTCCGCCCGAAGTCTGTGATGTCCATCCACCAAAATGGTATTGACCTGTCGGCATAATTTTGTGGCATGGTGTAACAACCAAACTGTTGATCCCCTTTCTGCACCTCTGTCTGAGGTTTATTCTCTCTCTAGCCCAGCAGGGTTCTGCTTTCGGCACCCTTCGGGTTATCTGTCGGAAATCTCTGCCTTCCTCAGACTTCCTGATCACCACTCCTTGTTTGAAATCTCCCATTGTTGTGAGATTTCTCAAAGGTCTTTCCCAAATGTTTCCACCTACTCCATTCATAATGCCCCATTGGGATTTGAACCTGGTGCTTACCTTCTCTTGTGTGCTCCTTTTTTAGCCTCTTCATAATTTTCCTCTTCAGCTCCTCACCTTAAAAACAGCCTTCCTTGTGGCCATCACTTGAGTACGGAGAGTGAGTTAGCTACAAACTCTTTATTCGAAGCCACCCTTCATCTCTGTCCATCCTGACTAAGTGGTGCTTCGTACTAGGGTCTCTTTCCTTTGTAAAGTGGGCATGCCCTTTCACGTAGGCCAATCCATCACTTTGCCTACTTTTAAAAATATATATTTTTCTTGGATGCATGAGAAAGAATTAATTACAAACACTTGTAAGAAGAAAAAACTCCCATAAGGTACAGCAACAATACAATATGTTCAGAATAAAGTGCTTTGCGCCTTAATACATAAAGGAATCAAATGCATACTATTTCACCAGTAAAAGTACCTAGTCCCGTACGTATGTTGAGTGAGGCAGGAAAGCACTACCTATACCTGACCCAGTCCTCAAAGAGCCCCCATATTGCCTGTCCCTTGCGTCCAGTCTTCCTCTCCTTGCGTTGATAAAGTGCAATCTCCAGATGATAAATAGATAGGAGTCACCCCAGCCATTGCTGAAAGATGGACGTTGTGGGTCTAGCCATGCAGATGCAACACACATTCGATAGACAGCCATTGACATAAAGATGAAAAAAAGTTTTGGCCCTGCCATTCCTACTTCCTCTGATACTCGCAAAACCATAATATCCGGTGTAAGCTCCCAATTGTGTTTTACCAACTTTTTTAGAAACTGTTTGATCTCCCCTTTTAGTGGTCCCAATCTTATGCAGGTAGCAAACATATGTATGAGATCTACCCCAAATACCTAACATCTCAGACAGTGAGTCCCCACCATCCTCCCCCATTTTGCTATTTTAGATGGAGTAAAATATAGGTCAGTGTAGGAAGTTGGCTCTGTATGTACTATCTCAAAGTGAGAGATAGTGTGCACAGAGTCCAAGGGTTCCCCTTAGAGGTTGATAGTGGCAAAATTAGATAATACTAATGCTCTATTTTGTGGTAGTAGGCTATTCAGAGGGTAGTGTTAAGCATTTGTTGTGCACACAAGGAGGAACACGCACTCAAAGACTTAACTCCATGCCAATAGGCTTTTACATAGAAAAATATTATTTTCTTAATTTATTTTAGAACCACAAGATTCAGAATTTAGGTAACTACATAAATTGTACTTCACACAGGTAAGTATGGAACTTTGAATTAAAACAGTAGTATACACAGTTTTGGCAAAAATGGAAATTAACTATTTTAAAAGTGGACACTTCAAAAATCAACAGTTCCTGGGGGAGGTAAGTATTGGTTTGGTCAGGTGCAGAGGTCAAAGGAGGGCCCAAAACACATAGGTGCCTATGGAGAACAGGGGTACTCTGGTTCCAGTCTGCTGCAGGTAAGTACCAGCGTCCTTGAGGAGCAGACCAGGGGTGTTTTGTAGAGCATGGGGGAGGGGGGGGCACACAGGCACACAAAATACACTCTCAGCGGCACAGGGTGCAGTGTGCAAAGTGGGTGACAGGTTTTGCATTGAAAGCAATGGAGGGACCCGGGGGTCACTCTGCTGATGCAGGTAGAGACCGGGGGCTTCTTGGTCCAGGTGTCAGGTTCCTTTGTTACCAGGCAGTCGCAATGAGGGGGAGCCTCTGGATCCTCTCTGCAGGCGTCGCTGTGGGGGTGCAGGGAGGTCGACTCAGAGTGTCCACGTCGTTGGAGTCGCCTGGGGATCCTCTCTGCGGTGTTGGTTCTCCTTAACTCGAGCCGTGGGCGTCGGGTGCAGAGTGTGAAGACTCATGCTTCCGGAATGAGGCGAGAGTCTTTTTAAAGTTGGTTTGTTGTTGCTGTTTTTGAACAGGGCCGCTGTTCTTGGGAGGTTCTTGGTCCTTTAGGTGTAGGGCAGTCCTCTGAGTCCTCAGAGGTCGCTGGTCCCGCTGGATGCAAGTTCTTTGAGTTTGGAGGCAGGTAGGGCTGGGGCCAAGTCAGTTGTCGTCTCCATCGTCTCTTTCGGGGCTTTCAGGTCAGCAGTCCTTCTTTCTTCAGGTTGCAGGAATCTGATTTCCTGGGTTAAGGGCCGCCCCTAAATACTCAATTTAGGGGTGTATTTAGGTCTGGGGGGCAGTAGCCAATGGCTACTGTCCTGGAGGGTTGCTAGACCCTCTTTGTGCCTCCTCCCTAATCCTATTGGGGGAATCTTCCAAAACAAGATGGAGGATTTCTTAAGGCAGAGGTCACCTCAGCTCAGGACACCTTAGGGGCTGTCCTGACTGGTGGGTGACTCCTCCTTGTTTTTCTTATAATCTCCTCCAGACTTGCTGCCAAAAGTAGGGGTTGTGTCCGGAGGGGCAGGCATCTCCACTAGCTGGAGTGCCCTGGGACGCTGTAACACCAGGCTAGAGCCTTTGAGGCTCACCACCAGGTGTTACAGTTCATGCAGGGGGAGGTGAGAAGCACCTCCACCCAGTACAGGCTTTGTTCCTGGCCACAAAGTGACAAAGGCACTCACCCCATGTGGCCAGAAACCCGTCTGGATGTGGCAGGCTAGCAGGAACTGGTCAGCCTAACTCTAGCATTTGGACTGGTATACAAGGGGGCATCTCTAAGATGGCCTCTGTGTGCATTTTTCAATAACTCTCACACTGCCATCAGTGTGTATTTATTATGCTGAGACGTTTTAAACCAAACTACCCAGAATTCAGTGTAGCCATTATGGAACTGCGGGGTTCGTGTTTGACAAACTCCCAGACCACATACTCTTTATGGCTACCCTGCACTTAGTGTCTAAGGTTTGGCTTAGACACTGTAGGGGCATAGTGCTCATGCAACTATGCCCTCACCTGTGGTATAGTGCACCCTGCATTAGGGCTGTAAGGTCTGCTAGAGGGGTGACGTACCTATGCCACAGGCAGTGGGTTGAGGATATGGCACTCTGATGGGAGTGCCATGTCGACTTAGTACTTTTCTCCCCACCAGCACACACCAGCTGTGAGGCAGTGTGCATGTGCTGAGTGAGGGGTCCCCAGGGTGGCATAATACATGCTGCAGGACTTGGAGACCTACCCTGGCCACCAGCCCTTGGTACCAGGGGTAACATTTACAATGGACGTATCTGTGTGCCAGGGCTGTGCCAATTGTGGAGACAAAGGTACATTTTAGGGAAAGAAGACTGGGGCTGGTTAGCAGGTTCCCAGCACACTTTTAATCATAACTAGCATCAACAAAAGGCAAAATGTTAGGGGGTAACAATGCCATGAGAGGCATTTTCCTACAGTCATATATTGTCTTATAATGCTGTGCCTGCAGTGCTGATGAAATTAAAATAGTACAGCCAAGTTCAAGGGATTCATGACATTTAGTGCCTCCGCTGTTTAAGCTAACTTCCCACTTCTTACTATATTTCTCGAGATCATCGGGTTGCTCCGAAATGAGTATTGAATACAAAGAGCTCATTGACAGCCGACCTCTGCCTGTTATTATCTCAATGAGTGGGTTTTTTGCTAAACCCGCCAGCTCGCTGGTTTTCTTACATACAAATCTCTTATTTGCAAGTATTTAAAAAATTCCCTTTGCTCCAGCCCATACCTTTCTCTGAGGTCCTAAGATGTTTTCACCTCAGTTCCCTCATATAAATCTCCTAGCTGCTGAACCCCCCTGCAAACTCCATTGGGCGAAACAGCGATCCTTAAATATCTCTGAAAGGGAGGAGTTATTGTGTGTTGGAGTATACCGGTTAAACCTACAGAGTCCTGCTTTCTACTTCCAGGGGTTCCAGCATTTAAACGCGGCCTCTAGTACCTTAAACCACATTTTCCTATAGTAGCTGGGCTCTACCAGTGGCAACAATCCATCATTAGATATCGGTTCAATTAGTAGCTTGTAAATATTTGCCCTGTATCCTGCCCCGCCACGCCTCCTTTGCTTACCATCAGCGAACACATATATTGAAAGGCAGCTGCCAATTGATATAGTTTTAACTTTGGTAAGGACCACCCCCCGCTTCTCTCTAGTTAGGGACATATATTTACTAGCTCTTCTACTCTTACCATACGCCCAGATAAATCTTGTTCCTAGCTGATCTGTTACTATAAACCATGACTTTTCAATGTCCAGTGGAATTGTCCGAAACACATACAGCACCTTTGGGAATAAATATAATTTTGATCATATTGCGTCACCCCAATATAGATGTGCGAAGAAAGGAGGGCAGTGCAGAAGAGAACCATCTCCAGATGGGTTGTTCTCTGCATGAAAATGTGCTGCGCTTTGGTTGAGAAGCAATCCCTTGTTGGTTTGCGTGCTCACTCCACCAGAGCAATAGTTGCAATCACTGCGTTAGCATGCAGAGTTCCAGTACTGAGCATCTGCCACGCAGCAGCTTGGTCCTCCCTGCACACGTTAATCAAACACTGCTGCCTGGACAGTTAGGTTTGCAGAATTGGCTATTTGGCTGTTCGGTCCTGCAGCACTTCCTAGTAGGGTCTTCATTCGCAAATCCTCCTCCAGGGATGGTATTGCGTGGGTATCTATTCTAAGGTAAGGAATCTACAACTAGAAGTCTCTATCAAATGGACAAGTTACTTACCTCTGGTAACGAATGATGTGGTAGAGACATTTTCTTGTTACAGATTCCTTACCAACCTACCCATTCTCCCCACTCTGCAAACTGGTTTCTAGGTACAAGGACTCATTTTCAGGGCCCTAGTTCAGGTGCATCCGTCTCAGTGTTCCTTATGGCTCTGTGCTTCTGGCGTGGAAATTCGTGAAAAGAAGCTGACTTCAGCGCACCAGGGTGGCACCTATATATGACCACAGACACATCACGGAAGCAGAGTCGACTAACGCCACCTGACAGCTGTAGGAAAGTACCGTACCATCTTCCTCTGCATGTTACCCCCTATTTTACATGTAGGTCAGTATGTTTTTGCCTGTCTCACTGGGATCCTGCTGGTCAGGACCCCAGTGCTCTTAGTTTATGGTCTAATGTGTGTGTCCGTATAGTGCTTAACTGTGCCACTGAGGCTCTGCTAATCAGAACCTCAGTGCTTATGCTCTCTCTGCTTTTAAATTGTCACTGTGGGCTAGTGACTTAATCTACCAATTTCAATTGGCCCTTATAAGTCCCTAGGATATGGGATCTAGGTACCCAGGCCATTGGGGTTTCAGGAAATCCTTATTAACTGCAGCATTTCTTTTGCCACCCATAAGGAGCTCATACAAACACCCATTCCGGACTGCTATTGCAGCCTGAGTAAAATAGTGTAAGCACTATTTCACAGCCATTTTTCACTGCACCAGTTGACTGATAAGTTACCTGTATAGTTAACCTTTAGACCCTGAAGGCTAGGTGCAAAGTTACTAAGTGTGAGGGCACCCCTGCACTAGCAGAGGTGTCCCCACATTGTCCCGGACCAATTTCCCAGACTTCGTGAGTGCAGGGACACCAATAGAAGTGTGCAATACATATATATCAATACATATATGTAGCTCCACAATGGTAACCCTGAATATGGCCATGTGAGGTGTCTAGGATTGAGGAATTGTAACCCAATCCGATTCTGGTATTGGGGGGCCAATTCCATGCACCCTGGGGGCTCCACCATGGTCCCCCAATACTGCCATACCCGCCTTCTGAGGTTTGCACTGCAGCCCCAGCTGCTGCCACCTCACAGACAGGCTTCTGCCCTCCTGGAGCTTGAGAAGCTCAATCCCAGGAAGGCAGAACAATACATTTCCTTTAGGAGAGGGATGTTACACCCTTTCCCTTTGGAAATAGGTGTTACAGACATGGAAGGTGTATCCTCCCACAGCCTCAGGAAATGCTTTGAAGGGCACAGATCGTGCCCTCCTTGCCTAATGCAGTCTACACCAGTTCAGGGACCCCCAGACCCTGCTCTGGCTCAAAACTGGACAAAGGAAAGGGGAGTGACGACTCCCCTGTCCATCACCACCCCAGGGGTGGTGCCCAGAGCTCCCCCGAGTGTCCCTGGGATCTGCCCATCTTGTTTTCAGGATGGTCCGGGAACTCTGGGAGCATCTGAGTGGCCAATGCCAGCAGGTGTCTTCAGAGACCCCTCCTGATAGGTGCTTACGTGGTTAGGTGATCAATCCCCCTCTCAGGGCTATTTAGGGTCTCCCCTGTGGGTGTTTCCTCAGATTTGGTTTTGTAAGACTCTAGCAGGAATCCTCTGCAATCTCTGCTTCTCCTTCTACCATCAGATCAACCGCAGAACTGCTCCAGGAACTCTTCAACTGCAACAAAGTATTCAAGAAGACTACGGCAACTCTGTGACTTCAGCTCCTGCCAGCGACTGCAACAGTTTCCAGATTGTGCATGCTCTGAGGTCTGCCTATCTTCATCCTGCACCAGAAGAATCAAAGCAATCGCCCCTGGAGTGATGGAGTCACTTTACTGCTTCAGCAGGCACCTCACTGCAGCAACGACCGGTACTCTGGGTCCCCTCTCCTGATGACAAGTGTGGATCCTGGAACACAGGTGGTGGACCGAAGTGATCCATATTGTGCAAAGGCCCAGCTGTCCAAATTTGGTGGAGGTAAGAGCTTGCCTCCCCGAGCCAGACAGTACCCCTGTGGACTGCTTGTTTTCGAGTTCCTAGGGCTTCTGTGCGCTTCTCCAAGAAATCCTGCGTGCACAGCGTAGCCCAGGTCCCTAGCAGTCTATCCTGCGATGCTCAGCTCCCTGAGTTATTCTCCGGCGGAGTGGGATACCTTTGTGTAGTGCTGCGGCAAATGCGATTTGGAACTCCTTTGTCCTCATGTCCTGGGACTCCTGTGGGTGCGACCTGGTCTTCTGAGGGCTCTCTGAAGTGCTGAGAGCTCTCTCTGTCTCTTCAGTCCGAGTTGAGACCACCAGGTCCCTCCTGAGCACCTTTTCCAGCCAAACGCATCTTTTGCGTGCGCCAAGGCTTGTTGGCGGAATCCAACAACGCAAACTAGCCTGCATACATCTGTTCGACGTGGGACATCTCTTGCACCAAGCAGGCACCCGTAGCTGTCCTCTTTGGTGCATCTCTAACTTTTTCTTCCAACTGGAGAATCCACTTTTGCACCTTCATCCAAATTAGCAGGTTCTCCTGTTCTTCCTGTACTCTTCAGCTGTTCATGGACTTGGTCTCCTCTCTCCGCAGGTCTTTAGGTTCAGAAATCCATCAATAATGTCTTGCAATCTTGCTTGGTTTTTGCATAATTCTTTATCACGACTCCTAGTGTGTTCTGTGGAAACTTGCTGTACTTTACTCCTGCTTTCCTGGGCTCTGGGGTGGGGTGCATTACTTACCTTTGGTGTTTTCTTACATTCCCAGTGCCCCTCTACACATTACTCTTGCCTAGGTTGGAAACCGACACCCGCATTCAACTTTTTTAGTGTATGGTTTGTGCCCCCTAAGCCCATTGTGATCTATGGTGATTTTCACTATTTGCACTAATTTCTGACTGTTTACTTACCTGATTTTGATTATTAGTGTATATTTTGTATATAATACTTACCTACTAAGGGAGTATAGCTTCTAAGATATGTTTTGCCTTGTGTCACTTAAATAAAGTACCTTTATTTTTGTTAACACTGAGTATTGTCTTTCTTGTGTGTAAGTACTGTGTGACTACTGTGGTATTGCAAGAGCTTTGCATGTTTCCTAATTCAGCCTTGGCTGCTCTGCCTACAGCTACGTCTAGACAGCCTGGCTTCTAGACACTGACTACATTTCACTTATACCAGGGATAACTGACCCTGGTATAAGGTGTAAGTACCTTAGGGGCCCACTACAAACCAGGCTAGGCTCCTTCACTAATCAACCCTTTCTCCTCAAATCTACTATTTCTTGAAAGATGTAGTTCATCTTTTTCTCCTCTATCCCTTTATCATGCCTTAGTGGGACTTGAATCTGGGCCTCGCATTCTTGATGTATGCTCCTCTTGAGCCACTTCACAACTTAATCCTACGGTTGCTTACTATCAAAACAACTTTCCTCTTGGCTATAACATCTGTACGACAACTTAGTGAACTACAGGTCTAGTCATCTAAAACGCACTATCTGATAGAGACTTCTAGTTGCAGATTCCTTACCTTAGCATTTCTCCTAGGTGTCAGACTGGATCCAGAGATTTTTCTTCCAGCAGTTCCCTTGCGCGCCCACAGGTGGCGTTGGTCGGCTCTGCGTCCGTCGACTCTGTGTCAGTCTTTTTGGCGTTGTGTGTAGGAAGCTGTTATGATGCGTGGTGATACCTGTGGTGTTTTCACCTTATACCAGGCCCAGGCATCCCCTATTAGTGAGGTGTATACTAAAATACTCAGGAGGCAATACTGCAATAGGAGGTAAATAAACACACTATTAAGTACACATTAGAAGTCAGTGATTAGCATAGAAAGCAATAGCAAATAGTAAAAAACAATAGCAAATATTGAAGGCCCTTGGGGAGGCCAAACCATATACTAAGTAAGTGGAATGTGAAAGGCAGTCCCCCACCCAAGGAAGTGGAATCGGTAGATGGGAGCTGGAGGAACTAGGACCCCCAAAAGTTAAGCATCAGGGTTCCCCCCCAGCAACTAGGAGAGAGGAGGTAAGTACCTGGTTTTCCCCCAACCCACAGGAGAGCTTTGGAAAAAGATTGTGCAATACCAATACAAGACTGGAAGAAACCAAAGGTGGATCCTGACAGAAGAGGACCTGCAAAAAAAGGGAACCAAGTCCAGTTTGAGTTGGGGTGTCCGGCTGTGGCAGGAACCACTACCCACCCTTCTGTGGATGCAGGACCGTGTCAACGGTGGATGAAGAAATTCAGCAGTGCAGCACAGGAGCAGAAGAGGAGTTCCAGAAGTGATGCAAGTTATATCCCACATCGGCGGTCGTGATGCAGTCAGTCATCTGTGCTGGAAAACCACCAACAAGCCTTGGCAAATGGAAGAGTCGGAGTAGGTTTTGCAAGGCTGAAGAGGACCACCAAGGCCCAGGGGAGTCTGAGGTAATCCTCAGCACCTGGGAGAGTCACAAGAACAGAAGGCAGCCCCAACAGGCGACCCACAGGCAGCAGGCACATAAATTGTAGTGAGGCCCACTTAGCACACCTGAAGAGGAGTCCCACGTCACTGGAGCAGCAGGCAGGAGACTGTGCTTAACAGGGAAGAGTGCTGGAGCCCGGGGCTTCACAGATCCTTAAGATCCCTTGGAGGAGGAACAAACAAGCCTTGATAGCTGCAAGAGTCACGGTGCACAGGGGTACTGTGGTTCAAGGAGAGGCAAGGGCTTACCATCTTGCAAGTTGGACAGCTGATTGATAGGAACGAAGGGACCACTCCAGGCCACCGCCTGTGATGCAGGATCCATGCTGCTGGTCGTCATTGCAGTTGGTGCCTGCGGATGCCGTGGAGTGACTCCTTCACTCTGTAGGAAGTTGGCCTGGTGTGTGGTGAGCACCTATGAAGTTATCACCTTATACCAGGAATCCCCTATTAGTGTGGTGTAGTCAGTGTCTAGGAAGCCATGGCTCTCTAGAGATAGCTGTGGCTGAGCAGCCAAGACTTATCTAGGAGACATGCAAAGCTTATTCTATACCACTGCAGTCACACAGCACTTACACACATGAAAGAACCACATAGTGTTACAAAAATAAAGGTACTTTATTATAGTAACACAAATACTAAAATACTGTATAGGCAATACTCACTAAGAGGTGAGTAAACACACTTTCTGATGGATACAACTACCTGTGGATTCCTCACCTAATGAATTCTCCCCATGCGTAGCATTCGACGGAAACTTCTCTCTAGCTCTGCACGTCGGTGAGGACGTCACAATTGCCCGACTAAACGCGGCTCCGCAT
Organism: Pleurodeles waltl; assembly: GCF_031143425.1. NCBI lineage: Eukaryota > Metazoa > Chordata > Amphibia > Caudata > Salamandridae > Pleurodeles > Pleurodeles waltl. The sequence continues at coordinate 856,725,655 of NC_090444.1, read as the reverse complement.
GACATCATTGTGGCAATAAGAAGCCCTCGCCAGCGTGCTGACGTCAGTTCCCTTTTTTCTGTGCCTTCGATAACGGTTACTTTTCTGGCTACCTGTATCGTTCGCTCTTCGGAAGGGATAGTTTGTGTTTTTCTCGATGTCGGCTCCAAAGAAATCGGGTTTTAAGCCCTGCAGGGAGTGTGGAGGTCAGATGTCGGTGACTGATCCTCACAACGACTGACTTTGGTGCCTCAATTCGGATCACAACGTCCAGGAATGCGGCTCCTGTCAGAAGATAAATCCGAAGGCTAAGCTATTTTTAGCTAAGTCGAAGAAGGAGAGGAAGCGGCACCATAGATCGTCTTCGGGGAAGTCAACTCATAAGAAGCGGCGTCACCGTGACTCCCGGCATTGGTCCAGGAGTCGGTCGGAGTTGAGGTCTCCGTCGACTCAGCAGAGTAAGTCTTGGGAAGTGAGTCTGACGGTGTCCCCACAGCCAGTGACTCTGCAGGCGTCCCCGGCGCCATCGGTCTTCGCGGTTGTGGAGCCTCAAAGTCATCTAGCTTCTCTGGCGCATCCAGGTGCGCAAGAGTCCAGCCCAGCGCCGGCTCCTTAAGGCTATCCTTCGTTCCCGGCTCCGTGGACAGATCCGGTGGCATTTCTCAATGCCATGTTTGCCATATTCCAAAATATGGCTCCGGGAGTTGGTGCGCCGGCTGGCCCCACCGGTCCCCTGGCATTCAATCTCGGTGTTCCAGCTGCATACAGGCCGATGACGTTTATGCCGTTCTGTCCGGCTGGAGACTCTAGCCAGGCGCCTCTGCCGGCGGTGCAGCTGTCGACATCGAGGGAGCGACCTTCGACGCCGTTGTCGTCGGAGATGGAATCTAGAGGCCGGATGGTGTCGTCGGATGCAGGGGCTTTGTCCATGGCGCAGGTGGATCCATCTGCGGCGTCGGGTGGATCCGGAGATCCTGTCATGATTCCTTCCCGACGCCATTCACCGACGTCGTTGCACTCCATGTTGCCACTGGGGCTGGAGGCCAAGTTGAGATCCAGGCGGAAGGCCCTCAGGTTGCTGGAGGAAAGGGAATACCGGCAACAATTCCTTGAAGAGGGGGAGATCACTGATCCTCAGAGTGAGTTCCTAGGACTGGATACAGCAAGTGGGCTTGATACTTCCCCAGAATGGGATCTGGCCTCCCCAGGAGAATATACGGAGGAGGCAGCCACCTTCCACGCAGCAATTAGAAAGGCTGCGACTTTATTGGAACTTCCCTTACCTACAGCTCAGGTTAAGACAAACCTGTTGACTGAAGTACTGCACCCTGCTACAGCCATGGCGGGGATCCTCTTTTGCCATTTAATGAGGCTCTTATGGAACCAATCGAAGAGGTGTGGTAGAAGCCTTTCACCTCTTTAGCTGTTAGTAGGTCAGTGGCCAGGCTTTATAGGTCTGCACCTGGGGACTCGTAGTTTTTGTCGAAGCATCCTTCGCCAGAGAGTCTGGTACTGCAGGCATCCTGTTCTTCGAGGTCTGCCCCGGGTTCTTTTCCGGGAGTTCCATCTGACCGGGAATCCAAGCGCATGGGACAATCAGCCAAGAAAGTGTTTTCGTTGTGTAGCATGGCGCTAAAATCTGCCAATGCTACTTGTATCCTTGGCAGGTACATACATGCTATAATGGATGCGGCAAAGACTGCTCTTCCAGACATGCCCCAGGACTTGCATAGCCTACTCTTGGACGCTCAGGCGGCGGCTACGCAAGTCATTCAGTCAGGGCTGGATACCACAGACTCTGTTGCAAGAGCCATGGGGACTTCTGTTGCCACCAGGCGTCATGCGTGGTTGCGCACTTCTGGTTTTTCTTCTGACGTCCAGGCCACGTTGCTGGATTTGCCTTTTGATGGGGCAAAACTATTTGGATCTAAAGCGGACTCTGCGCTGGAGCGCTTTAAGGAATGTAGGGCCACTACTAGGTCACTGGGTCTGCAGGCTGCTTCCGCCCCGTTTAGATCATTCAGGCGGCTGCGGGTTTTTGAAAGAGGAGCTTCCTTTCGTGGGAAGTCACAGCAGCCGGGGCAGTAGTCTTCGAGCCTCCCTTATCGATCGCTTAGGGGGTGGGGTAGGGTCCGCACTAGAGGGGCCAGCCAGCAGCAGCACCCTTCCTCTTCCTCCAGAGGGTTGCCCAAGGGAAGCAGCCCTAGTCCTCTTGCCATTGTCTCCCATGTCTCTCTGGTAGGGGGGAAGCTTTCTCTTTTTCTTCCCATGTGGGAGTCCATAACATCAGATTCCTGGGTCATCAGTGTGGTGAAAAAAGGTTATGCTCTTCCCTTTCGGGAGGTTCCTCCTCCCTTCCCTCCCCGTCCTTCCTTTTGTTCAGAAGATCATCTTCTGTTGCTAGAACAGGAGGTTCTCTCCCTATTGTTGAAGGGCACAGGAGAGGGGTCAGGGGTGTGTTCCAGGTACTTTCTGATTCCCAAAAAGAAATCTAAGACTTATCTTGGACCTGAGGATTTTGAATTGGTTCCTCAAACAGTAGAAATTCAAAATGCTGACTCTAGCACAGGTGCTTTTGACTTTGAACAAGGAGGATTGGATGGTGTCGGTCTACTTGCAGGATGCTTATTTTCACATTCCCATTCTCAAGTCGAACAGGAAGTATCTCCGGTTTGTGGTAAGATCGCAGCACTACCAGTTTGCGGTCCTTCCTTTTGGTCTTACTTCAGCACCTCAGGTCTTCACGAAGGTGATGGCGGTTGTTGCAGCACACCTCAGGAGGAAAGGGGTAGCAGTATTCCCTTACCTAGATGATTGGTTGATCAAAGCCGAGTCTCCGGGGCTTGTGTTGCGTCATCTGCAGCTGACAACCCGGTTGTTGTTCAGTCTGGGTTTTTCAATAAATGTGCCCAAGTCTCACCTAGAGCCCTCTCAACGCCTCCTGTTTATAGGGGCAGTACTGGACACGACATTGAATCGGACCTTTCCTCCGCCACAGCGGATACAGGACATTCAGGCGTTGATTCCGATGTTTCAAGAAGGAGCGGTAGTTCCAGTCCTCACAGTCCTTCGTATGCTCGGCCTGTTCGCTTCTTGCATTCTGTTGGTCACTCATGCACGCTGGTATATGAGGGCTCTTCAGTGGTGCCTCCGAAGGCAGTGGTTTCAACACAGAGGAGATCTCAGAGAGTCAATAAGGATCTCCAGAGACACTGCAGCGGATCTCCTATGGTGGGCGACAGGCGGCAACCATTCTCAAGGAAGGCTATTTTCGCTGCCAACTCTGGTGACCACGGTGATAACTGATGCCTCCACCTTAGGGTGGGGAGCTCATCTGGGGGATCTGGAGATCAAGGGTCGTTGGTCTCCAGTAGAGCAGATGTTTCATATCAATCTGCTGCAACTGCGGGCGATTCGTTTGGCCCTCAGGGCCTTCCTCCCTTCCCTTCGCGGTCAGTCAGTTCAGATCCTAACTGACAATACAACTGCGATGTGGTATATCAACAAGCAGGGGGGTGTAGGGGTCGTACCTTCTTTGCAGAGAGGCTCTGCGACTCTGGTCCTGGGCTCGGGACCATCAGCTTTGCGTAATAGCAAACCATCTGGCCGGGGTTCAAAATGTGCAGGCGGACAGTCTCAGTTGTTTCTTCTCGGACGACCACGAGTGAAGTCTGCATCCGGATCTGATTCTTTACATCTTTCGGATGTGGGGGTTTCCCTGAGTAGACCTGTTTGCCACTCGGGAGAACGCGCACTGTCTGTCGTTCTGCAGCCTTCAGTATCGGATGCAAGGAGCGTTGGGGGACGCGTTTCAGATGTCCTTGTGCGGCCAGTTGCTTTACGCGTTTCCCCCCAGACCCTTGATTCCTCGGGTTTTGAGGAAGTTTCGCCAAGACCGGGCCCAAGTCATTCTAATAGCTCCGGATTGGCCACGAAGGGTGTGGTATGCAGACCTGCTCCAACTCTCGCTGTGCCCTCTGCTCCGTCTCCCTCTCAGGGCAGACCTCCTCTCCCAGTCGCAGGGGCAGGTTCTACACCCCCACCTCCAGAGCCTGCACCTTCATGCCTGGAGATTGAGCGGGGCAACCTGAGTGCTTTTTCTCTCCCACCAGAGGTGGTGGACGTTATTTTATCGGGCAGGCGACACTCCACCAATTCGATCTATGCTAGTAGGTGGGCTAAATTTGTTTGTTGGTGTGGAGAGCAGCAAATTAATCCCTTAAGTGCCCATCTTTCAGATATATTGTCATATGCTTTGTCGCTGGCACAGCTTGGTTGTGCTGTGGCCACTGTTAAAGACTATCTTTCGGCCTTCTTATGTCTTCCAGATCAACCCTCTTTGTTCAAATCTCCTTTGGTTTTAAGATTTTTGAATGGGCTTACCAATAGGTTTCCTCCAACTTCTTTTATCATGCCGCAGTGGGACTTGAATCTGGTTTTAACTTTTTTGATGGGCTCTCCCTTTGAGCCTCTTCATTCTTGTCCCTTGAGGTATTTGTTTTTCAAGACTGTTTCTGAAAGCCATTACGTCGGCTAGACGTGTTAGTGAACTATAGGCCCTTTCCGTTCATCCGCTATTTACGGTTTTCATAAGGACAAGGTTGCTCTCTTGTCGTTCTACCCTCCTCCGCACCCATCTAAGGAGAAGGAAAGACTCCATCGTCTGGACCCCAGGAGGGCTCTCAGCTTTTATATTGACAGGATGAGAGAGTTCCGGTTGGATGAACAACTCTTTATCGGATACGTGGGGAAGAGGAAGGGGAAGGCCGTCCACAAGCGGACGCTCTCCAGGTGGGTCGTTCTTTGTATTAAAATATGTTACTCGTTGGCGAAGAAGGATCCTCCTGAGGGGATCAGAGCCCATTCCACCAGGGCCAAGTCGACCTCGTCGGCTCTGGCCAGAGGTGTTCCAGTGGCAAACATCTGTAAGGCCGCAACTTGGTCTTCCCTCCACACCTTTGTAAGGCATTATTTTCTGGATTCGGAGGTATGGCCATTTTGCGCGGTCTGTGCTGCAGGAGTTCCTGGTGTGACCAGATGGACACCCTCCTCCGAGGTGGTACTGCTTTGGGATTCTATTCATTAGGTGAGGAACCCACAGGTAGTTGTATCCATCAGAAGAGCAAGTTACTTACCTTCGGTAACGCTTTTTCTGGTGGATACATTAGCTACCTGTGGATTCCTCTCAGTCCCTCCCGCCTCCCCGTTGTCAGTCTGGTCATACCGGGATCGCCTTGGGTGTGCACTTCAGTGTTTTATTTTCTATATTTCTATATATGTATAGATATTCATAGTTGCAGTTCTGGTTATTTGAAAGTTTTCAAACTGTTCATGATGGTATGCTCTTTTTACGAAGCTCTGTAAAGGTTTTATATAAATGTTTTCTATAAAGGTTTATTGTTTATGATCATGGAGTGTTTCGGTTGTCGATGTTATCTATATGTCTCAAAGGCACGTCAAAAATGACGGAAACTGACATCAGCACGCCCGCGTGGGCTTCTTATTGCCACAATGACGTCAGGCGGAGCCTCGTGGATACGGGCAATTGTGATGTCCTCACCGACGTGCAGAGCTAGAGAGAAGTTTCCGTCGAATGCTACGCATGGGGAGAATTCATTAGGTGAGGAATCCACAGGTAGGTAATGTATCCACCAGAAAAAGCGTTATCGAAGGTAAGTAACTTGCTCATTATGTACACATTAGAAGTCAGTGATTAGCATAGAAAGTAATAGCAAATAGTAAAAACAATAGGAAATAGTGAAGGCCCCATGGGAAGCCCAAACCATATACTAAGTTAGTGGAATGTGAAAGACAGTCCCCCACCCAAGAAAGTGGAATCAGTAGAGGGGAGCTGGAGGAACTAGGAACCCATAAACTTTAAGTACCAGGGTACACCCCAGTGACCAGCATAGAAGAGTTAAGTACCTGTTTTTTCGCAAACCCACAGGAGAACTTTGGAAAAGGACTGTGCAGAACCCAGACAAGAGTGAAAGAAACCAAAGGTGGGTCCTGACAGAAAAGGACCTGCAAAAGAAGGGGACCAAGTCTAGTTTGAGTTGGAGTGTCTGGCTGTGACAGGATCCACTACCCATCCTTCTGTGGCTGTAGGACCAGGCTGATGGTGGATGAAGAAAGTCAGCACCGCAGCACAGGAGCAGAAGGGGAGTTCTAGAAGTGACGCAAGTGATTTCCCATGTCTGCAGTCATGATGCAGCCGGTCAGTGGTGCTGGAAAACCACCTTCAAGCCTTGGCAAACTCTAGATTCGATGGCGAGGGGCTGAAGAGGACCAGCAAGGGCCAGGGTACTCAACCCAAGGAAGGGAGCCCGAGGTGACCTTCAGGAGCTGGGAGAGTCACAAGAAGAGGAGGCAGCCCCCACAGGCATCAGGCACACGAGACGCAGTGAGGCGCACTCTGCACACTTGGAGAGTCCCACATCGCTGGAGCAGCAGGCAGGAGACTGTGCTTTACAGGGAGGAGTGCTGGAAACCGGGGCTATATGGAGCCTGAAGATCCCTTGGAGAAGGAACAAACAAGCCTTGTAGCTGCAAGAACCACAGTGCACAGTGGTACTGTCCTGTGAGGAGAGGCAAGGGGTGTACCGTCTCACAAGCTGGACAGCTAGTAGAGAGGCCAAGTGGACCACTCCAGGCCACCACCTGTGATGTAGAACCCAGGCAGTTCTGGAGGAGAGAGGATCCACGCAGCCGGTCGTCGTTGCAGTTGGTGCCTGCGGATGCAGATGAATGACTCCTTCACTCCAAAGGAAATTCTTTCTTGCTTCTTGTGCAGGCTGAACACTACTGGCCTTCAGAGGAGGCACAGTTAGGAAAATGTTGCAGCTGCTGGAAGGAGCCGGAGAAACAATGCTGCAGAGCGGAGTCGTTGCTGGAGTTCCAGATTATCGGTTCCTGGAGGGTCCAGTTGTAGTCCCAGTGGCCTTTAGATGAAGTAAATGATGCAGAAGAGTCCTGCTGGAATCTTGCACGTTGAATCTGAATACCTACCCTGAAGGAAGACTCTACCAAGCCCAGGAAGGGCCCTCCACCTAGAAGGGTGACTACCTATCAGGAGGGGGCTGTGACGTCACCTGCAGGACCTGGCCACTCAGATGCTTTGAGGGGCCTCGGCCAACCTTAGATCCGAGAAGGCAGACTCAAGGGCACCACCCCTGGGCTGATGATGGACAGGGGAGTGGTCGCTCCCCTTTCCATTGTCCGGTGCTGCACCAGAGCGGGGAGCGGGGGTCCCTGGACTGGTGCAAACTAGTTTATGCAACGAGGGCACCAAATCTGCACATCAAAGCATACCTGTGGCTTGGGGAGGCAACCCCTCTCAAGCCACATAACACCTATTTCCAAAGCGAGAGGGTGTTGCCTCCCTTTCCCAAAGGAAATCCTTTGTTCTGCTTTCATCTGCTTGAGTTGGTCAAGCAGTAGGAAGGCAGAAACCTGTCTGTGGGGTGGCAGCAGTGCCGACTGCCTGGAAAACCCCAGACGCCAGGTAATAGCAATGTTGGCTGTACTCTAAGGAGCATCCAGAGTGCATGGAATCATACAACCTATACTAGCAACAATATTGAGGTATGATTCGGACACATTTGATACCAAACATGCCCTGGTTTGGAGTTACCATTATGTAGCTGGACACAGGTCAAATTTCTTCTACGCACTTGATAAGTCCAGGAAAATGGAGCTGGAGTTCGTAGGGGCACCTCTGCTCATGCGGGGGGCCCTCACACACAAGTACCTGCACCCTGTCCTCTGGGCTAGGAGGGCCTGCCATGGGGGTGACTTACAGTGACCTGTAGTGAAAGGGTGCATACACCTTTTCACGCAGGCCCACAGACACAATTTGCATGGGCTCCCATGGGTGGCTCAATTCATGCTGCAGCCTATGGGGAGGAACCCCTTGTGCTCCAATGCCCTGGGTATCTCTGTACCATATACTAGGGACTTACATGGGGGCACCAGTATGGCAATTGTGGGGTGTGCAAATTTCTAAGCAACCAAATTTTGAGGGAGAGAGCACAGTCACTTGGGTACTGATTAGCAGGGTCCCTGTGAACACTGTCAAAACACACTTACAGCAGATACAAAGTGGGGATAACCATAACAGAAAGAGGGTACTTTCCTACATAACCCCTCTCCCCTCCTTCCCCCCACCCCCTTAGCAAAGGACAATATGAATATCCTTGCCTAGTTGAGTCTTAATTGTGTAAGTGGAAAAATCTGGAGAGTCCATCTGCATTGGAATGGTTACTCCCAAGTCTATGTTCCACTGTATAGTTCATTCCCTGTAGGGATATGGACCGCCTCAAAAGTTTGGGATTTTCACCTTTCATCTGTTTTAACCATCGGAGGAGCTTGTGCTCTGTTTGAACAAGGAAGTGAGTGCCAAATAAGTAGGGCCTCAGCTTCTTCAAAGCCCAGATCACAACAAAGGCCTCCATCTCTATTGCTGACCAGCACTTTTCCCTGGGGGTCAACCGCCTGCTAATGAAAGCTACAGGTTGATCCTGGCCCTCTTCATTTAGTTGCGATAGTACTGCCCCTATCCCTACCTCAGAAACATCTGTCTGCAAAATAAATTGCTTGGAATAGTCAAGGCTTCTTAATATACCTGGTTGAGGTCATCAAAAGCTTTTTGGCAGCTAGTAAAACGTTCTTGGGAATTCATTTAGAGGGGCTACAATGGAGCCATAGTTTGTAATGAACCTCCTGTAGTATCCTGTCAGGCCTAGGAAAGCTGTGATGTGGGGTTGTGTGATAGGGGCTGTGCAATCCAGTTGGATCTTGCTTCCAGCTACTAGGTGGGCCAGATAGACCACTTTTCCCTGCTCTATCTGGCACTTTTAAGCCTTGGTAGTGAGCCCTGCTTTCTGCAGGGCCTACAGTACATTTCCAAGGTGGACCAAGTGGTCCTCCCAGATGGAGTCAAAGACAGCTTTATTATAGGGTTAAGCTGCACTGAAGCTTACTTAGCCTTCATAGATCTGAGGCCTAGTACATATTCCAGAATGTCTTGTTTTGGAGGCTTGAGAGTTTGCTCTGAGCCTTCTTTCACAAGAGCAAGGGACCCCTAATGGGGTGTCCAAACGGAAGTTCAAAAGGGCTGTTTCCCACTTCTTTCTGATGAACCTCCCTATAGACAAAGAGGAGGCAAGATAATAAGACATTGTGAAAAAGTAGCTTTTTTTCTAGCATGGTTACCCCCACTTTTGGCCTGTTTGTGAGTGTGTGTCAGTGTGTTTTTACTGTGCCACTGCGATCCTGCTAGCCAGGACCCCAGTGCTCATAGATAAAAACCTATATGTCAGTGTATTTTGCCTGACTCACTGGGATCCTGCTAGCCAGGACCCCAATGCTCATAGTTTGTGGCCTAATGTGTGTGTTGTCAGTAGTGCTTGACTGTGTCACTGAGGCTCTGCTAACCAGAACCTCAGTGCTTATGCTCTCTCTGCTTTTAAATTTGTCACTGTAGGCTATTGACTTCATTTACTAATTTCAATTGGCACACTGGACCCCCCTTATAAGTCCCTAGTATATGGTACCTAGGTACCCAGTGCATTTGGGTTCCAGGAGATCCATATGGGCTGCAGCATTTCTTTTGCCACCCATAGGGAGCTCAGACAAACCCTTACACAGGACTGCCATTGCAGCCTGCGTGAAATAGTTCACACACTATTTCACAGCCATTTTCACTGCACTTAAGTAACTTATAAGCCACCTATATGTCTGACCTTCACCCTTGCACTGTCGCGTAGGCTCTCATTATTCTAATGAGACTACTGGATTTTGAGCAGCAAGATCATCCATGGTGTGGGAGACTGAGTCTGACCCACTGCCGGTGACACCTGTCGCTCTGAATCCGGCTTTTGCTCTGGCTAACTAGCAGTGCCTCATCTCTACCAGGAGATAGGGATGATTGGGCAGCCGAGCGCATGACATAGTATGCTTCTCAGGGAAGTCGTGGTCACTCAGGTCGCATCTGGTTCTCTCATTCACACTTCAGTCTCTCTGTGCTAACCAAAACGGAGTTTCCTCTCGTTTGGCAAGTACTTTACCCATAATCAAATGTACAGTCGAAGGATTTATACCTGGTGTTATTGCATGTGGATATGCTGGAGCAGCACGTGCTGGGTTTGTATTTAGTGTTTGCATCACAAATTGTCTATATATTGCTATTAATTCAATATTTAAGTGACGAACCTCAGCTGCTGCTAAATTTGCAACCGTAGGATGTGGTGTATATGTGTCCAATAAAGGCCAGGTAGGACCGTCATTACTTAATGGACCTAACCTTACTGGTAATATTGTGTGAGGTAGGGCGCCATCAAGCCAATTATTATGTTCTTGATAAGATAGAGGTATCTCTAAATATGCGTATGCTCTGTATTGTCCAGGCGCATTCGCAGGTGTATATTGGTGAAATGTATTTGTGTTACCATCAACTGCTGGAAATGTGACCCAAGAGTAAAAAAGTTCTGTTCTAAAAGCTGCATGGGCGTCCACCACGAATGTGACTGGACCTCCCTGGGCCGTTAGGCCATTCGCTAGTAAATGTGCTGTTAGAGGTTGTCTCATATTAACAGCTATTTGTACCTGTTGGGGATTCATCATGATAGTAACACTAAGAGTTCAGAGAAGGCACACCAAAATGGGGTTTCCTTTTAAAGTTCAAACTTGAACAACCACCAGTTGTAGTAGGCTTACCTACACAGCTGTGGTGGAAATCCTCAGCACCACAGACGTCTCTGCATACGTCATTGAGGTGTCATTATATATAATGAGACAGAGATACTCCGGAGGACCCGAAAATTAGAGCCTGACCAAACGTTGGCGGCGCCATGTCGCGTAGGTTCTCATTATTCTAATGAGACTACTGGATTTTGAGCAGCAAGATCGTCCACGTTATGGGAGCCTGAGTCTGACCCACTGCGGGTGACACCTGTCGCTCTAAATCTGGGTTTTGCTCCGGCTAACTAGCAGTTCCTCATCTCTACCGTGAGATAGGGTTGATTGGGAAGCAGAGCGCATGACATATTATGCTTCTCAGGGAAGTCGTGGTCACTCAGGTTGCATCCGGTTCTCTCATTCACACTTCAGTCTCATATATAAATTACAAAAAGAGGCAGTATAAGTTTTAATAACTGGTTTAATAAAACGACTGCATCTTAGGTAGCAAAGGGTGAGCTGCAATAACCAGGGTGACACAACATGACAATATTAAAATGGTGACGAGGAGAGTGAAGCATAAGAATAACGCTATCATATTGTCACTAGGATTTATGGATTATTTCCTATCTAAGTCATAATCTGAGCACAGCATGTTAAGATCTAATTCTGCCTTTCAGGTTCCCCTGGGAGGACATCAACCCTCATACCTGAGCAAAGGCCTGTGATCTGCGCTAGCATCTGCAGCGAAGCATTCAGCAGTCAGCATACATTCGTGGTTCTGTGGCTGGAATCTCCCTCTTAACGTGTAATGGGACTAGGAAGTGTTTTTATAATAACACAGCTGATGTTCTAGGAAAATGTCCCTACTTAAGGATGTGTATTTTCTACGAATGTTGGAGACTAAACCTCTACCGCGTTCACCGGCAATGTACTAAACTGTAGCCTTGACGGAAGCACAAAGTGATCAAGAATGTCTTGTTTGAGAACACAGTGCAGGGCTAAGCAAAATCAGTTAGATAGATGAAAATAAAAACAATGCGAAGCCGAATACAATATATCTAGGTCATAGTGCACAGCAGCCTAGTGTGCCAAACTAACGTGCATGGAGCTATAACTAAAATGGCTACACAACAGCACTAGCAAAGGTGCCCCCACATAGTTCAGGGCCATTTCCCCAGTTTGGTGAGTGCGGGAACGCTATTACACATGTGCACTACATATAGGTTAATACCTATATGTAGCTTCACAATGGTAACTCCGGATATGGCCATGTAACATGTCTAAGATCATGGAATTGTCCCCCCATTCCAAATCTGGTATTGGGGAGCCAATTCCATCCATCCTGGAGGCTTCACCATTGACCCCCGGTACTGCCAAACCAGCTTTCTTAGGCTTGCACTGCAGCTACAGCTGCTGCCACCTCACAGACAGGGTTCTGCCCTCCTGGGGTCTGGGCAGCCCTGTCCCAGGAGGGCAGAACAAAGCATTTCCTCTGAGAGCAGAGTGTTACATCCTCTCCCTTTGGAAATCGGTGTTACAGTCTGGGGAGAGGTAGCCTCCCCCAGCCTCTGGAAATGCTTCGAAGGGCACAGATGCTGCCCCCCTTGCATAAGCCAGTCTACACTGGTTCAGGGACCACTTCTCCCCTGCTCTGATGTGAAACTGGACAAAGAAAAGGGGAGTGACCACTCCCCTGTCCATGACCACCCCAGGGGTGGTGCCCAGAGCCCCTCCAGTGTGTCCCAGACTTCAGCCATCTTGCTTTGCAAGGTGTGGGGGCACTCCGGAGGCCTCTCAGTGGCCAGTACCACCAGGTGACGTCAGAGACCCCTCCTGATAGGTCCATACCTGATATGGGAGCCAATCCCCCTCTCTGGGCTATTTAGGGTCTCTCCTGTGGGTTCTCTTCAGATTCTGCTTGCAAGTTTCCTTCAGGAATCCTCTGCAACAACTTCAGCATCCTCTGACCTTATATCAACCGTAGCCTGTTCCAAGAAACGCTGTATTTGCAACAAAGTATCTACAAGAGATTCTTTTCTTCAGCAACCTCAGCTCCAAGTCAGCAACTGCATCAGTTTCCACGGTGTGCACGCTCTGGGGACTCCCTGTCTTCATCCTGCACCAGTAGGGCTGAAGAAATCTCCTGTGGAGTGACAGGGCACTCCCCTGCTCCAAGCAGGCACCTTCCAAGACGACGACCGGTACCCTTGGACTCCTCTCACAGCGACGAGAGTGCTCCTAAGAACACAGAGGGTGGACACCATCGACATAGACTGTCCTGAGGTCCTGCTGATGTAATTTGGAAGAGGTAAGACCTTGCCTTCCCTAGAGCGACGATACCCCTGTGTACTGCGTCTTCTTCACCTCCTGAGGCCTCTGTGCACTCTTTGCAAAATTTCTTTGTGCACAGCCTGGCCCAGGTCCCCAGCACTCCATCCTGTGACGCTGTTGTCCGGCGGCGTGGGACCTTCCTTTGTTGTGCTACATCAACCACGTTTTGCACCTTATTTGTCCCTGTGTCCTGGGACCTCCGGGGGTGCTGGATGGCATCCTGAGGGCTCTCTAAAGTGCTGAGAGCCCCCTCTTCCTCCTCACACAGAGTTGAGGCCCCCAGGTCCCTCCTGGGTCCACTCAGCGCCATTTTGGCGCAAAATGCACTTTTGTCGTAGCCAAGGCATGTTGGCGACTTCCAACACAAAATCACGTCTTCAACGATCTTCACGCCGTGGGACATCTTTTGCATCACACAGGGACCCGCTGGCATCTTCCGAGGGTGCATTCCTGCAGTCTTCGACTAACCGGGGACTCTTCTTTTGCATCCTCTTCTGGGTTGGTAGGGGCTCCGGTACTTCCTGGAACTTCTTTCGAGTTCTGGACTTGGTCCCCTTTCTTTGCAGGTCTTCAGGTCCTGGAATCCAGCAGTTGTTCTTTTTTAGACTTGGTTGGTTGCTGCAAAATCCCAATCACGAGGTGTAGTGTGTCCTAAGGAAACTTGCAGTACTTTACTCCTTCTTTTCTGGGCTCTGGGATGGGATAATTAACTTACTTTTATTGTATTCTTACTCTCCCAGCAATTCTGCACACACTACACTTGTCTAGGGAGGAATTTGTGATTCGCATTCAACTTTCTCAGTATATGGTTTGTGTTGCCCCTAGACCCATTTTCTCCCATTGCATTCTATAGCATTTCCTATGGTTTGCATTGTTCTATCACTATTTACTTGCCTTATTTTGGTGTCTAGTATATATATTGTGTATAATACTTACCTCCAAAAGGAGTATTGTCTCTAAGATATTTTTGGTACTGTGTCACCCAAACAAATACCTTTATTTTTGGTAACACTGAGTATTGTCTTTACTTGTGTATAAGTACTGTGTAACTATAAGTGGTATTGCATGAGCTTTGCATATCTCTTAGTTCAGCCTAAGCTGCTCTGCTATAGCTACCTCTATCAGCCTAAGCTGCTAGAACATTACTACATTTCACTAATAAGGGATAACTGGACCTGGTGTAAGGTGTAAGTACCCAAGGTACCCACTACAAACCAGGCCAGCCTCCTACAGACATCCCATTTCATTCTGAGTTTTTCAGAAAGTCCCATTATCATGCCCTTGAGAGTTTTAATAAACATCTCAACTAGTCATTTGCTTGTGGATGATATGGGGTGGTGAATTTATATGTTACCCCACACTCCTTCACATGGCTTTAAGGTAAGCAGTCATGAAGTTTGCACCACTGTCTGATAAGACCTCTTTAAGAAAACCCACACTTAAGAAAATTCCCAGGAGGGCTTTGGCTACTGCAAGAGCTGTAGTGGTCCTAAGAGGAATGGCCTCTGGATATCTGGTGGCATGGTCCCGTACCACCAGGATGAAACTATTAACAGAGGCTGTTGGAGGGTCCAGGGGGCCAACAGTGTCCACCCCAACCCTCTCAGAGGGCTTTCCAACCACTGGTAGTGGAATTAAAGGGGCCTTTGGAGTGCCACCTGTCTTGCCTCAGGCTTGACAAGTAACAAAGGAGCGACAAAACTCTCTGATGTCTTCTGACATATGGGGCGAGTGAAAGTGAGGGACAAGCATGTCCCAGGTCTTGCTTTTCCCCAAGTGGCCTTGAAGGGGGATATCATGTGCTAGAGTTAACATAAACTCCTTAAACCTCAGAGGGATAACCAGTCTCCTAATGGCACCAGGATTAGAGTCCCTTGCTTGCTTAGAGTATAGGAGGCTGTTAACCCAGTACACCTTATGGGTACCACTGATATCCCCTACCTCTTGTGCTGCAGCTTGCTGCCTGAGGCTCTCCAGTGTGGATCAGGTTTGTTGTTCCTTACTGAGTTCTTCCCTGGTGGGCCCCCTGCACACAAGAGCTCAGCTGTCAGCTTAAAGCTGCTCTGGTGTAGGTTCCACCCAAGGAGAGGAGTGTTCTTCCTCAGGAGTTGAATCCTCACTTGAGGCAGTAGCAGGGGCTACCTTTTTACCCTTCCTGGCCTTTGATTTAGTAGCCATCTGGGCCATTGTTCCAGGCTCCAGAATCCCTTGTTCTTTTTGTTTCTTTGATTGTGCTATGGTGAGGGCACATATATGCCCAGGAATGCCCAGCATTGGTGCATGGGCCTCTAACGCCACTTCAGACCAAGCTGAAGTTTCCAAGTTGTTACCTAGCAGGCATTCTACTGGTAGATCAGAGGACACTACAACCTTTTTAGGGCCAGTAACCCCCCCACTCCATCTAAAGTTAATAACTGCAATGGGGTGACACAAAGTATTATTAAGAGCATCAGCCACTTGGTATGTGTGACCAAATAGGTGTTGCTCAGGTGACACTAGTTTTTTCAGTCACCATTGTGACACTGGCACCTGTGTCCCTGCAGGCCTCAGCCTCAACACCATTGATTAGGGGATGCTGCCTGTACTTATCCATATTAAGGAGTCAGGCAGCTAGGGTGGCAAACTCAGTGCCTTAATCAGAGACCAACACAGCCTCAGTGGTCTTTCTGAGTAGCCCAGATCCCACTGCAGCCCCTAAGATGAGCCCAGCTAATCTTTTGGACTATCTACTGTTATTTTTGTTGCAACCATTACTGCTATTGCTAGGGGCACTAGGAATAGAAGTGGTGTCAGTAGTAGGGGGGGGGGTTGGTGCCTTTCTTAGGACAGGGGCTGTCTCCTGCCCTGTGGCCTTTGTTTTTACACAGGTAGCATCAAGGCTTTTTAAAGTTTAAGGAAGAGGATTTATTCCCACCCCTAGAGGTGTTTTGTGGGCCTGAAGAAGACTCTATACTTTTATCTTTGTCCCCACTCTTATCCTGATGCTTATCTGGTTCCTTCTTCTTGTGATCTCCCCCTGTGTGAGATTTCCTACTGAACCTGGTGCTGTCCCACTTGTCTGCTTTCTTCCCCAATTCTTGGAAGGAGGTCAGATCAGAGTCCACCAGGTATTGATGCAGCTGATCAGATATACAGTTGTTCAGAATGTGCTCTCTCAGAATTAGATTGTATAAGCCCTGGTAGTCACTTACTTTGCTCCTATGCAACAAACCTTCCAGAGCTTTCACAGAACAGTCCACAAAATCTACTCAATCTTGGGAGGACTCCTTTTTGGTTTCCGTGAACGTGATTCTGTATTGTTCCGTGATCAAACCAAACCATCTAACATTGCACTTTTTAAATCTGTAAAATTGTCTGCATATTCCTCTTTGACAGTGAGGAGTTTGTCTCTGCCTTCGTCAGAGGAGAGCCACAAGATTGCTGCCCACTGTCTTTGGGGTGCCTTTTGAACTTTACAAGCCCTCTCCAAAGCAGTGAACCATTTTAGATGTCATCTCCCACCTTGTAAGGTGGGACTATGTTGCTCAGGTTACTGTAATCGAGTCCTCCCTGATTCTGGTGTCCCTGAAGCTCAAATTACTGCCATCATGGGGTGCTAAGCCCAATCCTGTCTTTCCCTCTCTACTGCCAAGGCCTCCCTATTTAGGGCAGTTGTTGCTACTGCAGCCTCAGCGTGGCCTCCTCCAATTTCAGTTTCCTAAGCTCCCCGTCTATGGAATCTTCCCCTGAGGTGAAGTAGTGGGTTCCCTCAGATATGAGGAGACATGTAAGTGGACAGAGGAGGATCTATCACTCCTCCTGGGAACTCTCTGTACCAACGCTCTATGAGTAAAGTTGGGTCTACTGAAATGAACCCCCTTCTCACTAACTGCAATGCTCCTAACAGGGCTGTGATGTTCTCCAGGTTCCTCCTGACCCTCCCCAATGCAGTCTAAGTCTACCCTGTCTAGGACTGGAGGGACAGTTTCTACTTCTTCCTTCCCCTGAATGCCAGCATTGTCTGGGTCATCTTGGAGAAGTAAGCCAAGAAGTAGAATTTTATTGGGATTTCTCCCCGTCTTCATTTTTCTACTGGCACACATCTCCCTAAGCTCTTGGAAGGTGAGACTCTCATAGTGAGAGTCTGGGGCCTGAGAGTTGTGCTTCACTGAAGAAATGTTCTTGCAAGAGGACTGTAGGTGTACCTAACTACTCTAACAACTAGGCTCCCAGGAAAGTTTGGAGCACGGGCTACGCTAGACCCCTAGCGTACCCAAACTTAGGTGACTAGAAATCCTAATAAATGAATGTAGTGTGTATCTAGCAGCTAGTAATGGTCCTTCTTGTGGAAAGTAACCAGTGACAGAGTGGTAAGGCAATTGCAAGTGTCTTATCCCACTGCTGCACCAGCAATGTAGGAAGCTGCCCTGGTGTGTGGTGACCACCTATGGTGTTATCACCTTATCCCAGGTATCCCCTATTAATGAGGTGTAGACAGAGTCTAGAAAGCCAGGGCTCTCTAGTAACTGTGGATGACCAGCCAAGGCTTATCTAGGAGACATGCAAAGCTTATACAATACCACTACAGTCACACAGCACTTAACACACATGAAAGAATCACAAGTGTTACAAAAATAAAGGTACTTTATTATAGTAACACAGATACTAAAATACTGTATAGGCAATGTTCCATTAGGAGGTGAGTAAACACACTATTCTGTACACATTATAAGTCAGTGATTAGTATAGAAAGCAATAGCAAATTGTAAAAACAATAGCAAATAGTGAAGGCCCTAGGGGGAGACCAAAGCAAGTGGAATGTGAAAGGCAGTCCCCACCCAAGGAAGTGTAATCAGTAGAGGGGAGCTGGAGGAACTATGTACCCCAGAGGGCAAATACCAGGGTGCAACCAATGACCAGGAGAGAAGAGGTAAGTACCTGGTTCTTCCCCAGTCCGATGGGAGAACTTTTGAGAAGGACTGTGCAAGACTCAGACAGGAGTGGAAGAAACAAAAGGTGGATCCTGACAGGAGAGGACCTGCAAAAGAAGGGGACCAAGTCCAGTTCGAGTTGGAGTGTCTGATTGAGGCAGGAGCTGTATGTGGATGTAGCAGCAGGTCAGCTTTGGATGAAGAAAGTCAGCAGTGCAGTACGGGAACAGAAGAGGAGCTCCAGAAGAGATGCAAGTGATGTCCCATATCGGCAGTCATGATGCAATCAGTTCGGGGAGGTCCAAGATGGTAGTTGTGTGAGATGGCCTCTTGGTGCACTCCTCGTCCAGCCCCAGATCCTCAGCTTCTGACTCTCGCTTGCCGCTACATGCCTTTCGCTAGTCAGTACTCATTACTGACATGATCTTCGTTCTCGGAGTCTGCAGCTCTGCTAACTGGGACTGGCAACTGTTGCGAGGTAGCCCTCCACAGCTGTGCTGCCTCTTGAATCTTTTAGCGCGTCCAGTGGCATCCTTGCTACATTGTTGCCCTGCCTATCTCAGGCAGCGCGCTGCACGGATGCTGGCGAGAGGATCGAATGAGGCTCTTCCTGTGTTAGCAACAAAGCATGAGAAGGCGCACAGCTTCGGCTGTTCCAAAGAATCCAAAACTGTGAGACCGGGTAGACGGGGCTCAGGTGAGCCCGAGAAGGCGAAGGTAGCGATAATCATAAAGCCTGCTGTCACATCACTCGTAAATAATTTAAGAAAAAGCCACAACTAGATCTGAGTCTGCCTCATCTACCTAAAGCAGAGTAACAGGGAGAGTTTGCAGGTAGCACCGCAACTTCAAAGTCAAACAAAAGCGCGATGAATAATGTGGATGAAAGTGATGGCCCTGGAGCACATAAGGAGGTCTCCCAAAAGGCAAGTGACTACAACACCCCCTCACCCTTAGCCTTCTCTGTGATGGCACTTGCCAGTGTTCAACGTGATGGGTTTGGGGGCGAACAGTGACACTGTTTCTAAAAGAGCTTGTAGGAGGCTGGCCCTTTATGTAGTGTGGCAAACTGGGCAGATGGTCCAGGCAACCACATGCTGGTTTCCGGAGGTAAAAATTAGACCGCTCAATGCTCCAATTTTTAAGGTAGTTGGTCGAGCAGTTAGGCTAAACCAGGAGATGTGCTAAGTATTTGCTGTACTCACCAATCCAGTTGTGCACCACACACACTCAATAAATACATTGAGAACAGATTTTATAAAAATACTTCAGACTTTTATATAAAATTTATGACCAAGATCTTTAGAATACGTTAAGTACTTTTCAAGTTATAGCTTTTCAAAGTTTTGGCAAAGTTTTCTGTGTGTAATTTCGCACCATTGGAATCAACGCACAGTCACCTTTAGAAATGCATTAAAAATCACACAGTTGGGTTACCAGTCTCTTCTCTTGCAGGGTGGTCAGTGGGCACACTATGCCAGCTTGAGGACCGCAGGAGGCTCCCGGTTCCAGCTGGAGCAGCGTTGGAAAAGTTCTTGGCACAGGCACAGGGCCTCCTGGAGGAGCCACTCGTAAAGGATCTGGTTTGCAAGTTTAAGGTGGATGCCTGGGGGACCCCTTGGGCTGTTGAGGTCGCAAGGGGTTGGGGACCTGGGGCACACAGCAAATCCCACAATGCAAGGCTTACGTCGGCCAGGTGCAGGGCATTTTGGAGGTCTTGGATGCTGTGCGTAGAGGTGATCTGGAGGTGAGTCTTCTTCTGGGGGTCTCACAGGATGTCGCAGGCGCTCTGGTGGGAGATCCAGGGTGTCACTGAAGTCCCTCTACTGGGGCTTCCTCCTGGTCCAGTTGCAGCTCTAGGGGAGCTGTTGTTGAG
Organism: Pleurodeles waltl; assembly: GCF_031143425.1. Lineage (NCBI taxonomy): Eukaryota > Metazoa > Chordata > Amphibia > Caudata > Salamandridae > Pleurodeles > Pleurodeles waltl. The sequence continues at coordinate 856,705,879 of NC_090444.1, read as the reverse complement.
GTGATGTCTGACGTGCACTGGTCAGTACCTGGGGTATTGCCACAATGTGGCCACGGGCGGGCGCTGTGCCACCAAACTGGGCACACTTGCAGGTCACATCTGATAGAGACTTCTAGTTGCAGTTTCCTTACCTTTGAAGTTCCCCCAGGCGTCAGACTGGATCCGGAGATTTTACTTCAAGCAGTACCTCTGCACGCCGTCAGGTGGCGTTGGTCAACTCCGCGGGCATCGTTGGTGTTGTGGTTGCGGTGATGACGTCGCAGTTGCATGTAGGCGCCACCCCGGCATGCTGACGTCAGTTCTTTTCTTTCTGCGCCGCCCTACGCGCAGATCCGGAGAGAGCTACCTCAGTCTTTTTTTAGACTACGTCAACACTTTTGTCTAATTCTTTTGACGAGATCCTGGATGCGTCCAAGGATGTTCCACAAGACTGGATTCAAGCCCTGCGACTACTGTCACCGAACGATGTCGGTGACGGATCCGCACCTCGTGTGTCTTTGGTGCCTGGAGCGCGATCAGGACCCTAATATGTGCTGCGAGTGTCCGGCCATGAACCTGAAAGCTTTGAGGGAGTGGTCCCTAAACCTCATGGCGGCCCGACACTCGACTCAGCGGCGCTCACGGTCTCGTTTGAGAGGAAGGTCTGGAGACCGGCCGCAGAGTCACCACCACTCTTCCTCCTCAAAGTCATCAAGACATTCGGGTCACAAAAAGATGTCGTCGAGGAAGGACCAGTGTTTTTCAACTTCATCCCGTCGCTCAGACGATGCAGCGCAGGAAGAGCGTTGACGCTCTAGGCCACTGTCCTCGGAGCCTTCATTGGGTCGGCTCCGCGCTTCCCTGACTTCCCTGGAGCCGGAGCCACCCCTGTTCAGCTCAGAGAATTTTATGAGGCAATGCGCCTCATTTTTGGGCAGACCGACCCACCTTCGGTGCCCTCAGGCACAGCTGAGTTGGTGGGGGCCCCCTCAGGTTCGAAGTCGTCAGCTTCGGCTACAGCTCCAGAGGGCCCCTCCAGATCCAATCGCGTATTCTGTCCCGATATCGATCGTGCCACAGCGACCTTCCTCAACATCGGGTCAGACGTCGACGCTCCCAACGTCATTTGGGCTCACAATCGATCCCATCCTCATACCTAAAGTCCCGGAGCCGAAACGACGTCGCTCGACGCCGATTCTGTTCTCTATGGGCTATCCTGGGTCCAGGGTTGAACCAGACCCTTACGCTTATGGGTATGGGTACGGGGAAAGTATGGAAGGGACCCTGGACCCTTTAGAATACCAGCTTGACCCCCAAATGGACTGGGTGCAGGATTTGGGTGATGACAGTGGTCCAGACACCAACCCTGACACTGGTATGGTCTCTCCCCCTACTGTGGCTACGGAGGAGGGTGCCTCATATTCCATGGTGGTGAGAAGGGCGGCTGAGGTCCTGTGGAGGTTAGGCCTAATATCCTAACCGACGTGCTTCAGCCGAGGTCTTCCTCTTCCGAACCCCTTCTTCCCTTTAATGAGGCATTGAGAGACATCCTTTTGGGTACTTGGTCCAGACCCAGCACAGGGGCTCCTGTGAATAGGGTGATTGCCTGCCGCCATGGGCCTGTGCCGTCAGACCCGAAATTACTCACCCAACATCCCACGCCTGAGAACCTTGTCATCCAGGCTCCCTCTTAATCTGGCGCATTCCCTGCCGTACCCCCGGATAGGGAATCAAAAAGACTGAACAATTTGGGGAAGAAGTTGTTTTCTTCCAACAGTCTAGCACTGCGGTCCATGAAGATCGCATGCCTTTTGGGCCGCTACTCCCATACTCTCTGGGATACGGTCGCGCAAGTGCTGCCTAGAGTTCCGGAGGAGGCCTCGTAGGCCTTTTCCCAAGCTGTAACAGATGTGAGGGATGCAGCGAAGTTAATGATTCGTTGTGGACTGTGTAGGAAAATGCCTCTGATGGCATGGTTACCCCCTAACTTTTTGCCTTTTGTTGATGCTACTTATGATTGAAAGTGTGCTGGGACCCTTCTAACCAGGCCCCAGCACCAGTGTTCTTTCCCTAAACTGTCCCTTTGTCTCCTCAATTGGCACAGCCCTGGCACACAGATAAGTCCCTTGTAAATAGTATCCCTGGTACCAAGGGCCCTGTGACCAAAGAAGGAATCTAAGGGCTGCAGGATGTATTATGCCACCCTGGGGACACCTCACTCAGCACATGCACACTGCCTCTCAACTTGTCTGTGCTGGTGGGGAGAAAAAAGTCGACATGGCACTCCCCTCAGAGTGCCATGCCCAAAAACCACTGCTTATGGCATAGGTAAGTCACCCTTCTGGTAGACCTTACAGCCTTAAGGCAGGGTGCACTATACCACAGGTGAGGGCATAGCTGCATGAGCACTATGCCTCTACAGTGTCTAAGACAATTCTTAGACATTGTAAGTGCAGGGTAGCCATTAAGAATATATGGTCTGGGAGGTTGTCAAACACAAACTCAAACTCCACAGTTCCATAATGGTTAGACTGAATATTTGGAAGTTTGATATCAAACTTTTCAGCACAATAAATCCACACTGATGCCAGTGTGAGATTTATTAAGAAATGCACTCAGAAGGCATCTTAGAGATGCCCCCTGCATGCCAGCCCAACTGCTAGTGTTAGACTGACAGGTCTTTACCAGCCTGCCACTTCCAGACTAGTTTCGGGCCACATGGGGTGAGAGCCTTTGTGCACTCTGTGACCAGGAACAGAGCCTGTCCTGCGTGGAGGTGCCTCACACCTCCCCCTGCAGGAACTATAACACCTGCAAAGGTGCATGGTGTTACAACGCCCCAGGGCAGTCCAGCTAGTGAAGATCACCCCCACCCCAGACACAGCCCCCCACGTTTGGCGGCAAGTCCGGAGGAGATAATGAGAAAAACAAGGAGTAGTCACCCTCCAGCCAGGACAGCCCTTAAGGTGTCCAGAGCTGAGGTGACCCCTTCCTTAGAAAATCCTCCATCTTGACCTTGAGGGTTTAGCCCAATATGATTAGGGATGTTCCCCACTCCCCAAAAGGAGGAGGCACAAGGAGGGTGTAGCCACCCTCAGGGTCAGTATTCATTGGCCAATGTCCTCCAGCCCTAAACACACCCCTAAATCTAGTATTTAGGGGGCGACCCTGAACCCAGGAAATCAGATTCCTGACGACCTACAAAAAAAAAAGACTGCTGACCTGCAAACCCTGCAGAGAAAGAGACGACAACCCTACCGGCCTGTCTCCAGATTCAAAGAACCTGCAACAGCCTCCAGTGGGCCCAGCGACCCCTTCTGACTCAGAGGACTGCCCTGCAACCCAAAGGACCAAGAAACTCCTGTGGACAGCGGCTCTGTCCAAACAATCAAAAAGAACCCATCTTTAAAGGGACTCTAGCCTCACTCCTGAAGTGTGAGTTCCCAACACTCTGCACCCGACGCCCATGGCCGTATCCAGAGAAACCAACACTGCAACGAGGACCCCCAGGCGACTCCCACAACATATCCACCCAAAGACGACCTCCATGCACCCCCACGGGGACGCCTGCATAGAGAATCCAGAGGATCGCCCCGATCACGACTGCCCGGTAACAAAGAACCCGACGTCTGGAAGAAGCACTGCACCCGTAGCCCCCAGGACCGAGAGGAACCAACTACCGGTGCAGGAGTGACCAGCAGGTGGCCCTCATCTTTGCCCAGTCGTGACTGGCCCGAGAAGCCCCCCCGTGCCCTGTCTGCATCGCCAGAGTGACCCCCGGGTCCCTCCATTGATTCCAATAGAAAACCCGACGCTGTGTTTGCACACTGCACCCGGCTCCCACTGTGCCGCTGAGAGTGTATTTTGTGTGACTGTTTGCCCCCACACCCCCTCCCCAGTGCTTGACAAAACCCACCTGGTCTGCTCCCCGAGGACGCAGGTACGTATCTGCTAGCAGACTGGAATCGGAGCACCCCTAGTCTCCATAGGCACCTATGTTATTTGGACCCCTCTTTGACCTATGCATCTGACCGACCCTGTGTTGATGGTGCTGGGTGTTTTTGGTTGACTTGAACTCCCAACAGTGGGCCGTCTGTGCCCTGGAGACTGAACTTGTAAGTGCTTTACTTACCTGCTAAACTAACTTGCACTTACCTCCCACAGGAACTTTAGCATTTTGCAGTGTCCACTTTCAAAATAGCTTATTGCCATTTTATGCCAAACTGTGTACGTTACTGTTTTCATTCAAAGTTCTATATTTACCTATGCCAAGTACCTTACAATTTATGTACTTACTTGAATTGAAGATAAGTCTTTGAATGTGTGTTCCCATTTATTGCCTGTGTGTGTACAGCAAATGCTTAACACTACCCTCTGATAAGCCTACTGCTCAAACTCACTACCACAAATAGAGAATTAGTATTATCTATTATTGCCACTATGAACCTCTAAGGGCAGCCCTGGACTCTGCACACTATCTCTCACTTTGAGATAGTATATACAGAGCCAGCTTCCTACATTGGTGGATCAGCGGTTGGGTCTAAGAGTTTGCATTTGCTGGACTACTCAGCCAATACTTGATCACACAACAAAAATTCCAACAATTGTCATTATAAACAGATTTTTTACTATTTTCCTAAATTCTTAAATGTCCTGCTAGGGTCCCTGTTAGCATTTCTTTTTAAATTTCAAAGTTTGTACAAGTTAGGCTTTAAGTACTAGAAGTAATTTTTAGTTTCTTAAAAAGTAATCCCAACCTTCAGAGTGAAAATGAGTAGCACAGATGAGATGGTGATGGAACTCAAACTCACCCCTTACCTGCATTTAGGGATGTCAGAGTTAAGGTCTCTCTGTAAGATAAAAAAGATCAAAACTAGGTCTAACCCTACCAAGATCAAGCTCCAGCAGAGTCTACAAGGGACCACCCCTCTGAGTTGTAGGAGCCTCCCTCAGATGGGGAAGAAATTAGTGAACCTGAGGAATAACTCACCCCTCCTGTCCTAATTAGGGTGACCAGGGCTCCTAGAACCCTGTCTCCACAAATCATAGTCAGATAGCCTGTTTTTCACAGGGGAGTCCAGTCTCTCTTGAGGACAGCCTCAATGAAGAGGACATACTTCTAGCACGGATGGCTAAGAGATTAGCTTTGGAGGAGTAGCTCCTAGCCATAGAAAGGGAAAGAAAAGAGATGGGTTTAACACCCATAACTGGTGGAAGCAACTTAACTATGGTCAGAGAGAATACTGACACCCTAACAATCCCCAAAGTTATTGTAACTAAATATGAAGACGGTGATGACATCACCAAATGGTTCACGCTTTTGAGAGGGCTTGTGCAACCAGAAAAGTAAACAGATCTCACTGGAGAGCTCACCTTTGGGAACTGTTCTCTGGTAAGTGTAGGGACAGACTTTTACTAACACTCTGGTAAGGATGCAGAATCCAAAGACCTCATGAAGGCTATCCTGATTGAGGGCTTTGGATTCTCAACTGAGGATTATAGAATTAGGTTCAGGGGGGCTCACAAAATCTCGAGCCAGTCCTGGGTTGAGTTTGTTTATTTCTCAGTCAAACACTGGATGGTTGGATAGCTGGCAGTGGAGTAAGTGACTATGATGGGCTGTATAATTTATTTATGAAAGAACATCTGTTAAGTTATTGTTTCAATGCCAAACTGCATCAACATCTGGTAGACCTAGGTCCAATTTCTCCCCAAGAATTGGGAAAGAAGGCAGACCACTGGGTCAAGACAAGGGTGACCAAGACTTCCACAGGGGGGTGACCAAAAGAAAGGGGTCACAAAGCCTCCCCACCCAGGGGAAGGGTGGTGAGGCATCCAAGGACAAAACTAAAGGGTCTTCTCAAGGGCCTCAAAAACCTGTTCAGGAGGGTGGGCACGAGCCTCTTCAGAGTCCACAAAAGGGTATAAGGGTGCAAACTTTGATCCCAAGGAGGCCTGGTGTCACGACTGTAGACAGCATGGACGCCAAACTGGAGACAAGGCCTGTCCCAAGAAAAGTCCCACAACTATTACTCCAGTTAGCACTGGAATAGCCAGTCTCCAGGTGGGATCAACAGTGTGCCCAGAGCAAATCAGGGTTCACACTGAAGCTACTCAGAGTGTGGGGTGGATTAAGCCACACTAGTTGTCTGGCCGCCTAACATGCAAAAATACAGGCAGCAACTCTTGATAAATGGGAATAAGGTTGAAGCCCTGAGGGATACAGGTGCCAGTGTCACCATGGTGACAGACAAACTGGTTTCCCCAGGGCAGTGTCTGGCTGGACAGACATATCCAGTCACCAGTGCTGACAATGAAACTAATGTCCATCCCATGGCAATGGTGACTTTACAATGGGGAGGGGTTACTGGCCTGAAACCGGTGGTAGTCTCCGCTGCAATTCCAGTAGAGTGTTTGCTTGGAAATGATCTGGAGTCCTCAGCATGGGCTGAGGTAGAGCTCAAGGCCCATGCAGCCATGCTGGGTATCCCTGAATTGGTGTATGTTAAGGCAAGAGCACAGAGCAGGGCTCAGTGTGAAAAATAAGTGTTAGAGTCTGGAATAATGCCCCAGCCTTCCAAGAGAAAAAGTAAAAAGACTGAGGGACTAGCTTCTACACAGCAAGAGAAATAGGATCTCACTTCCCAGGAAGATGTCCTATCCCCTGATGGAACTGAGTCCATGGAGCTGGAGCAGGCTGGCCTGGTTTGTAGTGGGTACCTTGGGTACTTACACCTTATACCAGGTCCAGTTATCCCTTATTAGTGAAGTAGTAGTGTTCTAGCAACTTAGGCTGATAGAGGTAGTTATAGCAGAGCAGCTTAGGCGGAACTAGGAGACATGCAAAGCTCATGCAATACCACTTATAGTTGCACTGTACTTATACACAAGTAAAGACAATACTCAGTGTTACCAAAAATTAAGGTATTTATTTGGCTGACACAGTACCAAAAATATCTTAGAGACAATACTCCTTTTGGAGGGAAGTATCATACACCATATATATATATATATATATATATATATATATATATATATATATATATACTAGACACCAAAATTAGACAAGTAAATAGTCATAGAACAATGCAAACAGTAGGATATCCTATAGAATGTAATGGGAGAAAATAGGTCTAGGGCCAACACAAACCATATACTAAAAAAGTGGAATGTGAATCACAAGTTTCCCCCCTAGAACAAGTGTAGTGTGTGCAGAATTGCTGGGAGAGTAAGAATACAGTAAAGGTGAGTACATTACTCCACCCCAGAGCCCAGAAAAGCAGGAGTAAAGTACTGCAAGTTTCCTTAGTACACACTACACCTCGCTTTTGGGATTTTGCAGCAGCCAACCAAGTCTGCAGACAACTACTGCTGTATTATTGGACCTGAAGACCTGCAAAGGAAGGGGACCAAGTCCAGAAATTGAAAGAAGTTCCAGGAAGGACAGGAGCTCCTGCCAACCCAGAAGAGGGTGCAAAAGAACAGTCCCCGGTTAGTCTAAGACTGCAGCAATGCACCCTAGGAAGATGCCAGTGGGTTCCTGCATACTGCAAAAGATGTCCCAGGGCATGAAGATCGTTGCAGATGAGATTTCGTGTTGGAAGGAACCAACAAGCCTTGGCTATGGCAAAAGTAAGTTTTTCATGAAAATGACACTGTATGGACCCAGGAGGGACCTGGGGGCCTCAACTCTGTGTGTGGAGTAAGAGGGGGCTCTCAACACTTTAGAGAGTCCTCAGGCTGCCAGCCAGCACCCCCAGAAGCCGAAGGATCTGGGTTCAAAGAAGGTGCAAAGCGCAGTTGATGCAGCACAACAAAAGAAGGTCCCATGCCGCCGGAGCACAACTCAGCAAGTTGAGCGTCGCAGGGTGGAGTGCTGGGGACCTGGTCTAGGCTGTGCACAAAGGAATTTTGCAAAGAGTGCACAGAGGCCTAAGGAGGCGAAGAAGACACAAAACACATGGGTACCGTCGTTTTCAGGGAAGGCAAGGTCTTACTTCCTCCAAATTGCGTCAGCAGGACCACAGGACAGTCTATGTCGATGATGTCCACCCTCTGTGTCCTTAGGAGCAGGCTCGTCGCTGTGAGAGGAGTTCCAGGGTTCCGGTCGTCGCCTTGGAAGGTGCCTGCTTGGAGCAGGGGAGTGACTCCGTCACTCCACAGGAGATTTCTTCTGTCCTTATGGTGCAGGCTGAAGACAGGGAGTCCCCAGAGCATGCACACCATGGAAACTGTTGCAGTTGCTGACTTGGAGCTGAGGTTGGTGAAGAAAAGGGTCTCTTGTAGACACTTTGTTGCAGTTACAGCATTTCTTGGAGCAGGCTGCGGTTGATCCGAGGTCAGAAGAGTCTGAAGTTGTTGCAGAGGATTCCTGAAGGAAACTTGCAAGCAGAATCTGAAGAGAGCCCACAGGAGAGGGCTGAAGGGGTCCCTGAACCGGTGTAGACTGGCTTATGCAAGGAGGGCACCATATGTGCGCTTCAAAGCATTTCCAGAGGCTGGTGGAGGCTACCCCTCCCCAGCCTATAACACCTATTTCCAAAGGGAGAGGGTGTAACCCCCTACTCTCAGAGGAAATGCTTTGTTCTGCCTTCCTGGGACTGGGCAGGGCGGACCCCAGGAGGGCAGAACCCTGTCTGTGAGGTGGCTGTAGCTGCAGTGCAAGCCTCAGAGAGATGGTTTGGCAGTACTTGGGGTCCATGGTGAAGCCCCAGGATGCATGGAATTGGCTCCCCAATACCAGATTTGTAATGGGGGACAATTCCATGATCCAAGACATGTTTCATGGCCATATTCAGAGTTACCATTGTGAAGCTACATATAGGTATTGACCTATATGTAGTGCATGCGTGTAATGGCGTCCCCTCACAAAGTCTGGGGAAATGGCCTTGAACTATGGGGGGGCACCTTTGCTAGTGCAAGGGTGCCCTCACACGTAGTAACTTTGCACCTAACCTTCAGGAAGTGAAGGTTAGACATACAGGTGACTATAAGTTACTTAGGTGCAGTGAATATAGCTGTGAAATAGCGTGTGCACCATTTCACGCAGGCTGCAATGGCAGTCCTGTGTCAGGGTTTGTCTGAGATCCCTATGGGTGGCAAAAGAAATGTTGCAGCCCATATGGATCTCCTGGAACCCCAATGACTGGGTACCTAGGCACTATATACTAGGGACTTATAAGGGGGGGTCCAGTATGCCAATTGAAATTGGTGAATGAATTCACTGGCCTACAGTGACAAATTTAAAAGCAGAGAGAGCATAAGCACTGGGGTTCTGGTTAGCAGAGCCTCAGTGACACAGTTAGGCACTACACAGGCATACACAATAGGCCACAAGGTATGAGCAATGGGGTCCTGGCTAGCAGGATCCCAGTTTAGACAGGCAAAACAACTGACATATATGTTTTTATCTATGAGCACTGTGGTCCTGGCTAGCAGGATCCCAGTGACACAGTAAAAACACACTGACAGGGCAGAAGTGGGGGTAACCATGCTAGAATGAGGCTACTTTCTCACAGGAGCCTTATCAGTTAGAGCTCTTGGGCCCAGCGGGACCCTGAAGGGAACAGCTGTGTCAGGGACAAAAGACTTATCCCACTCTTGAAGGCCTAAGACAGCAAGCAGCTGAGCAAGAAAAAGGAAGTGTCAGTGGATCCCATAGGGTCTAATGGGAGGATGGATTCCTTTACACTGAGGCAAGAGATCCCAAACCTGGTGCCACTAGGAGTGTGGTAATGCCTCAGGAGTTTAGAGAGTTCATCCTCTCTTTAGCCCATGACATTCCCCTTGCTGGGGATTTGGGACAAACCAACACTTGGGAGAAATTAGTCAACATTTTATATTGGCCCAATATGTCCCAGAAGGTAAAGGAGTTTTGCAGCTCCTGTGTCACCTTTCAAGCAAGTGACAAGACAGCTGGCCACCAAAAGGCCCCCCTCATTCAACTTCCAGTGGTTGGGTCACCTTTAAGAGAGTTGGAGTGGACATAGTGGGTCCATTTGAACCTCCCACAGCTTCAGGTCAGGGAACCAATATATACTAGTAGTAGTGTATCATGCTACCAGGTACCCTCAGGCAATTCCCCTTAGGTCGACTAGTGTCCTTGCAGTAGCCAAAGCACTCATAGGTATCTTTACCAGAGTGGGTTTTTCTAAGGAGTTGGTTTCTGACAGATGTACCAACTTCATGTCAGCTTACCTGAAAAATATGTGGGATGATTGTGGGGTGACTTACAAATTCACCACACCATACCATCCACAAACCAGTGGTCTTGTGGAAAGATGTAACAAGACATTGAAGGGTATGATCATGGGGCTCCCTGAAAAACTCAAAAGGATATGGGATGTCCTACTGCCTTGTCTGCTTTTCGCCTACAGAGAGGTGCCACAGAAGAGAGTATGGTTTTCCCCCTTTGAGCTTCTGTTTGGCGATCCTGTAAGGGGACCACTAGCACTTGTAAAAGAAGGCTGGGAGAGTCCTCTACATTTGCCTAAACAAGATGTAGTGGACTATTTACTAGGCGTCTGCTCCAGGATGGCCGGATACATGGAAATGACAAGCAAAAACCTTGAGGCCATCCAACAGCTCCAGACATTGTGGTATGACCAAAAGGCTGCAATGGTTGAATTTCAGCCAAGGCAGAAAGTCTGTGTTCTGGAGCCTGTGGCTCCCAAGGCACTTCAGGATAGATGGAGTGGCCCTTACCCAGTGCTTGAAAAGAAGAGTCAGGTCACTTACCTATTGGACCTGGGCACTATCATGACACCCAAGAGGGTGATCCATGTTAACCGCCTCAAACTCTACAATGACACGGCAGACATAACCATGTTGATCGTTATTGATGAGGATCAGGAAGCAGAGAGTGAACCTCTCACTGACCTCTAAACTGACCCTAAAGATGGTTCAGTAGATGGAGTTGTCTACTCAGACACCCTCTATGGCCAACAGCAAGCTGACTGCAGGCAAATCCTCCAGCAGTTTTTCTGAGCTCTTTTCTTTAACCCCTGGCCAGACACACCTCTGTACCCATGATGTGGACACAGGAGACAGTTTACCTGTCAAGAATAAAATATTCAGACAGTCTGATCAAGTCAAGAAAAGCATCAAATTGGAAGTCCACAAGATGCTGGAATTTGGAGTGTTTAGAGCACTCTGACAGTCCCTGGGCTAGCCAAGTGGTCTTGGTCCTCAAACCTCACACTAAGGATGACAGGAGAGAGATGAGGTTTTGTGTGGACTACAGAGGGCTCAATTCTGTCACCAAGACAGATGCCCACCCCATACCAAGGGCAGATGAATTAATTGACAAATTAGGAGCAGACAAATTCTTAAGTACCTTTGACTTGACAGCAGGATACTGGCAAATCAAAATGGCACCTGGAGCAAAAGACAAGACAGCATTCTCAACACCTGATGGGCATTATCAGTTTACTGTTATGCCCTTTGGCTTAAAGAATGCCCCTGCCCCCTTCCAAAGGTTGGTGATTCAAGTCCTTTCTGGCTTGGAGTCCTTTAGTGCAATATATCTAGATGATATTGCTGTCTTTAGCTCCAAGTGGCAGGGTCACCTGGTCCACCTGAAGAAGGTTTTGCAGGCCCTGCAAGTAGCAAGCCTCTCTATCAAGGCATCCAAATGTCAGATAGGGCAGGGTACAGAGGTTTACCTGGACACCTTGTAGGTGGAGACCAAGTGCAGCCATTACAACCCAAGATCCAGACAATTCTGGACTGGGAAGCTCCAAAAACCCAGACTCAAGTCAGGTCATTCCTTGGCTTGACTTGCTACTATAAGAGGTTTGTGAAGGGATATGGGTCCATGGTAACACCCCTCACAGAACTCACCTCCACAAAATGCCCAGGAATGTTAACTGGACCTTGGACTGGCAAAAGGCTTTTGACTCTCCTGAAAGAAACTATGAGCTCAGCACCAGTTTTGAAAGCTCCAGATTATTCTAAGCAATTCATTGTGCAGAAAGATGCCTCTGAACATGGGATAGGAGCAGTCGTGTCCCAAACCAATGAAGATGGCATTGACCAGCCTGTTGCTTTTATTAGCAGGAGGTTACTCCCCAGGGAGCAACGTTGGACTGCAATTGAGAGGGAGGCCTTTGCTGTGGTTTGGTCACTGAAAAAGTTGATACCATACATGTTTGGTACTCACTTTATAGTTCAAACTGACCACAGACCTCTCAGATGGCTAATGAAGATGAAAGGAGAGAACCCTAAACTGTTGAGGTGGTCCATATCCCTACAGGGAATGGACTTTGTACTGGAACACAGATCTGGGACTGCCCATGCAGATGGCCTTTCCAGGTTCTTCCGCTTAGAAAATGAAGACTCTCTTTGGAAAGGTTGGTCTCAGCCTCTCTCGTTTGGGGGGGGATGGTTGTGTAGGAAAATGCCACTGTTGGCTTGGTTACCCCGTAACCTTTTGCCTTTTGTTGATGCCAGCTTTGATTAAAAGTGTGCTGGGACCCTGCTGACCAGGCCCCAGCACCAGTGTTCTTTACCTAATACCGTACCTTTGTATCCACAATTGCCAAAGCCCTGGCACACAGGTAAGTCCCTTGTAAAAGGTACCCATTGTACCAAGGGCCCTGTGGGCAGGGAAGGTCTCTAAGGGCTGCAGCATGTATTATGCCACCCTGGGGACCCCTGAATCAGCACATGCACACTGCCTCTCTGTTTGTGTGTGCTGGTGGGGAGAAAAAAACTAAGTCGACATGATACTCCCCTCAGAGTGCCATGCTCACAACCCACTGCCTATGGCATTGGTAAGTCACCTCTCTAGCAGGGCCTAAAGCCCTAAGGCAGAGTGCACTATACCACAGGTGAGGGCATAGCTGCACGAGCACTATGCCCCTACAGTGTCAAAGCCAATTCTTAGACGTTGTAAGTGCAGGGTAGCCATAAAGAGTATATGGTCTTGGAGTTTGTCAAACACAAACTCCACAGTTCCATAATGGCCACACTGAATACTGGGAAGTTTGGTATCAAACTTCTCAGCACAATAAATCCACACCGGTGCCAGTGTGGGAATATTGAGAAATACACACAGAGGGCATCTTAGAGATGCTCCCTGCATGCCAGCCCAACTGCTAGTGCTAGGCTGACCGGTCTCTGCCAGCCTGCCTCTTCCAGACTAGTTTCTGGCCACATAGGGTGAGTGCCTTTGTGCACTCAGTGTCCAGGAACTAAGCTAGTCCTGGGTGGAGGTGACTCACACCCCCCACCTGCAGGAATTGTAACACCTGGCGGTGAGCCATAAAGGCTAAAAGCCTGGTGTTACAACACCCCAGGGCACTCCAGCTAGTGGAGATGCCCTCCCCCACCACCCGGACACTGCCCCCACTTTTGGTGGCAAGTCTAGAGGAGATATTGAGAAAAGGGAGGAGGAGTCACCCTCTAGCCAGGATAGTCCCTAAGGTGTCCAGAGCTGAGGTGACCCCTTCCTTAGAAAATCCTGCATCTTGACATGGAGGGTTTAGCCCAATAGGATTAGGGATGTGCCCCCTCCCCAAAGGGAGGAGGCACAAGAAGGGTGTAGCCTCCCTCAGGGACATTAGCCATTGATTACTGCCCTCCAGCCCTAAACACTCCCCTTAATTTAGTATTTAGGGGTGCCCTGAACCCAGGAAAACAGATTCCTGCAACCTGAAGAAAGAAGAAAGACTGCTGACCTAAAAGCCCCGCAGTGATGACGGAGACAACAACTGAATTGGTCCCAGCCATACCGGCCTGTCTCCAGACTCAAAGAACCTGCACAGCGATGCATCCAGTGGGACCAGTGATCTTAGAGGACTGACCTGCACCTAAAGGACCAAGAAACTCCAGAGAACAGCAGCTCTGTCCAGAACTACAACCAAGAAGCCATCTTTAAAGAAGACTCCAGACTCGCTCCGGAAGCGTGAGTATTCACACTCTGCACCCAATGCCCCCGGCCCATATCCAGAGAAACCAACACCGCAGAGAGGACCCCCCAGGCGGCTCCAACAACGTGAACACCCTGAGTCGACCTCCCTGCACCCCAACAGCGACGCCTGCAAAGAGGATCCAGAGGCTACCTCCGGTCCGTGACTGCCCAGGAACAAAGTAACCGGCGCCCGGACAAACTGCACCCGCAGCCCCCAGGACCAAACTGTTCTCCCTGACCGCTGGTCAAACTACATGGTGTGAACACATGATTGACATAGGTGAGAGCTTGCCTTTTCAAAGTAAAAGTTAGAGGCAGCCTGATCTGAGGTGCCAAAGAAGTTAGACCTGGGAGTTTTTGAACCCTCTGACTGCCCCTGGTCTAGTCCTGTAGTCCTTGTCCCAAAACCGACCTCACAAAATGGTAAAAAGATGAGGTTTTGAGTGTACTTCTATGGTCTCAATACTGTGACTAAAACAGATGCTCATCCTATCCCAAGGGCAGATGAGCTCACAGACACACTGGCTTCTGCCAAGTATCTGAGCACGTTTGACCTGACTGCTGGTAGCAGGCAGATCAGTTTGTCAGAAGATGCTAAACCAAAGACTGCATTCTCCACTCCTAGTGGGCACTATCACCTCATAGTGATGGTGTTTGGCATAAAGAATGCACCTGTCACATTTCAGAGTTTGGTAAACAAACTTGTGTAAGGCCTGGGTGGAAAGCTCCATTGCAGTTTATCTTAATGATATAGCTGTCTTTAGCTCCACCTGGGAGGACCACCTGGTCCACCCTGGGAATGTATTGGATGCCCTGCAGAGAGCAGGACTCACTATCAAGGCCTTAAAGTGCCAGATGGGCATGGAAAAATGGTTTATCTGGGCCACCTGGTAGGTGGAGGACATATTCAACCACTACAGGATAAAATCCATACCATTCTGGATTGGACTGCCTCTACCACACAAACCGAAGTCAGAGCCTTCCTAGGTCTGACAGGGTACTACAGGAGGTGCATTAAAAACGATGGCTCCATTGTAGCCCCTTTAAATGACCTCACCTCTAAAAGGTTGCAGAAGAAAGTTTCAGACAGCTAGCTGCCAAAAAGCTTTTGATTACCTTAAACAGGCCATGTGCTCTGCTCCTACATTAAGAAGCCCTGACTACTCCAGGCAATGTATTGTGAAGACAGATGCTTCTGAGGTAGGGATAGATGCAGTACTATCTTAACTGAATGAATAGGGCCAGGACCAACCTGTAGCTTTCATTAGCAGGAAAAGCATTGGTCAGCACTAGAGAGGGAGGCCTTTTCTGTGGTATGGACTTTGAAGAAAGTGAGGCAACAATTGTTTGGCACTCATTTCCTTGTTCAAACGGACCACAAGCCCCTTCTATGGTTAAAACAAATGGAAGGTGAAAATCCCAAACTGTTGAGGTGGTCTATATCCCTCCAGGGGCTGGACTATACAGTTTAACATGGACCCGGGAGTAACCACTCCAATGCAGATGGACTTGCCAGATATTTCCGCTTAGACAACGAAAACTCAACTGGGCAAAGTTAGTCTTATTGTCCGTTGGGGGGTATGTAAAAAAGCACCCTCTTTTTGGCATGGTTACCCCCACGATTTGCCTGCTGTCAGTTTGATTTGCCTGTTTTCACTAGGGGTCCTGGTAAACAGAACCCTAGTGCTGTGCTCTCTCCCTTCAGATTTGGTTGCTAGGACTTTGCACACCTCACATTTGGCATACAGGTTCCCCCATATAAGTCCTTAGTATATGGTATATAGATACCCAGAGCATTGGGGCACCAGGGGTTCTCCATGGACTGCAGCATGTAATGTGACACCCATGGGAGCCCATGCAGCTTGTGTCTGCAGGCCTGCCTTTGCAGCCTGCGTGAAGGGGTGCATGCACCCTTTTTCACTACAGGTCACTGCACCAGGTCACTGTAAGTCACCCCTATCGCAGGCCCTCCTAGCCCACAGGACAGGGTGCAAGTACCTGTGTGTGAGGGCATCCTTGCACTAGCAGAGGTGCTCCCATGAACTTCAATTCCATTTACCTGGACTTCGGGATTGGGGGGACGCAATTTTATGTGTGTACTGGACATAGGTCACTACCTATGTCCAGCTATATAATAGTAATTCCGAACTTAGGCAAGTTTGGTATCAAACACGTCAGAATCATACCCCGATACTGTTGCCAGTATTGGAAGTATTATTCCATGCACTGTGGAGGGGCTCCTTAAAGGACCCCACAGCATTGCTCCCACCAACCTTCTGGGGGTTTCCAGGCAGCCCAAGCTGCTGCCACCCCTCAGTCAGGTTTCTGCCATCGTGCTGCTTGAATAGATCAAGCCCAGGAAGGCAGAACCAAGGGTTTCCTTTGGGGGAGGGAGGGTAACACCCTCTCCCTTTGGAAATAGGTGTTACATAGCTAGGGAGGGGTAGCCTCCCCAAGCCACTGGTACGCTTTGAAGGGCACATTTGGTGCCCTTCGTGCATAAACCAGTCTACATCGGTGGCCTGTTCTGGCGCTAAACTGGACAATGGAAAGGTAAGTGACCACTCCCCTGTCCATCACCACCCCAGGGGTGGTGCACAGAGCTCCTCCAGTGGGTCCCTGGGTTCTGTCATCTTGAATTAAAGGTTGCCATGGACCTTTGGGAGGATCTGAGGGCCAGGTCAGGCAGGTGACGTCAGAGCCCCCTCCTGATAGGTGGTCACCCCAGACTAGGTGACCAGTTCCCCTTTCAGGGCTATTTAGGGTGTTTCTCTTGGGTGGGTCCTCAGATTCAGCTTGCAAGATTCCAGCAAGACTCCTCTGCAAACTCTACTGCGACTTCTAGCCCTGGAACTGTGACTGGACCCTCCAGGAACTGACAATCTGTATTCACGACAAAGACTCTGCTTGCAACATTGTTTCCATGGCTCCTTCCAGCTGCTGCATCATTTCCCCAGCTGTGCATCCCCTGAGGGCAGAAAGTCTTCAGCCTGCACAAGAAGGAAGAAGGAATCTCCCTTGGAGTCACTCCCCTACACCCACAGGCACCAACTGCAACAAGAACCGGCTGTGTGAATCTCCTCTCATCCTGAGCTGCGTGGATCCTGCATCACAGGTGGTGGTCCAGAGTAGTCCTCTTGGTCCTCTCTGCCAGCTGTCCAACTTTGGTGGAGGTAAGCCTTTGCCTTCCCACTGAGGACAGTACCCCTGTGCACTGTATCTCTTACAGTTACCAAGGTTTGTTTGCATCTCCTCCAAGGGATCTTCAGGCTCTGTGTAGACCCAGCCCCATCACTCCTTCCTGTGACGCACGGCCCTCTGTGTGCTTCTCCTGCGCTGTGGGACCCTTCTCCAGTTGTGCTGCTTGGGCTCCTCTGGGACTCCTGGTTCCTCCTCTAGTGGGACTCCTGTAGGTCCCTCTTCTTCTGTGGACTCTCTACCTTGCTGAGGGTCCCCCTGTGGCTCCCCCGAGAGTTGAGTCTTCCTGGACCTTGCTGGTCCCTGGTAGCTCCACTTTTGCTTCACAGCATCTTGTGTCTTTGCCAGTGCTTGTTGGTGGCTTTCCCACATCACTGACAGACTGCAATCATCCATCCGGCATTGGACATCGACTGCATCCTCCAGAAACTCTTCACCTGTTCCAGGGCTGCATTCCTGACCATCCTCCTCCTATCGTCGACCAACTCCTGCATCCACAGCTGGGTGGGTAGTAGCTCCTACTCCTCCTGGACTCTTCTGTGACTTCTTGACTTGGTCCCCTTCTTTTTCAGGTCTTCCTCTTCAGGAATCCACCGCTGGTTTCTTGCAGTCTTGTCTGGGTGTTGCATTTTCTTCATTTTCTTCCTTCTGGATGGTTTGGGGAAAATCCAGTAATTTACTCCTTTCCCCCTGGTTGCTAGTGGACACTTTAGCACTTACCATAGGGGGTTCCTACTACCCCCAGCTCCCCTCTACACATTCCACTTTCCTAGGTGTGGGTCCTCTGTTCGCATTTCATTTTTTTAGTATAAGGTTTGGGCTCCCCCGTCTATTTGCATTTGCACTATTTTTGTCACGTTATGTCCATTTCTGATAACTAGTGTACATATTTGGTGTGTTTATTAACCTCCCATTAGAGGGTTGCCTAGCTAGTGTTTGGTACTGTGTTACTGTAATAAAGACCCTTTACTTTCGCAACACTGAGTGTTTTCTTTCATGTGTGTAAGTGCTGTGTGATTTCAGTTTTATTGCATGAGCTTTTCATATCTCCTAAATAAGTCTTGGCGGCTCATCCACAGCTACCTGTACAGAGCCTGGCTTCTATACACTTCCTACATTACACTAATGGGGGATAGTGGACCTTGTATAAGGTGTAAGTATCGTAGGTACCCACCACATACCAGGCCACCTTCCTACATTGGTGATGCACCAGTGGGATATGCGCTCGCAATTTCCTTACCACTCTGTCACAAGGTGCTTTCCACAGGAAAGACCACATACTGACTAGGGATACACACCGTACCTAGTATCAGAGAAGTAGTCTCTTATGTTTGGGTAAGCTAGGGGTCTAAGCATAACCCTTGCTTCAAACTTCTTTAGGGAGACTTGGAGTAGTTAGGGATCCTACACCACTCTAGGTAGCTGACATGTGTTCAGCAGGGCACACCTCTGAAGCTATGGATTCTCCCTATGAGAACCTGCCCTTCCAAGAACTTAGGGAGAAATGTGCTGAGAGAAAGCTGAAGGCAGAGAGAAATCCAAATAAAAGTCTGATTCTGGGCCTGTTCCTCCAGGATGACCAGGAACATGCTGGTAGCCAGGGGGACGAGGAGGAAGTAGTAGATTCTGACCCTCCTGTGCTAGAAAAGGAAAATGTAGCTACTGAGGTGTTTCAGGAAGAACCCATGGAGGATCAGAGAACCTCTAGGCACACCCACAGTCCTGTTAGGAGCACTGTTAGCAGTACCATTAGGTCCACCTTTGTTCCTAGAGGGCTGGTTGAGAGAGTGTCCAAGGGTAGAAAGAAATCCTCCTCTGCCCACTCTCACATCTCCTCAGTATCTGAGGGGACCCACTGTTCAACTCCAGGGGACGATTCCCTAGATAGGGAACTCAGGCAACTGAGACTGGAGGAGGCCACGTGGAGGCTGCAGAAGCAACAGCTAGCCCTAGATGGGGAGCCCTTGGCATTGGAGAGAGAAACAGGGGTTGGGCTAGCACCCCATGGTGTCAGCAACTTTAGTTTCAGGGAACCTAGAGTTAGGGAGGACTCTTTTGATTCCAGAAATCTAAACAAGGTTGTATTCCCCCCCACCACCACAAGGTGGGGGATGACATTTACAAGTCGTTCACTGCTCTGGAGAGGGCCTGTAAGGTACAAAGGGTCCCTCAGAGACAGTGGGCTGCTATCCCGTGGCTCTCCTTCTCTGACAAGAGGAGAGATAGACTTCTCACTGGCAGAGAAGAAGATGCTGACAACTATGCTGTTCTGAAACCTGCACTCTTAGATGGATTTGGTTTCACCACTGAGAAATATAGAATCAAGTTCAGGGAGACTAGGAAAAAATTCTCCCAAGATTAGGTAGACTTTGTGGACTGTTCTGTTAAAGCTTTGGAAGTCTGGTTACTTTGCAGCAAAGTCAGTGACTATGAGGGCTTGTATAATCTGTTCTTAAAAAAGCATATTTTGAATAACTGTGTGTCTGATTTGTTGCACCAATACTTGGTTGACTCATATCTGACCTCTCCCGAAGAACTGGGAAAGAAGGCAGACAAATGGGTCAGAACTAGGGTGAGCAGAAAAGCTCGTACAGGGGGTGACAAAAAGTAAGCAGGTAAGTCTCAGGACAAGGGTGGGGACAAAGATAAAAACAAGGAGTCTTCATCAGGCCCACAAAACTCTTCTGGGGGTGGGTCTAAAACCTCTTCCTCTTCCTTCCATGTTAAAACTCCTTGGTGCTGTATGTGTATAACAAAGACCATAGGTCAGGAGACAGCTCCTGTCCTAAGAAACGCACCAAGCCACCCACCACTACAAACCCCACATCTACTTCTAGTGCCCCTAGTACCAGCAGTAGTGGTGGGGTTGGTAGCAATAACCGATCCAAGGGTATAGTTGGACTCACTTTAGGAAGTGTAGTGGGGGCTGGTTTAGTAAGAGAGACATCAGAGGCAGTTTTAGTCTCTGATAGGGGCATTGATCTTGCCACCCTTGCTGCCTGTCCCCTTAATATGGATAAGTACAAATGGTGGTCAGGCAGAGGCCAGTGTCACTATGGTGACTGAAAAATTGGTGTCCCCTGTGTAGGAGTATGGCCCTCTATGTAGTGTACAAAATCGAGTACACTATGCACAGGGTCCGGGCAGCCACACGTTGATTTCCAGAGGTGAAAACTAGACCACTTAAGCTCCACTGTTTAAGGTAGCTGGTCAAGCAGTTAGGCTAATCCCGGAGATGTGTTAAGAATTAGCTGTACTCACAAATCCAATCATGCACCTCACACACTCAATGAAAAACTCAAAACCAGAATTTATAAAAATGCTTCAGACTTTTACATACATTTTAAGACCAAGATCTTTAGAATATGTTAAGTACTTTTCAAGTTATAGCTTTTCAAAGTTTTGGCCAAGTTAGTCTTTCTGTGCGTAGTTACACACCAATGGAATCAATGCACAGCCACATTTAAAAATGCATCAGAAATCACACAGTTGTGTTACCAGTCTCTTCTCTTGCATGGTGGTGGTGGGCACACTGTGCCAGCAGGAGAACCTCAGGCGGCTCCTGGTGGGAGCAGCATTGGAAAACTTCTTGGCACAGGGCCACCTGGAGGGACCACTTGGAAAAGGAGCTGGTTTGCAAGTTTAAGGTGGGTACTTGGGGGTCCCCTTGGGCTGTTGAGGTCACAAGTGGTTGGGGACCCAGGGCACACAGCAAATCCTGTGATGCAAGGCCCTCAGCAGCCAGGTGCAGGGCGTTTTGGAGGTATTGGATGCTGTACGTAAAGGGACCCTTTGGCGCTGGAAGCAAGTCTTCTTCCGGGGATCTCCCAGGACATCTCAGACGCTCTGGTGGGAGGTCACTGAAGGCCCTTGACTGGGGATTTCTCCTGGCCCATATACAGCTCTGGGGGAGCTGATGTTGTTGATGTCCGACGTGCACTTGTCAGTGCCTGGCGTATTACCACAATTCGGCCACGGGAGGGTGCTGTGCCACCAAACGGGGCTCAGTTGCAGGTCATGTCTGGGCTGTCATTGGTGTATCGTCGGGTCTGGCTGCGACTTCCGGTTGCAGGGATATCGCCCGGTCGGTGAAGTGTCCCTCACCGATTTGCAGGTTTCTGTAGTTTTTGGAGTGGTGCCTCCACTCAGTAGGGAATTCTCAGGTGAAGCCTGGAGGTCCTCGGGGGGCTTTTGAGGTCAGTCCAGTGGGCAACTCCCCGCAGCTGCGATTGTCAGGACACTGGTGCAGCAAGCAGGGGTCTTGGAGCCTCTTCTGGTGCAACAGGTTGTCTTTTCTCATCCTCGCAGGTTCTTTGGTGCTGTCTTCTTTTCTTCCAGATGAGTCTAATTTCATGATATAGGGGAGCCCACTAAATACTGAACTTAGTGGGCGTTTTAGGGGGAACCTGGTAGTGTCCAATGGGACACTTACCCTTGGGTTTCTACACCCCCTATAGTGATGCCTTCCTGTGGGAAGGGGCACTTCCCTAAACCCTATTGGATCTTTTCCCACCATCCAATATGGAGGAAAATTAGATGCAGGGTCCACTTTGCCTGCAAACCCCTTGTGGTGGTGGATGCTCAGTGAGGCCACTTCTCCTACCCTTTGTCTGGTTTCCCGCCTTTGCTCCTTCCAAAGGGTGGGTTGGCAAGGGGGAAGCCCTCTTCTGCTAGCAGCAGACTTGGAGGCTCGAGTTTCAGGGGCAGTAGCCCTTTGGAGCTCAGCACCAGGGTGTTGCACATTCCTGAGGGAGGGGGTGTTAGTTCCTCCACCCAGGAAGGGCATTGTCTTACAAACCAGAGAGCCATGGCTCTCCTCCTGGTTTGTATATTGGCCGTCTGGAGAGGCAGGCTGGATGGAATCAGTCAGCAACTATGCCAGTTAGGGTTAGCTTTTGCAGAGGGCTCCCCTAAGGTGGCCCCTGGGTAAATTTAGGGTTAAATCCAACACTGGTACAAGTTTGGATTAAATATTCTGAGTTGTTTGATACCAAACAACCCAGGGTACAGAGTGACCATCATGTAGCTGGGGAACCCATGTTTGACCAGTGCCCAGTACTTGTATTAAAAATGGCTGCTCTGTTCACTCACCATGTCCTAGGTATAGCAAGGACACAGAGGGGGCATATTGCTCATGCAATTATGCCCTCACATACAGTATGGTGCACCCTGCCTTAGAGTTGTAAGGCCTGCTAGAGGTGTGACTTACCCATAACATATGCAGTGTAGGGTGGACAGGGCACACAGACGGTGTGCCATGTCAAGTTTGTATTTTAGGTTTGCACCAGGACACTCAGCCTGCTATGGCAGTGCTGGGTGCAAGGCCCTTGAGGATGTCACAATCAGTGTTGCTGCCCTCAGGGGTCTACTCTTAATATCTCCTGCCCTGGGTATTAGGGTACCTATTTAATAGGGACTTACAGTGGTATTTAAGAGTGTATCCAATTATGCCAAGCATCACAACAGATTTAGGGAAATAGCTCTGGCCCAGGGAACCTGGTTAGCAGGGGCCCTAGGCACTACCAACTTCCAGAACACATCAACATCAGGGACAAAGTGGGGGCTAACCATGCAAAAAGAGGCCTTCTCTCACACCCTCAGCAACACTTGGTCACCAGTACCAAATGACTGACACCCATAACAACACTATGCCACTCCATGGCAGTTGTTGATTTCAGCTGTGGGGGGAGTTATTGGTCCATAGAAAGTTGTTGTGTCCACAGACCTATCTGTAGAGTGTGTATTAGGGAACGTCTTGGAGACTTCAGCTTGGGCTGAAGTGGAGTTAGAGTCCCATGCAGCAATGCTGGGCATCCCAGGGCATATATTTGCCCTGACCAGAGCACAGGCCAAGAGGCAAAAGATCAAGAAAACTTGGAGCCTGGAATAATGACCCAAGAACTTCCAAAACCGAAGGATAGAAAGGGCAAAAAGTTGCCTCCTACCCCACCCCTCAGTGAAGATTCCCCCTTCGAGGAGGAGGAATCTGCTCCCTTGCAGAACCTTAACTTGAGGAGCTGTTAGGTGCATGGGGCCGCCCAGGGAGGAATTTAGTATGGCACAAAGAGCTTGTCCCACACTGGAGGGCTTGAGACAGCAAG
Source organism: Pleurodeles waltl (assembly GCF_031143425.1). Classification (NCBI taxonomy): domain Eukaryota; kingdom Metazoa; phylum Chordata; class Amphibia; order Caudata; family Salamandridae; genus Pleurodeles; species Pleurodeles waltl. The sequence goes on along the minus strand of NC_090444.1, from coordinate 856,682,689 downwards.
CTGTCCTTCAAAAAGCAGGGGATATCAGTGGCACATACAAGGTGTACTGGGAAGACCACCTCTTGTATTCAGTCAAGGGAACCCAAGCCTGGTGCCACCAGGAGATTGATGGCATCTCTCCAATACAGACAATTTTTGTTGACCCTGGCATATTACATTCCCCTTGGGCCAAGGCAAGACTTGGGACTGACTTGTCCCTCGCTTTCACTGGCCCCACATGTCAGAAGATACTAAGGAGTTTTGTCACTCCCGTGTCATCTGTCAGGCCAGTGGAAAGACAGGTGGAACCCCAAAGGCCCCCTAAATTCCACTTTCAGTGATTGGGGCTCCCTTTGAGAGGGTTGGGTTGGACATTGTAGCCCCCCCTAAACCCACCCAGAGCCTCTCGGAACAGGTTTATTCTGGTGGTGGTACACCATGCCACCAGGTACCCAGAAGCTATTCCTCTAAGGACCACTACAGCTCCTGCAGTGTGTAGGAGGCTGGCATTGGTTTATAGTGGGTACCTAGTGGTACTTACACCTTGTGCCAGGTCCAGTGATCCCTTATTAGTAGATTAGAAGTATTCTAGCAGCTTAGGCTTATAGAGGTAGCTATAGCAGAGCAGTTTAGGCTGAACTAGGAGACATGCAAAGCTCCTACTATACCACTTATATCATATAGCACTATATCATAAGAAATCACAATACTCAGAGTTACTAAAAATAAAGGTACTTTATTTTAGTGACAATATGCCAAAAGTATCTCAGAGGATATACTCCCTTAGGAGGTAAGCAATATACACAAAATATACACACAAACCAAAATCACGTAAGTAAACAGTTAGAAAAGTAGTGCAAACACTGTAGAACACAATAGAATGCAATAGGAGACAAAAGGCCTAGGGGCAACACAAACTATATGCTCCAAAAATGGAATGCGAACCACAAATTGACCCCAGCCCTAGTGTAGTGTGTAGAGGGTCGCTGGGAGTGTAAGAAAACACTAAGGGTGTCCAAGATACCCACCCCAAGACCCTGAAAAGTAGGAGTAAAGTTACCCTACTACCCCAGAAAGACAGTAAAGTCGAGATAGGGGATTCTGCAAAGACAACAACTGACTGCAAAGCACTGAAGACGGATTCCTGGACCTGAGGACCTGCGAAGGAAGGAGACCAAGTCCAAGAGTCACGCAAGTGTCCAGTGAGGGCAGGAGCCCACTAAACCCCGGATGAAGGTGCAAAAGGGCTGCCTCGGGGTGGAAGAAGCCGAAGATTCTGCAAAAACGGAAGGTGCCAAAAACTTCTCCTTTGGTCAGAAGATGTCCCATGACGTGCTGGAGGATGCAGAGTTCTTTCAACGAAGAAAGACCGCAAACAAGTCTTGTTAGCTGCAAGAGTCGCGGTTGAGGATTTTGGGTGCTGCCGGGGCCCAGGAAGGACCAGGAGGTCGCCCCTTGGAGGAGGAGACAGAGGGGGTGCTCAGCAACACAGAGAGCCCACGCAGAAGCAGGCAGCACCCGCGGAAGCACCTGAACAGGCGTTCAGAAGATCTGAGCACGGCGGTCATCTCAGCACAACAAAAGGGAGTCCCACGAAGTTGGAGATCAACTCAGCGAGTTGGGCAATGCAGGACAGCGTGCTGGGGACCTGGGCTGTGCTGTGCACAAAGGAAGTCTTGCAAAAGTGCACAGAAGCCCTAGCAGCTGCAGTTCACGCAGTACACAGGATTACTGTCTGGCGTGGGAAGGCAAGAACTTACCTCCACCAAATTTGGACAGAAGGGCCACTGGACTGTCGGGGACACTTGGATCCAGCTCCTGTGTTCCAGGGACCACTCTTGTCAAGATGAGAGGGGACCCAGAGGACCGGTGATGCAGAAGTTTGGTGCCTGCGTTGGCAGAGGGAAGATTCCGTCGACCCACGGGAGATTCCTTGTTGGCTTCCAGTGCAGGGTGAAGGCAGACAGCCCTCATAGCATGCACCACCAGGAAACAGTCAAGAAAGCCGGCAGGATTAGGCACTGCAATATTGCTGGTAGTCTTCTTGCTACTTTGTTGCGGTTTTTCAGGTGTCCTGAAGCAGTCAGCGGTCGATCCTTGGCAGAAGTCGAAGAGGGAAGTGCAGAGGAACTCTGGTGAGCTCTTGCATTCGTTATCTGGTGAGAAACCCACAGGAGAGACCCTAAATAGCCCTCAGAGGAGGATTGGCTACAGAGAGAGGTAAGCACCTATCAGGAGGGGTCTCTGACGTCACCTGCTGGCACTGGCCACTCAGAGGTCTCCATTGTGCCCTCACACCTCTGCATTCAAGATGGCAGAGGTCTGGGACACACTGGAGGAGCTCTGGGCACCTCCCCTTGGGAGGTGCTGGTCAGGGGAGGGGTCACTCCCCTTTCCTTTGTCCAGTTTCACGCCAGAGCAGGGCTGGGGGGATCCCTGAACCTGTGTAGACTGGCTTATGCAAGGAGGGTACCATCTGTGCCCTTCAAAGCATTTCCAGAGGCCAGGAGAGGCTACTCCTCTCAGGCCCTTAACACCTGTTTCCAAAGGGAGAGGGTGTAACACCCTCTCCCAGAGGAAATCCTGTGTTCTGCCTTCCTGGGACTGGGCTGCCCAGGCCCCAGGGGGGCAGAAACCTGTCTGAGGGTTGGCAGCAACAGTAGCTGCAGAGAAAACCCCAGGAGAGTTAGTTTGGCAGTACCCGGGCTCTATGCTGGAGCCCCGGGGATGCATGGAATTGTCCCCCCAATACCAGACCAATACCATGATCCTAGACATGTTACATGGCCATTTTCGGAGTTTCCATGGTGACACTACACATAGGTATTGACCTATATGTAGTTCACGCCTGTAATGGTGTCCCCGCACTCACAAAGTCCGGGGAATCTGCCCTGAACAATGTGGGGGCACCTTGGCTAGTGCCAGGGTACCCTCACACTAAGTAACTTTGCACCTAACCTTCACTAAGTGAGGGTTAGACATATAGGTGACTTATAAGTTAATTAAGTGCAGTGTAAAATGGCTGTGAAATACATGGACGTTATTTCACTCAGGCTGCAGTGGCAGTCCTGTGTAAGAATTGTCTGAGCTGCCTATGGGTGGCAAAAGAAATGCTGCAGCCCATAGGGATCTGCTGGAACCCCAATTCCCTGGGTACCATATACTAGGGAATTATAAGGGTGTTCCAGTGTGCCAATAAGAATTGGTAAAATTATTCACTAGCCTGCAGTGGCAGTTTTAAAAGCTGAGAGAGCATAAACACTGAGGTTCTGGTTAGCAGAGCCTCAGTGATACAGTTAGGCACCACACAGGGAACACATACAGGGCACACTTTATTAGCACTGGGGTCCTGGCTAGCAGGATCCCAGTGACACAGGCAAAAACAAACATACATACAAGTAAAAATGGGGGTAACATGCCAGGCACGATGGTACTTTCCTACACAGTGGCAAAAGCCCTCCTGGGAATTTTCTCAAGAGTGGGCTTTTCTGAAGCGGTGGTATCAGACAGAGGTACCAATTTCATGTCTGCAGACCTGAAGGCAATGTGGAAAGAATGTGGTGTTACTTACAAGTTCACCACCCCTTACCAGGCCCAAACTAATGGCTTGGTAGAGAGATTTAATAAAACTCTCAAAGACATGATGATGGGACTCTCTGAAAAACTCAGGAGGAGATGGGATGTCCTACTGCCATGCCTCACTTTTGCCTACAGGGAGGTTCCTCAGAAGGGAGTGGGCTACTGCCCATTTGAACTCCTGTTTGGGCACCCTGTTAGGGATCCTCTTGCTCTTGTAAGAGAGGGCAGAGAGCAACCTGTCAAGCCTCCTGAACAAGACATAGTGGACTATGTACTTGTCCTTAGATCCAGGATGGCTGAGTACATGAAAAACACCACTAAAAACCTTCAGGCCAGCCAGGAACTGCAAAAGCAGTGGCATGACCAGAAGGCTGTTCTGACTGTTTACCAGCCAGGGCAGAAGATGTGGGTCCTGGAGCCTGTGGCTCCCAGGGCACTCCCTGACAAGTGGAGTGGTCCCCACACAATAGTCGTAAAGAAGGATGAGGTCACCTACTTGGTACACCTAAGCACTCCCAGAAGCTCACTCAGGGTGTTTCATGTGAACCGCCTCAAGCCCGACTATGACAGGGCTGACATGGCCACTGATTTGGGACAGGAGGAAAGGAGTGACACTCTCCCTGACCTCTTCTCCAACACTGCAGCTGATGGCTCAGTTGATGGGGGTAGTCCTTGCTGACTGCCTTTCGGAGTCCCCGAAATAATTCTGCAGGAATCTCCTAGGGCAGTTCTCAGAACTGTTCTCTCTAGCACCTGGTCAGACACATGGTGTGAACACACCATTGAATAAGGGGACAGGTTGCCCATAAATAGTTAAATCTATAGGCAACCTGACCATGTTAGAGACTGCATCAAAGCAGAAGTTCAAACAACGCTGGACCTAGGAGTCATTGAGCACTCTGACAGCCCCTGGGCTAGTCCATTGGTGCTGGTCCGAAATCCTCATTCTCAGAATGGGAAAAGAGAAATTATGTTTTGTGTTGACTGCAGAGGGTTTAACACTGTCACAAAGACAGATGCTCATCCTAGCCCTAGGGCAGATGAGCTAATAGATACACTGGCATCTGCCAAGTATCTAGGCACATTTGATTTGACTGCTGGATATTAACAGATCAAATTATCAGATGATGCTAAACCAAAAACTGCATTTTCAACCACTGGAGGGCATTATCACTTTACAGTGATGCCCTTTGTTCTGAAAAATGCCCCTGCCACCACATTTCAGAGGCTGGTGAATACAGTCCTCCAAGGATTGGAAGCCTATAGTGCAGCTTAACTAGATGATATAGCTTTCTGTAGCTCCACCTGGAAGGATCACCTGGTCCACCTTTGGAATGTTTTGAAGGCTTGCCTCACTATGAAGTCCTCTAAGCGCCAACTGGGGTCAGGGGAAGGTGTGTATCTTGGCCACCTGGCAGGTGGAGGCCAGATTCAACCACTGCAGGGAAAGATTCTAACCATTTTGAATTGGACTCCCCCTACTTCTAAAACTGAAGTGAGAGACTTTTTAGACCTCACTGGGTATTAAAGGAGGTTCATTAAGAAGTGGGGTTCTATTGTATCCTCTGTTAATGACCTCACCTCAAAGAGAATGGCCAAGAAAGTCTTACACACAGCTAGCTTTCAAAAAGCCTTTGACGATCTAAAACAGACCATGTGCTCTGCACCTATTTTAAGAAGCCCTGACTACTCCAAGCAGTTCATAGTTCAGACAGATGCTTCTGAGATAGGGGTTGGGGCAGTGTTATCTCAACTTAACACTGAGTGCCAGGACCAACCTGTAGCTTTTATAAGCAGAAGGTTGACCCCCAGAGAAAAGTGTTGGTCAGCCATGGAAAGGGAGGTATTTGTTATGGTCAGGGCCTTGAAGCTGAGGCCATACCTGTTTAGCACTTGAGTCCTTTTTCAGAAAGACCACAGTCCTCTTCTTTGGCTCAAACAGATAAAAGGTGAAAATCCCAAACTGCTGAGGTGGTCCATACCCCTTTGGGGAATTGAATATACAGTACAGTGGAACATAGACCTGGGAGTAACCACTTCAATGAAGACACTCTCCAGATATTTCGACTTATCTGGGCAAGGTTAGCCTTATTGTCCTTTGTCTGTGGGGAGGGGTTATGTAGGAATGCACCCTCTTTCTTTGCATGGTTATCCCCATTTTCTGCCTGTTGGCAGTGTGTTTGACTGTGTTCACTGGGCTCTTGCTAACCAGGACCCCAGTCATTATGTTCTCTCCCTTCAAACATGGTTACTTGAACCATTTTCACCCCACATTGACATGGTGGTGCCCCCATGTAAGTCCCTAGTATATGGTATCCAGGGTATTGGGGTACAAGGGGATTCCCTTGGGCTGCTGTATGTATTATGCCACCCATGGGGAGCCCATGCAAAGTGTTCTGAAGGTCTGCAATTGCAGCCTGTGTGAAAGGGTGCATGCACCCTTTTTCTCTGTAGGTCACCGCACCAGGTCACTGTAAGTCACCCCTGTGGCAGGCCCTCCTAGCCCAGAGGGCAGGGCGCAAGTACCTGTGTGTGATGGCATCCCTGCACTAGCAGAGGTTCCCCTACTAACTCCAGTTCCATTTTCCTTGACTTAGTGAGTGCGGTGCGCCATTTACCTTTGTCCCGCTACATAATGGTAACTCCGAACCCAGGCATGTTTGGTATCAAACATATCGGAATCATACCCCAATACTGTTGCCAGTATTGGAAGTATGATTCCATGCATGCACTCTGGGGGCTCCCTAGAGGACCCCCAGCATTGCTCCTACTAACCTCCTGGGGTTTTTTGGCAGCCCAAGTTGCTGCCACCCCTCAGACAGGTTTCTGCCCTTCTGCTGCTTGAATACCTCAAGCCCATGAAGGTAAAACAAAGGATGTGTGGGAGAGGGGGTAACATCCTCTCCCTTTGGAAATAGCTGTTATATGGCTTGGGGGGGGTAGCCTTCCCAAGCCACTGGTATGCTTTGACAGGCAAATGTGGTGCCCTTGGTGCATCAACCAGTCTACATGGGTACAGGGACCTCTAGTCTCTGCTCTGGTGTGAAATTGGACAATGCAAAGGGGAGTACCACTCCCCTGTCCATCACCACCCCAGGGTTGGTGCCCAGAGCTCCTCCAGAGGTTCTCTGGGGTCTGCTATTTTGTTTCCAAAGTTGGCAGGGACCTGTGGGAGCATCTGAGTGGCCAGGTCAGGTAGGTGACATCAGAGCCCCCTCCTGATAGGTGGTCACCTGGCTAGTTGACAAAACCCCCTTTCAGGGCAATTTAAGGTCTCTCTTGGGTAGGTCCTCAGATTTGGCTTGCAAGATTCCAGCAGGACTCCTCTACAACCTCTACTTTGACTTCTGGAACCGCGACTGGACCCTCCAGGAACCGACAATCTGCATTCACGACAAAGACTGTGCTTGCAACATTGTTTTCACGGCTCCTTCCAGCTTCTTCAACATTTCCTGGTTGTGCATTCTCTGAGGGCGGCAAGTCTTCAGCCTGCACAAGACGGAAGAATTAATCTCCCTTGGAGTGAAGGAGTCACTCCCCTGCATCCGCAGGCACCAACTGCAATGACAACCGGCTGCGTGGATTTCCTCTCATCCTGAACTGCGTGGATCCTGCTTCATGGGTGGTGATCCGGAGTCGTCCTCTTGGTCCTCTCTGCCAGCTGTCCAACTTTGGTGAAGGTAAGCGTTTGCCTTCCCACGCAAGACAGTACCCCGTGCAAAGTGTCACTTGCAGCTACCAAGGCTTGTTTGCGTCTCCTACCAGGGGTATTCAAGCTCCGTGCAGTCCCCAGCACTCCTTCCTGTGACATTTTTCCACAGAAATCAGAGATGTTTTTTGCTAAGTGCCTACCTTTGGATTTTGGCCTCTAGCTCAGCCGGCACCTAGGGAAACCTACCAAACCTGTGCATTTTTGACAACTAGAGACCTAGAGGAATCCAAGATGGGGTGACTTGTGGGGCACTCACCAGGTTCTGTTAAACAGAATCCTTTGCAAACCTCAAAATCTGGCTAAAAAAACACTTTTTCCTCACATTGCGGTGACAGAAGGTTCTGGAATCAGAGAGGAGCCACAAATTTCCTTCCACCCAGCATTCCTCCAAGTCTCCCGTTAAAAATTATACCTCACTTGTATGGGTGGGCCAGGTGCTTGCAACAGAAAAAGGCCAAAAACTTGTAGAGATTGAGGGGATAACATAGCAAGTTGATAGGCACATATTCTTCTTTTATACATCTTTAGGCTGACTCTGGTTTGGGGACTCCCACAAGTGAGGTGTAATTTTACTTGGGAGACTGAGGGGAATGCTGCAGAGTAGGAATTTTGTGCTGGAGCGGTGATCCTACAAAGAAAAGTCAGGAGGTTTGCAGAGGAGGCTGGGTAGGAATGTTGGAGGATCCACGCAAGCCACACCTCCCTGGACTCCTTAGGGTGTCTAGTTTTACAAAATGTCTGGGTTTGGTAGGTTTCCCTAGATGAAGGCCGCACCCAGGACCAAAAACATAGGTGTCCCCTCCCCCTCAAACAGAGGTAGTTTTGTAATATATCATTTTGATGTGTCAACGTACGTCTGTGATGTGCCAAACACTAAAATTGTGAAAAGAAATGCACTTAGGTTATGTGAAAAAGACCCTCAACCACCAACCAAGTTGGTGGCATGCTTCAGCATCGGGGTCCCACCTGAGACACCTATCGTGTCACAAGTGTGCTGCGACGCCTGATTACAGCGGAGCAAGTTTTGTCATTTTTACCACACATTCTGGTTGGATTTGGCACGAGGGTGAGTGATGGTTCAGTAAATCAAATTTTATTAACGAGATTTCACAAAAGTGAAATGCACTGTTAATAACTGAAAGGCCAAAAAACAGAACCAATGACTCAGCTCGTGAGCTGTAAAGCCGCGTCAAGGCACCAACCGTTTTACTGTCCATTCACACACCTTTCATACATGACATGCACAAGACCATTTACACCACCAGCCCCGGGCCCAGCACATTACAACACTTGCATCGACAGACAGTGCCACTCAAGGGCCCATCACTCACATACCAACCACATGCCTGATACAGCAGTCACACTAGCTGATGGGAGTGTGTGGACTGACGTTTGGCTGGCACTGCCAGCCAAGCGCCACCCCACGCACACCGCCAGCCAAGTGCCACCCCAAGCACACCGCCAGGCAAGCGCCACCCCAAGCACACCGCCAGCCAAGCGCCAACCCACGCACACCACCAGCCAAGCGCCACCCCACGCACACAGGCAGTTTACGCTCACGGTATTTCCCAAACTTTTCTCTTAGTGTGGTAACTTCTGAAACAGCCGGCCACACACAGCCCAGGCTTTGAAGGGCAATTGGGACAGTACATCCGTCTCTCCCTCCGGATACCTCTTCGGGCACATACTCTACATTTCTTAGTGGGCAAGTCTTTTTTTGGGAGTGAGAGGAATGTGATCTGCAAAGTGGCGATCTTTCAATCTAGCCACATCCTCCAACACTGCTACTCTAGGAACTCTTGCCTGTTCCACCACAATAAGGCTCTCTATTACAGACTCCTGAAATTTAACAAATTTCATCCTTGACTCAGGTGAACAATCCTTGAACACAATAAAAGCATTAAAAGTGGCCAAATGAAATAAATGTAGGGCCAACTTTTTATACCACACGTAAGACTTATGAAGAGCAGTGTAAGGTTCCAACCTCTGATCTACTCTATCAACACCACCCATGGTACTATTGTAGTCCAAAATGCAGGCAGGGTTGCGCACTTCGGCAACCTGACCCCAAACAGTCACAGGAGAAGTACTCTCATCATGGATGGTAGTTAGCATGTACACATCCCTCCTGTTTGAAAATTTCAGAGCTAGCAGCTCATTATTCCGCAAGGCACTGCACTGTCTCCTCTCAAGTTTTTTACAGGCAAGCTCCCTTGGATAGCCTTTCCAGTTAGAACAGATTGTGCCACAAGCAACAGTGTCCATTCTAAACAACTCCTTGAACAACTGCACTCCAGTGTAGAAATTATCTACATACAAATGGCGACCTTTGTTAAAAAGTCGTCTACCAAGTTCCACACAATTTTCTCGCTAACTCCAAAAGTGGGTGGACAACCAGGAGGGTCAATACTGGAATCCTTACCAGTGTAGACCCGGAAATTATACACGTATCGTGCACTTCTTTCTAACAGCATATACAATTTAATTCCATACCATGCCCTCTTACAAGGAATATACTGCTTAAAAACTAAACGCCCCTTGAAAAGGACCAAAGACTCGTCTACATTTATCTCTTTGCCTGGAACATAGGCCTCTGAAAAACGATCTACAAAATGATCAAGGACAGGCCTAATCTTAAAAAGACAGTCACAATCAGGGTGATCTTGTGGCAAGGCTAAAGCATTGTCTGCAAAATGCAGCATACGAAGAAGAAGCAAATAGCGATTATGTGTCATAGTTGCAGGAAATATAGCCGTTGCCATCAAGGGACTAGTACACCAATAAGAGGCCAGTGATGGCTTCCTTATCAACCCCATCAAAAAAGTCAAACCTAAAAACGTTTTCATCTCTTCCAGATATGTGGGAACCCACTGAGTAGCTCTAGACTGAGGCCGAAGTCTGGCAGCGTTGTCCTTCAAATATTGCTCCGCATACAAATTAGTCTGCTCTACAGTCTCTTCCAAAAATACATCGTCCATAAACACATGAAAGAAATTGACATTCAAAACGTTTTCCGTATTGACTCTATACTCTGGGAGACCAGTAAATGCAGGTAACTGTGGCTGCTCCATGTTTGTGGCCATCCAGGTGTCAGGTCTTCTTATAGGAAACTCTTCATCCCCAGTCTGCTGCACTCTTGGCACATCAATGTCCTCCTCTAAAACAGGCCCTTCATCTGCACTGAGAGTGGCTTCCTCATCAGAAGAGTCCTCTTGGACAGAAAACTCATTGTCAGATCTCTCACTGCCTCAGCTGCCTCAGATGCAGAGTCAGACTCATAATCATGGTCTGAAGACAACTCAAAAAGCATGCCAACAACCTGCTGAGCGGTCACTCTGCAGCTAGCCATGATCCTTTCTAACAACAAATGGATTGCCAACAACAACCAGCACTATAATAAGTAATAAACAAAGTGTAGCTTTATCACAGAGTTATGTACTAAAAAACTATACCACTCACTTGCCTGAAAAATCTGCTCACCAGCAACTACTCTGCACAGACACAGCAATCACCAATGATATCCCACTAAAAAGAAAAAAGCAAGTTAGACACATAACAACACAAATATCATTGTGCTCAAATCTAAGGACCATTTCACACACAATCCTGCATTTAGTACACCACCTACAAACATGTTATTCATGCATGTCAACAATACTGCTTTGGAGTAAATTGCTTTTACTTAACTAAAACATGCAGCTATGCAAACCGCAGGACAACTACTACCAAAACCGCAAGGATCCACAGCAAAGGAAGCAAAAGCTTTGAACTAGAACAAAAAGAAGAAATAAACTGTTATAATCACAAATACAAGTACTTCGCCAGTTGACATACACCCTGCAAGAACTTAAAAATTGTCCCTGGTGCCTAAGTGGTTTCTGCCCACATTTGGGGCATGGGCCTAAACAAAATAGGCCGATCTGCCCCCAAGGGGAGCAGAAATGGCCATCAGTAACGTGCCCCCTTTGGGGGGGGCAACCCTTGCCAAAGGTGCCACTCCCCCACACAAAACACACACACACACAGGATCCCTGGTGCTTAAGTGGATTCTGCCAAAAATAGTCCAATCTGTACCCAAGGGGGGCAGAAATGGCCAACAGGGCTGTGCCCCCTTTAGTGGCGACCCTTGCCAAAGGGGGCAAAAGGGAGTGCCCCTAGCACAAAAAAAGGGGGAAACAAATCCCTGACATATTGGTGGTTCTGCCCTCTTTGGGGGTAGATGGGACGAAAAGAAATAGGCCCATCTGCCCCCAAGGGAGGCAGAAATGGCCAACACTAATTTCCCCCCTTTGGGGGGGGCGACCCTTGCCCAAGGGGTGCCCCCAAGACACAGAAAACAGGCACACAACACCCAATCCCTGGGGCCTAGTGGGTTTCGACCCCCCTGGGGGCGAGATCGGCCTAAAACATGGCCAATCTAGCCCCGGAGGGGGGGGGCGAACATATAAAAAAATATTTCTCCTGGGGCAGCGACCCTTGCCTAAGGGGTCGCTGCCCTAAAACCTTTGTAATAAACATATTCCCTGGTGTCTAGTGGGTTTTGACCCCCCTGGGGCAGATCGGCTGAAAAAACACCCGATCTGCCCCCGGGGGGGGGGGGGCAAACAGGATTTATTATTGCCCCATGGAGGGCGACCCTTGCCCAAGGGGTTGTGCCACAAAATAAATGCCAGCGTAAATCCCTGGTGCCTTGTGGGAATTCCTGTTTCGCGATCGCGGGCCTCGCATCCATTAACAACACAAAAATATATTCTAAGAAAGTGGAATGCGAATCACGGATTCCCCCCTAGACTCCTTGAACAACTGCACTCCAGTGTAGAAATTATCTACATACAAATGGCGACCTTTGTTAAAAAGTCGTCTACCAAGTTCCACACAATTTTCTCGCTAACTCCAAAAGTGGGTGGACAACCAGGAGGGTCAATACTGGAATCCTTACCAGTGTAGACCCGGAAATTATACACGTATCGTGCACTTCTTTCTAACAGCATATACAATTTAATTCCATACCATGCCCTCTTACAAGGAATGTACTGCTTAAAAACTAAACGCCCCTTGAAAAGGACCAAAGACTCGTCTACATTTATCTCTTTGCCTGGAACATAGGCCTCTGAAAAACGATCTACAAAATGATCAAGGACAGGCCTAATCTTAAAAAGACAGTCACAATCAGGGTGATCTTGTGGCAAGGCTAAAGCATTGTCTGCAAAATGCAGCATACGAAGAAGAAGCAAATAGCGATTATGTGTCATAGTTGCAGGAAATATAGGCGTTGCCATCAAGGGACTAGTACACCAATAAGAAGCCAGTGATGGCTTCCTTATCAACCCCATCAAAAAAGTCAAACCTAAAAACGTTTTCATCTCTTCCAGATATGTGGGAACCCACTGAGTAGCTCTAGACTGAGGCCGAAGTCTGGCAGCGTTGTCCTTCAAATATTGCTCCGCATACAAATTAGTCTGCTCTACAGTCTCTTCCAAAAATACATCGTCCATAAACACATGAAAGAAATTGACATTCAAAACGTTTTCCGTATTGACTCTATACTCTGGGAGACCAGTAAATGCAGGTAACTGTGGCTGCTCCATGTTTGTGGCCATCCAGGTGTCAGGTCTTCTTATAGGAAACTCTTCATCCCCAGTCTGCTGCACTCTTGGCACATCAATGTCCTCCTCTAAAACAGGCCCTTCATCTGCACTGAGAGTGGCTTCCTCATCAGAAGAGTCCTCTTGGACAGAAAACTCATTGTCAGATCTCTCACTGCCTCAGCTGCCTCAGATGCAGAGTCAGACTCATAATCATGGTCTGAAGACAACTCAAAAAGCATGCCAACAACCTGCTGAGCGGTCACTCTGCAGCTAGCCATGATCCTTTCTAACAACAAATGGATTGCCAACAACAACCAGCACTATAATAAGTAATAAACAAAGTGTAGCTTTATCACAGAGTTATGTACTAAAAAACTATACCACTCACTTGCCTGAAAAATCTGCTCACCAGCAACTACTCTGCACAGACACAGCAATCACCAATGATATCCCACTAAAAAGAAAAAAGCAAGTTAGACACATAACAACACAAATATCATTGTGCTCAAATCTAAGGACCATTTCACACACAATCCTGCATTTAGTACACCACCTACAAACATGTTATTCATGCATGTCAACAATACTGCTTTGGAGTAAATTGCTTTTACTTAACTAAAACATGCAGCTATGCAAACCGCAGGACAACTACTACCAAAACCGCAAGGATCCACAGCAAAGGAAGCAAAAGCTTTGAACTAGAACAAAAAGAAGAAATAAACTGTTATAATCACAAATACAAGTACTTCGCCAGTTGACATACACCCTGCAAGAACTTAAAAATTGTCCCTGGTGCCTAAGTGGTTTCTGCCCACCTTTGGGGCATGGGCCTAAACAAAATAGGCCGATCTGCCCCCAAGGGGAGCAGAAATGGCAATCAGTAACGTGCCCCCTTTGGGGGGGGCAACCCTTGCCAAAGGTGCCACTCCCCCACACAAAACACACACACACACAGGATCCCTGGTGCTTAAGTGGATTCTGCCAAAAATAGTCCAATCTGTCCCCAAGGGGGGCAGAAATGGCCAACAGGGCTGTGCCCCCTTTAGTGGCGACCCTTGCCAAAGGGGGCAAAAGGGAGTGCCCCTAGCACAAAAAAAGGGGGAAACAAATCCCTGACATATTGGTGGTTTCTGCCCTCTTTGGGGGTAGATGGGACGAAAAGAAATAGGCCCATCTGCCCCCAAGGGAGGCAGAAATGGCCAACACTAATTTCCCCCCTTTGGGGGGGGCGACCCTTGCCCAAGGGGTGCCCCCAAGACACAGAAAACAGGCACACAACACCCAATCCCTGGGGCCTAGTGGGTTTCGACCCCCCTGGGGGCGAGATCGGCCTAAAACATGGCCAATCTAGCCCCGGAGGGGGGGGGGCGAACATATAAAAAAATATTTCTCCTGGGGCAGCGACCCTTGCCTAAGGGGTCGCTGCCCTAAAACCTTTGTAATAAACATATTCCCTGGTGTCTAGTGGGTTTTGACCCCCCTGGGGCAGATCGGCTGAAAAAACACCCGATCTGCCCCCGGGGGGGGGGGGGGGCAAACAGGATTTATTATTGCCCCATGGAGGGCGACCCTTGCCCAAGGGGTTGTGCCACAAAATAAATGCCAGCGTAAATCCCTGGTGCCTTGTGGGAATTCCTGTTTCGCGATCGCGGGCCTCGCATCCATTAACAACACAAAAATATATTCTAAGAAAGTGGAATGCGAATCACGGATTCCCCCCTAGACAAGTGTAGTGTGTGCAGAATCGCTGGGAGAGTAAGAATACAGTAAAGGTAAGTAAATTACCCCAACCCAGAGCCCAGAAAAGCAGGAGTAAAGTACTGCATGTTTCCTTAGGACACACTACATCTTGTGATTGGGATTTTATAGCAGCCAACCAAGTCTGCAAAGAACAGCTGCTCGATTCCTGGATACCTGAAGACCTGCAAAGGAAGAAGACCAAGTCCAGAAGTCGAAAGAAGTTCAGGAAGGACAGGAGCCGCTGCCAACCCAGAAGAGGGTGCAAAAGAAGAGTCCACGGTTTGTCGAAGACTTCAGAAATGCACCCTGGGAAGATGCCAGCGTGGTCCTGTGTGATGCAAAAGATGTCCCACGATGTGAAGATAGTTACAGACGTGATTTTGTGTTGGAAGTCGCCAACAAGCCTTGGCTACGACAAAAAGTGGGTTTTGCATCAAAATGGCGCTGGATGACCCAGGAGGGACCTGGGGGCATCAACTCTGTGTGAGGAGAAATCGGTGGCTCTCAGCACTTTAAAGAGCCCTCAGAATGCCATCCAGCACCCCGAAAGTACCAGGTCACTGGAACAAAGGTGGTGCAAAACGTGGTGGATGCAGCACAACAAAGGAAGGTCCCACACCGCCGGAGAACAACTGAGCAAGTTGAGCGTCGCAGGTTGGAGTGTTGGGGACCTGGGCCAGGCTGTGCACGAAGGAATTGTGCAAATAATGCACAAAGGCCTCAGGAAGTGAAGAAGATGCAGTACACAGGGGTACCATCGCTCTCTGGGAAGGCAAGGTCTTAACTCCTCTAAATTGCATCAGCAGGACCTCAGGACAGTCTATGTCGATGATGTCCACCCTCTGTGTCCTTAGGAGCATGCTCGTCGCTGTGGGAGGATTTCAAGGGTACCGGTCGTCGTCTTGGAAGGTGCCTGCTGGAGCAGGGGAGTGACTCCATCACCCCACAGGAAATTTATTTGGTCCTTCTGGTGCAGGATGAAGACAGGGAGTCCTCAGAGCATTCACACCGTGGAAACTGTTGCAGTTGCTGACTTGGAGCTCAGGTTGCTGAAGAAAAGTGTCTGTTGTGGATACTTTGTTGCAGTTACAACGTTTCTTGGAGCAGGCTGCAGTTGATCCAAGGTCAGAGGAAGCTGAAGCTGTTGCTGAGGATTCCTAAAAGAAACTTGCAAGCAGAATCTAAAGAGAACCCATAGGAGAGACCCTAAATATCCCTGAGAGAGGGGGATTGGCTACCTTATCAGGTATGGACCCATCAGGAGGGGTCTCTGACGTCACAGCTGGCACTGGCCACTCAGAGTCCTCCGGAGTGCCCCCACACCTTGCAAAGCAAGAAGGCTGAAGTCTGGGACACACTGGAGGAGCTAAGGGCACCACTCCTGCTGTGGGAGGATTTCAAGGGTACCAGTCGTCATCTTGGAAGGTGCCTGCTGGAGCAGGGGAGTGACTCCGTCACCCCACGGGAAATTTCTTTGGTCCTTCTGGTGCAGGATGAAGACTGGGAGCCCTCAGAGCATTCACACCGTGGAAACTGTTACAGTTGCTGACTTGGAGCTGAGGTTGCTGAAGAAAAGTGTCTCTTGTGGATACTTTGTTGCAGTTACAACGTTTCTTGGAGCAGGCTGCGGTTGATCCAAGGTCAGAGGAAGCTGAAGCTGTTGCAGAGGATTCCTGAAGGAAACTTGCAAGCATAATCTGAAGAGAACCCACAGGAGAGACCTAAATAGCCCTGAGAGAGGAGGATTGGCTACCTTATCAGTTATGGACCTATCAGGAGGGGTCTCTGACGTCACCTGCTGGCACTGTCCACTCAGAGGCCTCCTGAGTGCCCCCACACCTTGCAAATCAAGAAGGCTGAAGTCTGGGACACACTGGAGGAGCTATGGGCACCACCCCTGTGGTGGTGATGGACAGGGGAGTGGTCACTCCCCTTTTATTCATCCAGTTTCACGCCGGAGCAGTGGACAAGGAGTCCCTGAACTGGTGTAGACTGGCTTATGCAAGGAGGGCAGAAAGCATTTCCAGAGGCTGGGGGAGGCTACCCCTCCCCAGCCTGTAACACCTATTTCCAAATGGAGAGGATGTAACACCCTGCTCTCAGAGGAAATGCTTTGTTCTGCCCTCCTGGGACTGGGCTGCCCAGACTCCAGGAGGGCAGAACCCTGTCTGTGAAGTGACAGCAGCTGTAGCTGCAGTGCAAGCCTCAGAGAGCTGGTTTAGCAGTACTGGGGGTCCTTGGTGGGGCCCCCAGGATGCATGGAATTTGCTCCCCAATACCAGATTTGGAATGGGGGACAATTCCATGATCTTAGACATGTTACATGGCCATATTCGGAGTTACCATTTGAAGCTACATATAGGTATTGACCTATATGTAGTGCACATGTGTAATGGCGTCCCCGCACTCACAAAGTCCAGGGAAATGGCCCTGACCTATGTGGGGGCACCTTTGCTAGTGCAAGGGTGCCCTCACACTTAGTAACTTTTCACCTAACCTTCAGCAAGTGAAGGTTAGACATATAGGTGACTTATAAGTTACTTAAGTGCAGTAAAAATGGCTGTGAAATAGTGTGTGCACTATTTCACGCAGGCTGCAATGGCAGGCTTGTGCAAGGGTTTGTCTGAGCTTCCTAGGGGTGGCAAAAGAAATGCTGCAGCCCATATGGATCTCCTGGGTACCTAGGTATCATATGCTAGGGACTTATAAGGGGGGGTCCAGTGTGCCAATTGAAATTTGTAAATGAAGTCACTAGCCTACAGTGACAAATTCAGAAGCAGAGAGAGCATAAGCACTGAGGTTCTGATTTAGCAGAGCCTCAGTGACACAGTTAAGCACTACACAGACACACACATTAGGCCATAAACTATGAGCACTTGGGTCCTGACCAGCAGGATCCCAGTGAGACAGCCAAAAACATACTGACATACAGGTAAAAATGGGGGTAACATGCCAAGGAAGATGGTACTTTCCTGCAAGCGTCTCCATCGTCTTGACGCCAAACGAACATTGTCTTTCTAACTTTAGCATTCGCGGGAATTCCAGGTGGATGAGCTACTGTTCAGGGGGTATGTTGGTGCTAAAAAGGGCTGTGCTGTGCAGCAAAGGGTCATTTCCAGATAGGCCGTGCACTGCCTTAAAATATGCTATACATTGGCCAAAAGGCAAACCCCTGAGGGCTTGCACCCTAATTCTACCAGAGCCAAAGCTGCGACCACTGCATTATTACATGAATTCCGATCCTGGATGTCTGCCAGACAGAAATGTGGGCTTCTCTGCACGTTTACCAAACATTACTGCCTAGACAGTCAGGTGCGTCTGACAGGCATTTTGCCCGTTCGGTGCTGCAGAACTACGTTGTTTGAAATTGGTCCACAGACCAAATTTTAATAATAATTGTGGTTTTTTATCTTTTAGCGTTTTTAAACTTCTATAAGTTTTGGGATTTGCGGGTTACTTTTTTGAGGGCAGAATCCTTTTTTGGGCAGTTTCTCTTTGTTATTGGAGCCGCCGGCACCCCTGTTCATAGGGCCGGCAGTCTCCATTATTACCCTTACTTTGTTTTTTTTCTGGGTCATTCAGCGGCTGCCATTTTGGTTAGCGGTCTAGCCACTATCTGACTCACTCTTCAGGCTTCCCCGGAATGGGGGATTTAAAGCCTGCTGTTTGCCGGACGCGCAGCGGATGTTCGCCACTGGCGCGTCGGAGGCGCACCAGAGGCAAGCCTGTCTGCGCCCGTCCGCGCCCTGACAAGCCCAGAGCCCAGAAATGCTGCTCCTTTGGAATTTGAGATGCCCACTCATTCCCCTTTATCTCCACCGCCCTTAAAATCCCCCAGGACCTGTAATTAACACCCTGAGCGCCTGTAACATTTCGTCATGTTTTATTTGCCCTGGGAAGTCTCCTAATCCCCCTCCTCTTATAATTCCCTCTTAGCCTATTAATTCCCATCCTCCCATGGACCCCTCTCAGCAACTGGGCAAAATGCTTCTGCTTAACTGCTGTTCTCTACCAGCACAATCTTGACATATTTATTAATTATTAACAGATCTCCAACCGGATGTGCTTTTCCTTACTGAAACGTGGCTCACAGATCATTCATCTGTTGATATTTGTCGAACTTTACCATCTTCCTATTCCATAAGACATGTGGATAGGCCCCTTATAAGGGGGGGTGGTATCGCTATCATTTATAAGACGGCAATTAAATGCGCTACCTCACCGTTGGATATCTCAGGTTGTGAAAGCATGACTTTTTCTTTATATCTATCGCCCTCTTTTACTTTTTCAGGCATTCTTCTTTACCGTCCCCCAGGTTCCTGTGCTAATTTTTTAGAATCCCTACGCGATGTCGCAGCCAGTCTTATTTGTAAATCTTCCAACCTGACCATTCTCGTGGATTTTAATATTCACTCAGAGAATGTAGACTGTCCAGCCGCCAAATCTCTGTTAGCCTCCCTAACAGCCTTGAATTTGATACAATATTCCACAGCTCCCACTCATTCTAAAGGGCATACTATTGATCTTATTTTTAGTAATGTACCTGTTTTTAGGATTTTTACCCCTCTGCCCTTTATCTGGACAGATCATTATCTCATGTCCTTCTCTCTTTCCTACAACTACACCTTGGAGCCTTGTATTAAGACTAAAATATCTGGACGTATTTGGTCCAAGTTAGCCCCCACAGATTGGCAGGAAGCGCTCAATACCTTTTCTCACACTTCTTTGACCACTTTCGATTCATTTAACAACTGGATCTCTACTTCTTTAGACTCTGTCCTACCTATTAAGACTAGATGAAAAAAGTCTACCCATAAATCCAGCCCATGGTTCTCACCTTGTCTGCTACAACCTAAAAAAGACGGTAAAAAGCTTGAAAGAATGTGGAGAAAGGACTATAGTCTATCTTCTAAACTAGCCACTAGGCAAGCCATTAGATTTTATCATCAGGACATTAAAACAGCCCAGGCGACATACTACAGTATGAAAATAGAAGAATCCTCCAACTCGCATAAAGCAATTCTCCAGATTTTCAAGGAATTAACGTTGGCCCCTCAAATTGACTCCCCTATAGAAGCATCTACTAAACAGAGTAATTTATTTGCCACTCAGTTTCGGGATAAAATTATTAAAATGTATTATTCATTTTCTTCGCCTGCTCTTTTAGAACCCATGGACTTCCAGTTAACCGATGTGGCCTCCCCATGTATTGCACTAAATGATTTTCAACCCCTTACAGACACCTTGGTTATTAACTTTCTTCGTAACATCAAGTCTGGCTCCCCTCTTGATCCGGCCCCTTCTTCCATTTTGCTATTAGCCTCAGATATGATTATTCCCCCTTTGACAAAAATTTTAAACCACTCTCTATCCTCAGGCTTTTTGCCTTTATCTCTTAAACAGGCTATCATTAAACCCCTCCTAAAAAAAACTAATTTGGACCTCGTCTCGCTAGATAACTATAGGCCAATTGCTCTTCTCCCCATTCTAACAAAAGTTCTGGAAAAACATGTTAATCTTCAGCTGACAAGTCACCTGGAGAACCAGAAACTTTTGGATCCCTCTCATAAGGGTTTTAGAGCTCAGCATAGTACTGAGTCTGCTCTTTTAGCAGTCACTGAATCTGCTAGGCAACTTCTGGATCAAGGTAGCCATGCAGCTATTATATTACTTGATCTTAGCGCAGCATTTGATACTGTTGACCATAACCTTCTTTTCCACAGATTCTCCAAGATGGGGATAGAAGGCACTGCTTTGTCGTGGCTCTTTTAATTTCTCACAGGAAGATCTTTTCAAGTCTTAGACCGTTCTTTTCTGTCTGATATTTATCCTCTAACCTGTGGAGTTCCTCAGGGTTCCTCTCTGAGTCTGACTCTATTTAATGTTTACCTATCTTCTCTGGCTAAGGTCGTCTCCCCATATAATCTTTCTGTGGTTACCTATGCTGACGATACTCAGTTAGTTGTATCCCTCTCCAGCATTAAGCAGTCCCCCTCCTCCAGTCTTTCTGGCTGTCTTGCAGCCATTGCTAATTGGATGAACTTATCTAAACTGAAATTTAATGATGGGAAATCCGAAGTTATGATTATAGGTAACGACCCTCCTGCTTTTCCTTTAACTTCTTACTCAGAGGCTTTTAACAACCTCCCTTCTCCAAAGACCCACATTAAGAGTCTTGGCTTTTGGCTTGAGCCCCGACTTACTATGGAAATCCAGTCCAAAAAGCTCTCATATATGTGCTTTGGCCTTTTGAGATCCCTCAGGAAGATTTTGATTCTTCTTCCACCCAGGGCTAAAAGGATCCGTGTTCAGGCGCTGATTCTGTCCCGCCTTGACTACGGCAATTCCCAGTTCCTTAGCTCACCAGACTACGTTATAAATAAACTTCAAGTGGTGCAGAATGCCGCAGCTAGACATCTCACCAGTCTATCTAGGAAGCTCTCTGCCAAGCCAGCGCTTGTAAAGCTTCATTGGTTGCCTATAAAACAACGTATCCAATTTAAATCACTATGTCTGGTCAATAAAGCCCTACATGATAGAGGCCCCTTTTTTCTCCGACATTCGTTTTCTATCTACACTCCGCCCAGACTTTTGCGATCATCTACCTCCCGCCAAGTACTTATAGCACGAACTAAGAAATCTTGGGGAGGGAACTCCTTCACTGCGAAAGCCGCTCGGCTATGGAACTCCCTTCCTCCTCAGCTTTGACACGAGGCTTCTGAGCTCCTATTTAGGAAGAAATTAAAAACTATTCTTTTTTGCTGGCAACTCTCTGACCTAATCCTTTCTTTTCTTCCTTGGACTCTTCACGTACTTCAGCACTGGGATGCCCCAGGGTAGCTATGCATTTTACAAACTTATAAACTCAAACTCAAACCTCCGGGGATGGTATTGCTTGGGTATCTATTCTAAGGTAAGAAGTGTGCATCTAGAAGTCTCTGTCATCTGAACAAGTTACTTACCTTCAGTAGTACCTTATCTGGTAGAGATTATATGGAACTGCATATCCCTTGCTGACCCATCCATCCCCCCCCCCACTCTGTGATCGGATTTCTAGGGACAGGGCTGTATGCCTTTCTGGGCCCTAGTTATCCACACCAGTGGTCAGTGTTCTTCATTGCTCCTTGCTTTTGGCGTAGTAAGTCATGAAAGGAAACTGACATCAGCTCTCATGGGTGGCGCCTGCATAGGTACTTTGGATGGCACTCCTTGTGTGGACAACGCCACAGACGCATGCAGAGCCGAACAATACCACTTTCCGGCAGAATACTGCTAACTAAATATCTTCCGGGTCTAGTCTGACGCCTGGGATAATTGTAAGGTAAGGAATCTGCAGCTAGCTATAGTCTCTAACAGATAAGGCATTACCAAAGGTAAGTAGCTTGTTCTTTAAGCGTTGTTGCTTCTACCTTGGACATAGGTATATTTCATGCTTGAGGTGTTTTCGGCCAAAGCACAGCTTAGAGTTGTGCGAGCAGTGCTGCCTCATGTACTCGAAGGCCATAAATGAGCTGGATAGTAAGCGTTTCATGGTGTCTGTGTGCAATGAGTGCTGGGCCTGGCACCATTTGTGTTTCATTTCAAGGTCAGAGTCGCCCCGTTCTCCCTTCTCCAAGTGATCAAGAGACAAGAGCAAGCATGCAAGAGGACTTCACAATACAGTGCCATTTCTGCCTCAGGTAAAGGTCTCTGGACCGCTCCCCTCCTCAAGCAAATTCTCCTTTGGGGCTAGTGGATATCACTCTGCCAGAAAAACTTACACTGGTCCTGGCTTCCGCACCGACCCTTCTTTTCAAGAGTATAGTGCTCTGCCCACTCCTAGGTACAGACTAGTATCTTTGAGTGCTCGGGTAAAGTACACACCTGTAGTGAGCTGACTATCTACGTAGTTTACCAATGTAAGGAGACACTGTGCAGATAGTCCATGGTGACCCTTTTTGGCTGACAGGATGTAGGAGGCTGGCCTGGTTTGTAGTGGGTACCTAAGGTACTTACACATTATACCAGGTCCAGTTATCCCATATTATTGAAATGTAGGCAGTGTTCTAGCAGCTTTGGCTGTCTTGGGGTAGCTGTAGGAGAGCAGCCAAGGCTGAAGTAGGAGACATACAAAGCTCCTGCAATACCAATATAGTTACACAGTACTTATACACAATAAAAGACAATACTCAGTTTTACCAAAAATAAAGGTACTTTATTTTAGTGACACAAGGCCAAAAATATCTTGGAGGCAATAGTCCTTCTGGAGGTAAGTATTATACACAATATTTACACTAGAAACCAAAAAAGGTAAGTAAACAGTCACAGAATAGTTCAAACAGCACAAAATACAATAGATTGCAATGGGCCTAGGGCAACACAAACCATATACTAAAATAGTGGAATGCAAATGTTGAATTCCCCCCTAGGCAGGTGTAGTGTGTCGAGGGGTGCTGGAAGTGTAAGAGAACACCAAAGGTAAGTAAAATACCCCACCCCAGAGCCCAGGTTCCAGGAGTAAAGTACAGCAAGTTTCCTCAAGACACACAACAAGTCGTGAAAAGGGATTGTGCAAGAACCAAGCAAGACTGCAAGCAACAAATGATGGATTCCTGGACCTGAAGACCTGTGGAGAGAGGAGACCAAGTCCAGAAGTCGAAGAAGAGTCCAGGAAGAACAGGAGCCCCTGCCAACCTAGAAGAAGGTGCAAAAGTGGATTCTCCGGTCAGAAGAAAAATACTGAAAAGCCCCAAAGAAGATGGCTGTGGGTTCCTGCTTTGTGCAGGAGATGTCCCACGTCAAGTTGTTGGATGCAGGCTGTTTGCATTGCTGGATTCTGCCAACAAGCCTTGGTTCAAGCAAGTATGCGGTTTGCGTCAAAAAGGAGCTGCCTGGACCCAGGAGGGACCTGGGGGGGTCTCAACTCAGACTGAGGAGGCATAGGGGGCTCTCAGCACTTCAGAGAACCCTCAGAGGACCAGGCAGCACTCACGGGAGTCCCAGAACAGGGGGACAAAGAAGATGAAAAATGTGGTTGTCACAGCACTACACAGGAAGGTCCCATGCCGCCGGAGCACAACTCAGGGAGTTGTGCGTCACCCGATGGGGTGCTGGGGACATGGGCTACGCTGTGCAGGAAGTATTCTTGGAAGAACTACACAGAAGCCCAAGGAGCTGCAGAAGACGCAGTGCACAGGGGTATTGTCGCAGCACGGGGAGGCAAGCTCTTACCTCCACCAAATTTGAACAGCTGGACCTTTGGACAGTCTGGGTCACCTCGGTCCACCACCTGTGTTTTAGGGAGAGGACTCCAAGAGTACCGGTTGTCATCACAGAAGGGTGCCTGCAGAAGCAGGGAATTGACTTTGTCACTCCACTGGAGATTCCTTCGGTTCTTGTGGTACAGGGTGAAGACAGGCAGTCCTCAGAGCGTGCACACCTTGGAAACTGTTGCAAATGCTGGCTGGAGCTGAAGTTGCAGGTCACAGGAGTCTTCCTGGATACTTTTTTGCAGTTACAACGGTTTCTGGAGCAATCTGCGGTTGATCCAACTGTCAGAAGCTGATGCAGAGGAGTCCGGGAGGAATCTTGAAAACCGAATCTGACGAAACCTAAATCGCCCCGTGAGGAGGATTGGCTACCTACCCAGGTATGCACCTATCAGGAGGGGTCACTGACGTCACCTGCTGGTACTGGCCACTCAGAGGTCTCCCGAGGGTCCCCACACCTTAGAATCGAAGATGGCTAACGCCAGGGACACTGTGGAGGAGCTCTGGGCACCACCCCTGGGGTATTGATGGACAGGGGAGTGGTCACTACCCTTTCCTTTGTCCAGTTTCGCGCCAGAGCAAGGACTTGGGGTCCCTGAACCGGTGTAGACTGGATTATGGAAGGAGGGCACTGTTTGTGCCCTTCAAAGCCTTTCCAGAGGCTCTAGGAGGATACCCCTCCCATACCTGTAACTCTTATTTCCAATGGGAGAGGACATAACACCCCTCTCCTAAAGGAAATGCATTTTTCTGCCTTCTTCGGATTGAGCTGCTCAATCCCCAGGAGGGCAGAAACCTGTTTGTGAGGTGGCAGCAGCTGGGGTTGTAGTGGAAACCTCAGAGAGCTGGTTTGGCAGTACTGGGGGAGCCCCCTGGGTGCATGGTATTGGCCCCCCAATACCAGATTCGGATTGGGGGTGAATTGCATGATCTTAGACAACTCACATGGGCATATTCAGAGTTACCATTGTGAAGCTACATAGATGTAGTGACATATATGTAGTGCATAATTATAATGGTATCCCCGCACTTACGAAGTCCGGGGAATTGGCCCTGGACAACATGGGGGCACCTTTGCTAGTGCAAGAGTGCCTTCACACACAGTAACTATGCGCCTAGCCATCAGTAATTGAAGGTTAGACATATAGGTAACTTATAAGTTTCCTGGTGCAGTGAAAAATTGCTGTGCAATAGTGTGTGCACTATTTCACTCAGGCTGCAGTGGCAGTCCTGATGAAAGGTTTGTATGAGCTTCTTATGGGTGGCAAAAGAAATGCTGCAGCCCATAAGGATCTCCTGGAAACCCAATACTCTGGTGTAGGAAGTTGGCTCTGTATATACTAGCTGATAGTGTGCACAGAGTCCAAGGGCTCCCCTTCGAGGTTGATAGTGGCAACATTAGATAATACTAGTGCTCTATTTTGTGGTAGTGTGGTCGAGCAGTAGGCTTATCGGAGGGTAGTGTTAAGCATTTGTTGTGCACAGACAGACAATAAATGAGAACACACACTCAAAGACTTAACTCCAGGCCAATAGGTTTTTATATAGAAAAATATTCTTTTCTAAAGCACTTAGAAGTTCAGTCTCTTGGGCATAGGTAGCCCACTGTTGGGGGTTCAAGTCAACCTCAAACACCCAGCACCAGCAACAGAGGGCCAGTCAGGTGCAGAGGTCAAATTAGGGCCCAAATAACATAGGCGCCTATGGAGAACAGGGGTGCTTTGGTTCCAGTCTGCTAGCAGGTAAGTACCTGCGTCCTCAGGGGGCAGACCAGGGGGGTTTTGTAGAGCACCTGGGGGATCCCAAACAGGCACACAAAATGCACCCTCAGCGGCACAGGGACACCCGGGTGCAGTGTGTGAACAAGGCGTCTGTTTTTGTAATGAAATCAATGGAGAGACCTGGAGGTCACTCTGGCGATGCAGGCAGGGCACAGGTGGGCTTCTCGGGCTAGCCACCGACTGGGCTAGGATGAGGTCCGCCTGCTGGTCACTCCTGCACCAGTGGTTGATTCCTCTCGGTCATGAGGGCTGCGGGTGCAGTGCTTCTTTCAGGCGTCGGTTTCCTTTGTTACCTGGCAGTCGCGGTCAGGGGGAGCCTCTGGATCTTTTCTGCAGGAGTTGCTGTGGGGGTGCAGGGTGGTCGACTCAGGGTGTCCACATCGTTGGAGTCACCTGGGGGTCCTCTCTGCAGTGTTGGTTTCTCTGGACATGAGCCGAGGGCATCGGTTGCAGAGTGTGAAGACTCACGCTTCAGGTGTGAGGATGGAGTCTTCTTTACAGTTGGTTTCTTTCTTGCAGATTTAAACAGAGCCGCTGTCTTCTGGAGTTTCTTGGTCCTTTAGGTGCAGGTCAGTCCTCTGAGGCCTCAGAGGTCGCTGGTCCCGCTGGATGCGTCGCTGTGCAGGTTCTTTGAGTCTGGAGACAGGCCGGTAGGGCTGGGGCCAAGTCAGTTGTCATATCTGTCCTCTCTGCTGGGCTTTCAGGTCAGCAGTCCTCCTTCTTGTTGTAGGTTGCAGGAATCTGGTTTCCTGGGTTCAGGGTCACCCCTAAATACTCAATTTAGGGGTGTGTTTAGGTCTGGGGGCAGAAGCTAATGGCTACTGTCCTTGAGGGTGGCTACGCCCTCTTTGTGCCTCCTCCCTGTAGGGAGGGGGCACATCCCTAATCCTATGGGGGTAATCCTCCAAAACAAGACAGAGGATTTCCTAAGGCAGGGGTCACCTCAGCTCAGGACATGTTAGGGGCTGTCCTGGCTGGAGGGTGACTCCTCCTTGTTTTTCTCATTATCTCCTCTGGACTTACAGCCAAAAAGGGGGGCTGTGTCCGGGGGGGTGAGCATCTCCACTAGCTGGAGTGCCCTGGGGCATTGTAACACGAAGCCTGAGCCTTTGAGGCTCACTGCTAGGTGTTACAGTTCCTGCAGGGGGAGGTGTGACGCACCTCCTCCCAGTGCAGGCTTTGTTTCTGGCCCCATAGAGCACAAAGGCTCTCACCCAAGGGGGTCAGAAACTCGTCTCAGTGGCAGGCTGGCACAGACCAGTCAGTAATGAATTGAAGGATTGGGTAAAATACAGGGGGCTTCTCTAAGATACCTTGTGTGCATTTTTTTTATAAATCGAGCACTGGCATCAGTGTGGGTTTATTATTATGAAAAGTTTGATACCAATGTAGCCCTTATGGGACTGTTGAGTTCGCTTTGACAAACTCCCAGACCATATAATTAATATGGCCACATTGTACTTACAATGTCTAAGAATAGACGTAGACACTGTAGGGGCGTACTGCTCATCCAGCTATGCCCTCACCTGTGGTATAGTGCACCCTGCCTTAGAGCTTTAAGGCCTGCTAGAGGGGTGACTTACCTATGCCACAGGAAGTATTTTGTGTGCATGGCATCTTGAGGGGGATGCCATGTCGACTTTGCCTTTTTCTCCCCACCAACACACACAATCTGCAATGGCAGGGTGCATGTGTTAGGTGAGGGGTCCCTTATGGTGGCACAACACATGCTGCAGCCCTTAGGGACCTTCCCTGGTCACAGGGCCCTTGGTACCACTGATACCTTTTACAAGGGACTTATCTGTGTGCCAGAGGTGTGCCAATTCTGGAATCAATGGTACCTGTTTAGTGAAAGAACACTGGTGCTGGGGCCTGGTTAGCAGGGTCGCAGCACACCTCTTATTCAAGTCAGCATCAATATCAGGCAAAATGTGGGGGTAACTGCAACAGGGAACCATGTTCCTACACCTGGGTAGCTAGGTACCATATACTATGGACTTTTAAGGGGAGGACAGTGTGCCAAGCATAATTGGAATATGGAATCACTAAACTGTAGTGACTAATTTGGGAAGTAGAGAGCATAAGCACTGTTTTTTTGGTTAGCAGAACTTCAATGACACAGTCAAGCACACTGACAACACAGATAGGCCACAAACTGTGAGCACTGGGGTCCTGGCTAGCAGGATCCCAGGGAGACAGGCAAAACACACTGACAAATAGGTTTTAAACCATGAGCACTAGGGTCCTGGCTAGAAGGATCCCAGTGAGACAGTAAATACACACTGACAAACACTCACAAACAGGCCCAAAATGGGGGAAACCATTCCAGAAAGAGGATGCTTTCTCACACAGGAGTTGAAATAACCCTAAGAGCTCTCTTTCGTGGTAGTGTGGGTGAGAAGTTAGGCTTATTATAGGTCAGTGTTAAGCATTTATAAAAATAGCACTTACTTTTAAAATTAACTTCGACACAAAAATCATCTACTTTTCGAGCTATCGAGTATTACAGTTTCCAAAAGTTGACACTTGGTGCAGTAATGTTATCTTATTGGGGGGGGGGGGGGGGGCGCAACGTACTGCATTTGGGCACTTATCAGCAACTTACAGGACTGTTTTCTAGTACTTAGGGTGAGTATGGCGCAAGGTCCTAGACCACACTAACAGGTCACCTCGGGAAGCTCCTGGGCGCCTTTTTGCAGAAGTGTGTTATGGCATTGGGTGTCCCATTCACTTCATTGGGGAGCGGTCTGGTCACTAAGAAGCTGCAACCTAGGACTGGGGGGGCAGTCCAGGTGAAGCCACAGTGAGGCTCAGTTATTGAGATGCTCAGGTATATGGGGACACCTTTGGTCCTCATTTACGCGGGTCGGGCAGCCGGATGCAGAGGTGTCTTGAGACGTCAGGTTCCTGTCACTGGGGCACTTGCGGTAGAGGGGGACTCCAGAAAGAGGCTGCAGTCAGCGACTGAGAGTCCAGTTTTGCCAAACCCAAGGGTGGGCTCAGCTCCAGAGGGTCTAAGGACTTCTTGGGCACTATCAACTACTCAGACTCGGGTTAGGGGAATCAGGTGCAGAGTTTCTTTGAAGTGTCGGGTCACAGTGCTCAGAGACTGGCTGTGGGTCTTGTGGACCTTGTGAAGAGGGGAAAAAGAGCACTGGGGCAACTATCCTGAATTGCCTTGTGGATCCTGAAGTCCCTCAACGGTAGGTCTGCTTTGATGCTGTTGGAGTCCGGATTGGACCACCAACAAGCCTTGGTTGCTGCAAGGGTTCCAGTCCCCTAGGTTAGGTGCAGGGAGTCTCCAGGAGGGGTCAGCATTGTGTGACTTTGATGAAGTCGAGGAGCTGATCTCTTGAGCTCCAAACAGTCTTCTCCTAGTTAGTTGTTCCCTCAGAGGGCCTGACGATCAACAAGGCATAGTACTGGACTTTGCAAATGGTGCCTGCAGATGCATGGAATCTGCTCCTCTGCTTTAGGGGAGATCTGTCCCTTGTTGTTGTGGGGCTGAGCAGTCATCCAAATGTCTTGGGTAGTGTGTCCAGCTCTTGATAAAGTTGGTCTAGTGATGGTGAAAGCACACGTAGCCCGGCGGGGTTTGTGCCAGTCTTTGGTGCAGGTCTTCTGTTCTCACTCTCCTCGATCCATCCTCAGTCTACTCGGTTCCCAGCAGTCGACTCTTGACTTGGTCTTGATCTCAAACTTGAACTGCTTTTCTGGTCTCAGGGAGTCCACTAAATAGTCAGCTTAGGGGTGTTAAGGGAAGTGAAGGGTAGTAGCCAATGGGCTACATACCCTTTGGGTCTCTACATCTCCTAGATGACTACTTCCTGTGGGGAGTGGGCATCACACTGTCCCAGAATTCCTATTTCCACCTCACACAAGATGGTGGAATTCCTAACTTTGTGTTCACTTCAGGTTGCCCCCCTTTCGGGTGTGTCCAGCCTGCAAATGCAACATGCCTACTGACTCATACAGATATGTCTTCACATGCATTATAATACAACGTGCTTTAGGTTTCTTAAGGCCTTCTGTAGGGGTGACTGAAATATAACACATGCAGTGACTTTGGCATGGCACACAATGTGTGTGCCATGTCAGTTTTTCACCCGGGGTTTGCACCCTGACACGCAGTCTGCAGCAGCAAGGTGTGTACAATTTGTGTGTGGGTTATAGGGATGCTAAAGTCCTGTACCAATTCTAAACATTTAGACTTACCTTGTTTTTAAGGAAAGATCACTGGCACTTAGGTCTAATTAGCAGGCTTCATTGCACTGTCAAAGTCGAAAATTAGCATCTAGTAGATCTAAAAGGGGCAAAAAGTGAGGGAGCAAGAAGCCCAGTTTCCTACAACAACCCTACATTCAGTCACACAAAAGTTGGATAAAAAAAAGTAAATGCTTCCTTGGAAACACTTGCAAAATACCCTCTTTACCTAGTCAGAGCTATACTCGGTAGTCACAACTAAATTGAAGAGTGAGTGGTAAACTTCAATTCACTCCAGCTCTGACACATATCACCAACCACATGCTACTCTGTTATCAAGGCTCTCTTGGGACATTGTTTTTTGGGTTGAGTGCAAAGCCCTTTGTCCCTGTTGTAATCTCTCTGTGGGCTATTAACTACACCCATGTCACGCCTGTAAGTTTGGTTGGTGTGTTTGGCTTGCCTTTTAAAATTTGCTTGATTTAATTAGTGAAAGGCATGCACATGTCATTCCTTTTCCGGTGTTTAGCCAGCCTCGAGCGCACCGGCCAACTTCTGAAAACATATGAGGCTCCATGTTTTCGGTGTGGTTTCTGGACTACTTTTTCTCTTTATTTCATAGGCAGCGCGATCTCGGTGGGCAGTAATCGAGTGCTTTGCATGACATCGACCCTGTTACATGTATAATTGCACTTTTGCCGGTTACATGGATAATTGCACATTTGCTGATAAATTTCACCGCAAGTGAACTTCTGTTTCCTTTTGTGTGTCTGCTTTTTTGCTCATGGTGGCCGTCGGCTTGCTTATGTGAAACTGTTTTACTTCTCATTTTCAGTTTATGTGGCAAGAAAAGTCTGGTTAGTTATGTGAAACTGTTTTACTTTCTATTTTCAGTTTATGTGGCAAGAAAAATCCGGTTAGGAGTTTGCAGCGCTAATAGCTTTAACTCGAGCAAACGCGAAACCCCTTGCATTGCAAATGCTTGTTGTACTTATTATATCTCATGACTATTCTCTTTAGCATTAAGTGTTAGGATGAGTATTTCATTACATTATTTAGTGGTTTATAGGGCTAAACTGAGATTGCGCAAATGCTTAAACCTTTTCAAAATAGTTTTCTGCCACGTTTTTTTTTAAATATATTTTTATTTTGTGTATAGCATTTGCACATCTGACGTCCTAATTTAAATGTTGTATTTCAGCCACCAGAAATTGAAGTGGAGTCACAATTACTTCTATACGGCCACACAGCAGAAATAACCAGCTTAATTGTCTGCAAACCATACAGTGTGATGGTCAGTGTCAGTAAGGATGGCACATGCATTATATGGGATTTAAACAGGTATTGCTTAAACAAATTAAACATGTTTATTTTGTAAAGCTGAATTTCAGGAGCTCATTTAAATATGGTATAATTTGAAAGAAACTGGCGCGAGAGATTATATTGCCATTGCAGAAACACAATTGTTTAATGTTCTGACTTTCTACTGTACCACAGGCTTTATGTTTTCAGTTTTTCAGTTTTCATCCCCCCTTAATGATCTCTTCTTTGAATATTGTATTCCTTTTTATTAACTTTATTTGATTTGATGTTGTTTGTGCCATAATGGCAACCAAATGCCTATAATATGATGACTACGGGTTTCGTCTGTAGAAATGATTTATGGTTGCTTTAGAGAGAGGGAGAGAGAGAGAGAGAGGGAGAGAGAGAGGGAGAGAGAGAGGGAGGGAGAGAGAGAGAGAGAGAGAGAGAGAGAGAGAGAGAGAGAGAGAGAGAGAGAGAGAGAGAGAGAGAGAGAGAGAGAGAGACAGACAGACACACAGACAGTCATGTGACTTTTATTCCCTGGAATGGCTTTTTAATCTTTTGCATGCAAAATCATTATCTGCTATATTTATTTGTGACTGACAGATACTTGTAGAAATAAGTTTCTTTATAAAGAGAGCTCCTCAGTTGTGTATGTCTTATGATAGCTTTGTGATGCATTTCAATGTGTGGCTGGCTAATGATAACATTTTCAAAGCAGAACTCTTGTTACGGTTATTAATCACATGAAAACAATAATCAGCAGGTTAATGAAACCGATGCAGATTGCAATGCATGGTAAAATAATTTTTTTAATGTACGTGGTTGTAAATGACAGAAACATTTAACTTGTTTGTAGGAAGTTGGGTCTGTATATACTATATCAAAGGGAGATATAGCGTGCACAGTGTCCAGGAGTTCCCCAGAGGCTTAACAAAGGCTAAAGTAGATAATACTAATGCTCTCTTTTGCGGTAGTGTGGTCAAGCAGTTAGGCTTATCAGACAGTAGTGCAAAGCATTTGTTCTACACACCCAGAAAATAGAAGAATCACACACTCAATGACTTAAATCCAGACCTATGGTTTTTATATTGTAAAAATATATTTCTTAATTTATTTTTAGAAATACAAGATTCAAGTTGCAGGTAAGTACCTTAAAAGTTTTGTATTTCACACAGGTATCAACAGTTCTTTGTCTGAAATAGGTAAGTCATACAGTTTTTGAATTACTGGCAATAATCTGTTTAAAAAGTGGACACAGTACAATTTTTAGAAACAGTTCCTGGGGTAAGAAATGTTAGATCGTTTTACAGGTAAGTATAACACTTAGAGTTTCAGTCTCCGGGTTTTAGGAAGTCCCCCGGTTGGGGTTCAAGTTAACCCCAAACACCCACCACCAGTAACACTGGGCCGGCTGGGTACAGAGGTCAAAGTTGAGCAAATGTAACATGTGCTCCTATGGTGGAGACAGGGGGTACTCGGAATCAGGTTGGCCAGCAGGTAAGTACTTGCGACTCAGAGTGCAGACCAGGGGGGATTAGAAGACTATGGAGGGGCCACAAGCAGGCACCAAGCATACACCTTAAGCGGCACAGGGGCGGCAGGGTGCAAACAGGATGTCCGGTTTCCAATGCTGGTCTATGAGGAGACCCTGAGGGTCACTCAGAGGCTGCTGGCGAGGTCCTGATGGTGTCTCGGTCACAACACTGATCGGACAGTAAGGAGGGCCCGCCTGCTGAACATTGAGGCTCCGGGGGTTAGTTTCTCCAAGGCCTGGGGGCTGCGTGTGCAGTGTGTTCTTAGTTGTCGGATGTCTTCTTCCGGAGCTTCGCGGTCAGGGGGGTCCTTGGGATTCCCTCTGCAGGCATCATCGTGGAGAGGTGAAGGGGTCAAAACAGGGTGGGCACTTGCTCGCAATCGCCTAGGAACCCTCTCTTGCTGGGTGGACCACCTGGACACGGGCCGTGGGCGTCGGGTGCACAGGGTTCAAGAGTCACACATCTGGAGTGAGGTGAGAGTCCTTGGTTGTAGGTTTCTTTAGAAAGAGCCGCTGTCCTTAGGAGTTCTTGGTCCTTTTAGGTGCATGGCAGTCCTCTGGAGTTAGCAGAGGTCCCTGGGACCGCTGGACGCGTAGCTGGTCTTAATGCAGGTTCTTTGAAGCAGGAGACAGGCCGGTAGGGCTTGGGCCAAAGCATTTGTCATCTTCTTTCTTATCTGCTGGGGGTTTCAGCTTAGCAGTCCTCCTTCTTCTTGTGGGTCGCCAGGAATCTGGTGAGCTGGGTTGATGGAGGCCCTTAAATCTTAGATTTAGGTGCGTTTTAGGGGTCACATCGGCTCTGGACACCTTAGGCGTGGTCCTAGCTGGGGTGGTCACTGCTCCCTGTTTTCCATAATTTTCCTGCCAAAAGTGGGGCTTTGTCCAGGGGGGCTGGCATCTCCACTTGCTGGAGGCTTGAGTCTTCGAGGCTCACCGCCAGGTGTTACAGTTCCTGTAGGGGGAAGGTGTGTGGACCACATCCTCCCAGGACAGGCTTTGTTTCTGACAAAGGCACTCACCCCATGTGGTCAGAAACTTGTCTGAAAGGGGAAGGCTGGCACAGACCGGTCAGTCCTACACTTGCAGTTTGGTTAACATACAGGGGGCATCTCTAAGGTGCCCTCCATGTGCATTGTTCAATAAGTCCCACACTGGCATCAGTGTGGGTATATTGTGCTGAGAAGTTTTATGCCAAACTTTCCAGTTTTCAGTGAAGCCATTATGGTGCTGTGGAGTTCCTAATGACAAACTCCTAGACCATATACTCAGTATGGCCACACTGCACTTACAATGTCTAAGAATGGACTTAGACACTGTAGGGGCATATTGCTCAGGCAGCTATACCCTCACCTGTGGTATAATGCACCCTGCCATAGGGCTGTAAGGTATGCTAGAGGGGTGACTTAGCTATGCCACAGGCAGTGGATTGTGGGCATAGCACCCTGCGAGTGGTGCTATGTCGACTTTATCTTTTTCTCCCCACCTGCACACACAAACTGGAAAGCAGTGTGCATGTGCTGAGTGAGGGGCCCCTAGGGTGGAATAATACATGCTGCAGCCCTTAGGGACCTCCCTGCCCACAGGGCCCTTGGTATCATGGGTACCTTTTACAAGGGATTTAACTGTGTGCCAGGGCTCTGCCAGTTGTTGAAACAAAGGTACAGTTTTAGGGAAAGAACAGTGATGCTGGGGCCTGGTTAGCAGGTGTAGGAGGCTGGCCTAGTTTGTAGTGGGTACCTAGGGTACTTACACCTTATACCAGGTCCAGTTATCCTGTATCAGTGACATATAGTCAGTGTCTAGAAGCCAGGCTGTCTAGAGGTCGCTGTAGGCAGAGCAGCCAAGGCTGAACTAAGAGACATGCAAAGCTCTTGCAATACCACTGTAGTCACAAAGTACTTACACACAAGAAAGACAATACTCAGTGTTACCAAAAATAAGGGTACTTTATTTTAGTGTCACAAGGCCAAAAATATCTTGGAGGCTATACTCCCTTAAGAGGTAAGTATTATACACAAAATATACACTAGTAACCAAAATTAGGTAAGTAGACAGTCAGTGCAAATAGTGAAAATCACCATACATCACAATGTGCCTCGGGGAACACAAACCATATAGTAAAATAGTGGAATGAGAATGTTGGTTTCCCACCTAGGCAAGAGTAGTGTGTAGAGGGGTGCTGGGAGTGTAAGGTAAGTAAAGTACCCCACCCCCTAGCCCAGGAAAACAGGAGTAAAGTACAGCAAGTTCCCTCAGAACACACTAGAAGTCGTGTTAAAGGATTATGCGAGAGAGGAGACCAAGTCCAGGAACAGCTGAAGAGTCCAGGAAGAACAGGAGCCCCTGCTAACCTGGATGAAAGTGCAAAAGTGAATTCTCTGGTTAGAAGAAGTCAGAGATGCACCAAAGAAGACAGCTGCAGGTTCCTGCTTGGTGCAAGAGATGTCCCACGTCGTGTAGAAGAATGCAGGCTGGTTTTTGTCGGTGGATTCCGCCAACAAGCCTTGGCTCACCCAAAAGACGCGTTTGGTGGGAAAAGGCACTACCTGGGCCCAGGAGGGACCTGGGGATCTCAAGTCGGA
This sequence comes from Pleurodeles waltl, assembly GCF_031143425.1. Taxonomy (NCBI): domain Eukaryota; kingdom Metazoa; phylum Chordata; class Amphibia; order Caudata; family Salamandridae; genus Pleurodeles; species Pleurodeles waltl. The sequence continues at coordinate 856,647,435 of NC_090444.1, read as the reverse complement.
CTGAGGAGATAGAGTGGGCTCTCAGCACTTCAGAGAGCCCTCAGAAGACCAGGCAGCACCCACAGGAGTCCCAGGACACGGGGACAAAGGAGTTGCAAATCGCGGTTGTCGCAGCACTACACAAAGGGATCCCACGCTACCGGAGAACAACTCAGGGATCTGAGTGTTGCAGGATAGAGTCCTGGGGACCTGGGCTATGCTGTGCACGAAGGATTCCTTGGAGAAATGCTCAGACGCTATAGGAGCTGCAAAACACACAGTGCACAGGGATACTGCCTGGCTCGGGGAGGCAAGCTCTTACCTCCACCAAATTTGGACAGTTAGGCCTTTGGACGGTCATCACTGCAGTGAGGTGCCTGCTGAAGCAGGGAAGTGACTCCGGCACTCCACAGGAGATTCCTTCAATTCTTCCGGTGCAGGTTGAAGACAGTCAGTTCTCAGAGCATGCATGGCCTGGAAACTGTTGCAGTTGCTGGCAGGAGCTGAAGTTACAGAGTTGCAGTAGCCTACTTGGATACTTTGTTGCAGTTGTAGATTTCCAGGAGCAGTTCTGCGGTTGATCCAACGGTAGAAGGTGAAGCAGAGGTTGCAGAGGATTCCTGCACCCTCAGGGACCCCTGATTCAGTACATGCACACTGCTTGGCAGCTGGTGTGTGGTGGTGGGGAGAAAAGACAAAGTTGACATGGCACTCCCCTCAGAGTGCTATGCCCACAAACCCACTTCCTGTGTCATAGGTAAGTCACCCCTCTAGCAGGTCTTTCATCCCTAAGGCAGGGCGCACTATACCACAGGTGAGGGCATAGCTGCATGAGCACTATGCCCCTACGGTGTCTAAGACAATTCTTAGACATTGTAAGTGCAGGGTAGCCATACTGAGTATATGGTCTGGGAGTTTGTCATTACGAAATCCACAGCACCATAATGGCTACACTGAATACTGGGAAGTTTGCGTATCAAACTTCTCAGCACAATTAACCCACACTGATGCCAGTGTGGGATTTATTGAGAAATGAACACAGAGGGCATCTTAGAGATGCCCCCTGTATGTTAGCCCAACTGCTAGTGCAGAGTGTTCTGTGTCAGCCTGCCACATCCAGACGAGTTTCTGACCACATGAGGTTGAGTGCCTTTGTGCACTCTGTGATCAGAAACAAAGCCTGTACTGGGTGGAGGTGCTTCAGACCTCCCCCTGCAGGAACTGTAACACCTGGCGGTAAACCTCAAAGGCTCAAGCCTGGTGTTTCAATGCCCCAGGGCACTCCAGCTAGTAGAGATGCCACCCCTGGGACGAGCCCCCACTTTTGGCGGCAAGTCCGGAGGGATAGTGAGAAAAACAAGGAGGAGTCACACCCCTCAGCCAGGTCCACCCCTAAGGTGACCAGAGCTGAGCTGAAGTGACCCCCTCCTTGAGAAATCCTCCATCCTGATTTGGAGGATTAGGACCAATAGGGATAGGGCTGTGCTCCCCTTCCCAGAGGGAGTGGGCACAAGGAGGGTGTAGCCACCCTCAGAGACAGTAGCCATTAGCTACTGCCCTCTAACTCTAACACACCCCTAAATTTAGTATTTAGGGGTGACCCTGAAGCCAGCTCTTCAGATTCCTGATGACCTCACAAGAAGAAGAAGGACTGCTTAGCTGAAAACCCTACAGAGAAGAAAAGGAGACCACAACTGACTTGGCCCTAGCTCTACCGGCCTGTCGCCTAGTTCAAAGACCCTGCAACCAAAAAGCGACGCGTTCTGCAGGACCAGCGACTCCTGAAAAGCCTCCAGGGGACTGCCTGCATCACCAAGGGCCAGGAACTCCCATGGGCAACGGCTCTGCCCTGGGCTAACCTCCCTGCACCCCCCCCGATGATGCCTGCAGAGGAAATCCCGAAGAACCCCCTGACCCCAACTGCCGGGACAAAAATATCCGATGCCTCGAAGAAGCACTGCACCTGCAGCCCCCAGGCCCGTGAGAATCCGACAAACAGTGTAGCAACAACCAGCAGGCAGCCCTCACCCTTGCCCATTCGGTGGCTTGCCTGAGAGGCCTCCCTCCATAGAGTTCTATTGAGAACTCAACGCCCTGTTGCCACACTGCACCCGGCCGCCCTCGTGCCGCTGAGGGTGTGTTTTTTTTTTGCCTCCTTACGACCCCTCCAGTACTCCTCCAAACCCCCCTGATCGGCCCTCCGACAACAAGCAGACTGGAACTGGAGTACCCCATGTCTCCATAAACGCCCACATTATTTTGCCTCCTGTTTTACCTCTGCACCTGACCGGCCCTGCGCTGCAGGTGCTGGTTTTTGGGGGTTGCCTTGAACCCCCAACAGTGGAATACCTATATCCCGGAGATTGAACCTGTAAGTGTGGAAACTGTATTGTACTTACCTCCCCCAGGAACTGTTCACAATTGCACAGTGTCCACTTATAAAATAGCTTGTTGCCATTTTAATGAAAACTGTGTACAATATTGAATCTATTCAGAGTATCAACTATTACTATGCAAAATAACTTTCATTTAATGTATTTACCTGCTAAATGGATCTTGCGGTTCTAAAAATAAATTAACAAAAGAATATTTTTCTATATAAAAACCTATTTGCCTGGGGTTAAGTCATTGAGTGTGTGTTTTCACTTATTGCTTGTGTGTGTGAAACAAATGCTTAATACTATCCTCTGATAAGCCTAACTGCTCGACTACACTACCACAAATAGAGCATTAGTATTATCTATTATTGCCTCTGTGAAGCTTCCTGGGGAACCCCTGGACTCTGTGCACATTATATCTCATTTTGATACAGTATATACAGAACCAGCTTCCTACTCTGGGGATCCCTGAACCGGTGTGGACTGGATTATGCAAGGAGGGCACCATCTGTGCCCTTCACAGCATTTCCAGAGGCTCTGGGAGGATACCCCTTCCATGCCTGTAACATCTATTTCCTAAGGGAGAGGGTGGAACACCCCTCTCCTAAAGGAAATGCATTGTTCTGCCTTCCTGGGATTGAGCTGCTCAAGCCCCAGGAGGGCCGGAGCCTGTCTGTGAGGTGGCAATAGCTGGGGCTTCCGTAAAAACCTCAGAGAGCTGATTTGGCAGTACTGGGGGTCCATGATGGAGCCCTCAGGGTGCATGGAATTGCCCCCCCAACCAATGCCAGAATCAGATTGGGGGTTCAATTTCCATTTCCTAGACACTTTACATGGCCATATTCAGGGTTCCCATTGTGAAGCTACAGATATGTATTGACCTATATGTAGTGCACCCTTATAATGGCGTCCCTGACTCACAAAGTCTGGGAAAATGGGCCTGGATGATGTGGGGGCACCTCTGCTAGTGCAGGGGTGCCCTTAGACACGGGTACTAATCACCTAGCCTTCAGGGTCTGAAGGTTAGATATATAGATGACTTATAAGTGACCTGGTGCAGTGAAAATGGCTGTGAAATAGTGCTTACATCGTTTCACTCAGGCTGCAATGGCAGCCCTGAAGAAGTGTTTGGATGAGCTCATTATGGGTGGGAAAAGAAATGCTGCAACCCTTAAGGATCTCCTGGAACCCCAATGCCTTGGTGTAGGAAAATGTCACTGTTGGCATGGTTACCCCCAATCTTTTTGCCTTTTGTTGATGCCAGCTTTGATTGAAAGTGTGCTGGGACCCTGCTAACCAGGCCCCAGCACCAGTGTTCTTTCCCTAAAACTGTACCTTTGTCTCCACAATTGGCACAGCCCTGGCACACAGTTAAGTCCCTTGCAAAAGGTACCTCTAGTACCTAGGGCCCTGTGGCCAAGGAAGGCCCCGAAAGGCTGCAGCATGTATTAGGCCACCCTCAGGGACCTATATGTAGCTTCACAATGGTAACTCCGAATATGGCCATGTAACATGTCTAAGATCGTGGAATTGTCCATCCATTCCAAATCTGATATTGGGGAGCCAATTCGATGCATCCTGGGGGATCCACTGTGGACCCCCAGTACTGCCAAACAATCTCACTAGGGTTTTCTCTGCAGCTACAGTTGCTGCCACCCCACAGACAGGGTTATGCCCTCCTGGGGTCTCGGCAGCCCAGTCCCAGAAAGGCAGAACAAAGCATTTCCTCTAAGAGCAGGGTGTTACACCCTCTCTCTTTGGAAATAGGTGTTAAAGGCTGGGGAGGGGTAGCCTCCCCCAGCCTCTGGAAATGCTTTGAATGGCACAGATGGTGCCCGCCTTGCATAAGCCAGTCTACACCGGTTTAGGGAACCCCCAGTCCCCGCTCTGGCGTGAAACTGGACAAAGGAAAGGGGAGTGACCACTCCCCTGTCCATCACCACGCCAGGGGTGGTGCCCAGAGCTCCTCCGGTGTGTCTCAGACCTCTGCCACCTTGTTTCCAGAGGTGTGGGGGCACTCTGGAGGCCTCTGAGTGGCCAGTGCCAGCGCCAGTGCCTGATAGGTGCATACCTGACTAGGTGGCCAATCCTCCTCTGAGGGCTATTTAGGGTCTCTCCAGTGGGCTTTTCCTCAGATTATGACTTCCAAGAATTCATGAGGGTTCCTCTGCACCTCTCTCTTCGACTTCTGCCAAGGATCGACCGCTGACTGCTCCAGGACACCTGCAAAACTGCTACAAAGTAGCCAGAAGACTACCAGCTGCATTGTAGCGCCTAATCCTGCAGGCTTTCTCAACTGTTTCATGGTGGTGCATGCTCTGGGGGCTGTCTGCCTTCACCCTGCACTGGAAGCCACAAAGTAATCTCCTGTGAGTCGACGGAATCTTCCCCCTGCTCCGGCAGGCACAAAACATCAACTTCACCGGTACTCTGGGTCCCCTCTCATCCTGACAAGCGTGGCCCCTGGAACACAGGTGGTGGACCCAAGTGACCCGGACTGTCAAGAGGTCCAACTGTCCGAATTTGGAGGAGGTAAGTCCTTGCCTCCCGTCCCCAGACAGTAATCCTGTGCACTGTGTGATCTGCAGCTACAAGGGCTTTCTGTGCACATTTCCAAGAAGTCCTGCATGCACAGTCAAGCCTAGGACCCCAGCACTTCATCCTGCGATGCTCAGCTCCCTGAGTCGATCTCCGGTTTCGTGGGACCTCTCTTTGCAGTGTTGAGACGACCACTGAGTTCAGTCTTCTTGAACCCATGATCAAGGACTTCTGTGGGGGGCCTGCTTCCTGTCCGTGGGCTCTCTGCGTTGCTGAGGGCCCCCTCTGTCTCCTCTTCGAAGTGGCGACATCCTGGGCCCGGGCACCACCCTTTTTCTCCAACAGTGACTCTTGCAGGTAGCAAGGTTTGTTTGGGGTATTTTGCCAAGGAAACAACGCTGCATCCTCCAGTACGCCGTGGGACATCTTCTGCACGAAGAAGAACTTCCTACCTCCTTTTGTTGTTGCAAAACCTGCAGCTCCTTGTGATACAGTGCTATATGATATAAGTGGTATGGTAGGAACTTTGCACGTTTCCTAGTTCAGCCTAAGCTGCTCTGCTATAGCTACCTCTATCAGCCTAAGCTGCTAGAACACTACTAATCTACTAATAAGAGATAACTGGACCTGGCACAAGGTGTAAGTACCACAAGATACTGATTATAAGCCAGGCCAGCCTCCTACAGCAACACAACCATATACTAAGAAAGTGGAATGCGAACCACAAATGCACCCCTAGGCAAGTGTAGTGTGTAGAGGGTCGCTGGGAGTGTGAGAAAATACTAAGGCGGTCATTCTGACCGCGGCGGTCGCCGCCCGCCAAGCGGTTCCCGCCGAAAGACCGCGGCGGTCATTCCGGCTTTCCCGCTGGGCCGGCGGGCGACCGCCAGAAGACCACTGGCCGGCCCAGCGGGACAGCCCCTTCAACAATGAAGCCGGCTCGGAATGGAGCCGGCGGAGTTGAAGGGGTGCGACGGGTGCAGTGGCACCCGTCGCGATTTTCACTGTCTGCTAAGCAGACAGTGAAAATCTTTGTGGGGCCCTGTTAGGGGGCCCCTGCACTGCCCATGCCAGTGGCATGGGCAGTGCAGGGGCCCCCAGGGGCCCCACGGCACCCGTTCCCGCCATCCTGGTTCCGGCGGTTGACACCGCCAGAAACAGGCTGGCGGTAAGGGGGTCGGAATCCCCATGGCGGTGCTGCAAGCAGCGCCGCCATGGCGGGTTCCCTGGGCCAGCGGGAAACTGCCGGCTCCCCTTTTCCGACCGCCGCTTTACCGCCGCGGTCAGAATCGCCCAGGAAGCACCGCCAGCCTGTTGGCGGTGCTTCCGCCGCACTCCGCCATGGCGGTCATGGACCGCCAAGGTCAGAATGACCCCCTAAGTGTGTAAAGGAGACCCCACCCCAAGACCCTGGAAAGTAGGAGTAAAGTACTACTATTTCCCCAAAAACACACTAAAGTCGTGATAAAGGATTTTGCAAGGACCACATCAGACTGCAAAGCACTGATAACGGATTCCTGGACCTTAAGACCTGCAAAGGAAGGGGACCAAGTCCAAGAGTCGCTAAAGTGTCCGGTGGGGGGGCAGGAGCCCACTAAACCCCAGATGAAGGTGCAAAAGGGCTGCCTCCGGGTGGAAGAAGCCGAAGATTCTGCAACAACGGAAGGTGCCAGGAACTTCTCCTTTGGTCCCAGGGCGTGCTGGAGGATGCAGAGTTGTTTCCACACAAAAAGACTGCAAACAAGCCTTGCTAGCTGCAAGAGTCGCGGTTGAAGATTATGGGTGCTGCCAGGGCCCAGGAAGGACCAGGAGGTCGCCCCTTCCTGACCAGCAGGATCCCAGTGAGACAGGGAAAAACATACTGACATACATGTGAAAAATGGGGGTAACATGCCAAGGAAGATGGTACTTTCCTACGATAACCACTGGAGTTCTGATTAGCAGGACTCCAGTGACACCGTCAAGCATACTGACAAAACAATAAAACATACTGACATGTAGGCCACAAACTATGAGCACTGGGTCCTGACTAGCAGAATCCCAGTGAGACAGTAAAAGCACACTGACAAACAGGCCAAAAATGGGGGTAACCATGCTAGAAGAAAGCCACCTTCCTCCAGCACGGTCCCAGCGCACTTTCAATCAAAGTTGGCATCAACACTAGGCAAAAAGTGGGGGGCTGGGTAACCATGCCAACAGTGGCACGTTCCTACATTGTTTAAGAGCAAAAACAGATTGGCCTTGTAAGGTTAGCAGTGATGTAAATATTCAAAGTATTAGCAAGCACTTAACTTGAATTACTAGTTAATATAGTTATGAGTCAAGTTGCTGTACCTCCCAATGTAAAAGTATCCAACGTAACAGTATTGTTTAGAAAAGCACGCCAGCTGGAGTTGGTTAGACAGTCTTACTGAACACAAATTGGTTAAAGAAAATCAGTAAGCAAGACTATGGCATGCAGGAAAATGATCTGGGATAGTTTTGTGCATTTATTGAACTGATAAAGACTTCCAGCTCCAGATTTTGTGAGAGGAGGCCTCTTTTTGCATGGTTAGCCCCCTCCCCCCCCCCTTTTTGCCTGATGTTGATGTGTCCTAGAAGTTGGTAGTGCGCAGGGCCCCTGCTAACCAGTTCCCTGGGCCAGAGCTTTTTCCATAAATCTGTTGTGATGCTTGGCACAATTGGATATACTCTTACATATCACTATAAAACCCTAGTAAATGGGTACCCCATTACCTAGGGCATGGGATAGTAGGATTAGGTCCCTGAGGGCAGCAGCACTAATTGTGCCACCCTCTAGGGCCCTGCACTCAGCACTGCCAATGCAGGCTGAGTGTACTGGGGCAAACCTAAAAAGGCAAACTCGACATGGCACACTTCCAGTGTGCCTTCTACACCCTACACATGAAATGGGTAAGTCACCCCTCTGGTAGGCCTTACAGCCCTGAGGCAGGGTGCACCATACGGTATGTGAGGGCATAATTGCATGAGCAATATGCCCCCACTGTGTCCTTACCAAACCTGGGACATAGTGAGTAAACAGAGCAGCCATTTTAATTACATGTACTGGGCACGCGTTCAAACACGAGCTCCCCAGCTACATGATGGCCACTCTGTACCCTGGGTTGTTTGGTATCAAACAGTTCAGAATATTAAATCCAAACTTATACCATTTTTGGATTTAACCCTAAATGTACCCACGGGCCACCTCAGAGGTGGCCCCTGCAAAAACGAACCTAAACTGGCATATTTGCTGACTTGTTCCATCTAGCGTGCCACGTCCGGATGGTCAATATACAAACCTGGGGGAGAGCCATGGCTTCAAAGGGCGACTGCCCCTGAAGCTCGAACCCCCAGGCCTGCTGCTAGCAGCAGATGGCTTCCCCCTTGCAAACCCCACTTTTGGTGGGATCAAAGGCGAGAATCCAGACAAAAGGTAGGAGGAGTGGCCACACTGAGCATGCATCACCCCAAGGGGCTTGCAGGCGAAGTGGACCCTCCATCTCATTTTCCTCCATGTTGGATAGCAGGAAAATACCCATTAGGGGTTTATGGAAGTGACCCTTCCCACAGAAAGTAGTCACTGTAGTGGGTGTAGCCACTCAAAAGTAAGTGCCCCATTGGGCATTTACAGGTTCCCCTTAAAACGCCCTCTAAAATCAGTATTTAGTGGGCTCCCCTAGAACAAGAATTTAAATTCATCTGGAAGAAAAGAAGACAGCACCAAAGGACCCGCCAAGACAGGAACAGAGGACCTTTCGCACTAGAGGAGACCCCCAAGACCACTGCTTGCTGCACCATTGTCCATACATTTGCGGATGCAGAGGAGCTGACCACTGGACCTACCTCAAAAGACCCCGAGGACTTCCAGGCATTGCAAGTAGTTCGAGATCTCCCTCCTGAGTGAAGGCGCCACTCAAGAAACTAAAGAAACCTGCAGACTGGTCAGGGACTCTTCACCAACCGGATGATATCTCCGCAAACAGAAGTCGCAGCAGGACCCGATGACACGCCGACGGCAGCCAGGACGAGACCTGCAAGTGTGCCAAGTTTGGTGGCACAGCATCCTTTGGTGGCCGAGTTGTCGCTGTACCCCAGGTACTGGCCAATGCACATCGGACATAATCAAAAACAGCTCCTTCAGAGCTGCAACTGGATGAGGAGAAAGCCCCAGTCAAGGGACACCCTGGACCTCCTGCCAGAGCGCCCGGGACGTCCTGCATGACTGCAAGAGGAAGACTTACCTTAAGCTCAAAAGGGTCCCTTTGCGCACAGCATCCAGTACCTCCAAAACGCCCTGCACCTGGCCATCCTGAGCCTTGCATCTGCTGTGTGCCTCGGATCCCCAACCCCTTGCAACCTAATCAACCCAAGGTGACCCTCAGGCACCAACTTTAAACCTACAAACCAGCTCCTTTTCCTAGTGGCCCATCCAGATGGCATTTGCCTGTGCCAAGAGGGTTTTCAACGTTGCTACAGCCAGAACCTGGAGCCACCCGAGGCTCTCCAGCTGATAGCCGGTGCCCACTGACTACCTCAACCACCCTGCAAAAGAGACTGGTAATCCAACTGTACGGTTTTTAATGCATTTTTAAAAGTGACTGCCTAGTGATTCCTATGGTGCGTAATTACGCACAGAAAGACTAACTTTATTAAAACTTTGAAAAGTCATACCTCAAAAATACTTAACGTTATCTTAAAGAGTTTGGTCTTAAAATGTATATAAAAGTCTGAAGTATTTTTAGAATTGTTTTTTTCTTGAGTTATTCATTGACTGTGTGTGTGGCATGATTGGATTTGTGAGTACAGCAAATACTGAGCACATCTCCTGGATTAGCCTAACTGCTGGACCAGCTACCTTAAAAATTGGAGCATTAGGTGGTCTAACTTTTACCTCTGGAAACCAGCATGTAGTTTCTTCGATCCCCTGCATAGTGTACCTAGCTTTGCATAGCGGTGTATCAGTGGTAGGATAAAGACTTTGTTTTTGCTGGTACCACTCTTACAATTGTGTTAACACATGAATAACTCTCCAAATTCTCTTTGGATAAATTGTTTTTGATTTTTCCTATTCGCTGACAATTTTTTCAAATTTTTAAAGTAATTGTTAGGGCCCTGGTTAGGTCCCTACATCTTTAGAAAAGTTTTAAAAGTCTTTGTTTTAGTTGGTTATCCAAAAAGGGAGGTTCTAAATTCTAAAAAGGTCCCAACTTTAGTAAGATAAACATGTCTGATCCAGAGTCTAGTAACCAGGAGCTTAACCTGGCTATGACATAAAAAATTGGAGCATTAGGTGGTATAATTTTTACCTCTGGAAATCAACGTGTGGTTGCCTTGACCCCCTGCATACTGTGCCTAGTTTTGCACACTGCATAGAGGGCCAGCCTCTGACAGGTTCCTTACCTTTGAATTCCCTGGCGTCAGCTTTGAATTAGAAATCTTTTTGCTGAGCAGTACTCTGTGCATGCAGTCAGGTGCGTTGTTCAGATCCGCGTGCATCGTCCGTCTCTGCATGGCTTTGTCAGCATTGTTGGAGCCGTCTGTGACATCACGGTCACCTATAAAGGCACCACCCCAGCGCATGTGTGTCAATTGTTTTCCTTCCATGCCAGTTGAGCGCAGGTCTGGGATAGAGCTACTCTTTGCCTTTTTTAACAAGTCTTTTTCACCCGTTTTGTCTAAGATTTTTTCTTGTCTGTGTGAGGAATGTCAACTAGGAAGATGGGGTTTGAGCCGTATGGTGCCTGCCATCGCACCATGTCAGTGATGGACCCCCACCACGTATGTCTCGGGTGCCTCAACAAGGACCACGACTCAAAGTTGTGTTCCGACTGCCGGCCCACAGCCCGACGGCTTTGAGAGTGCAGTCTCTAAAGCTAATGGCGGCCTGGCGGTTGACTACGGTCGGTGCGACTCCTCAAAGGTCACGGTCTCGCTCAAGGAGAAGGTCGCGGGACCGCTCCAGGAGCCCCATGTCCTCTTTCTCCCACTCAGGGTCCTCAGGGCACTCGATAGAAGAAGCACAAGAAGAAGAAGTCCAAGCGTTCACAGGAACATTGACGTTCCAAGCACAGTTCCGCAGAGCTGATGCCAAGTCTGACTTCCCGTCTCCCCCATATCCGGGAGCCGGAGCGAACCCCACTCAAATTAAAGACTTCTACGAAGCTATGCACCTCTGTTTTGAGCGGGCTGCCTCTGCGGGTGGGTCCTGGGTCCCGGGTCCCTGCGGGGACAGCAGGGGCCCAGTCGGGTTCAACGTCGGCAACTTCGGCCTCAGCAGCATTGGGCACCCCAGAATCCGATATTGGATCTGGACCGGCACCAGTTCCACACAGTTGGCCTCCTCTGGTGCTGGGTCCGATGTCGGCGCTCCCCCTACTTCCGGTGCCCACCGTTGGTGGTTGGAGCTCCATCCTCATACCAGATGATCTGGAGCCAGAACAACGTCACACGATGCTGATTCTTACTTCGACGATGACAAAGCTTATTTTGATCAGCCAGGCACAGGTGAGGGATGGGAGGGGTCTGAGGACCATTTAGATTCTGGATTAGAGGACCAGGACTTGTATGAGGATCTAGGGGAAGCCAGCAGACTGGATACTTCTCCAGATACTGGTATGCTCTCATCTATTGGCCTGTTTTTCCCACACTTTATGGGATACAGTGGTACAGGTGCTGCCCCAGGTCCCTGAAGGCGTAGTCAACACTCACTCAAGCTGTCAAGGATGGGAGAGATGCAACCAAGTTTACCGTTTGTTATGGTTTTGACACGACCGACTCCCTGGGCGGGGCAATTTACTCGACAGTGGCCCTTTATCGTCACGCCTGGCTGCGTACCACTGGCTTTTCGGAGGATGTCCAGGAAAATCTGATGGACATGCCTTTTGATGGCTCACGCCATTTTGGAGAGAAGGCAGATTCTGCGCTTGAGCGGTTCAGGGACTCTCGAGCCATGGCCAGATCCTTGGGCCTCTTGACGCCCGCTCGCCAGCAGTCTGCCTATTGCCCCTTCCAAGGCTTCGGGAGGGGCGGGGTACCACGCCAACCACAGGTCAGCCACCATCCTCCAGCTTCACAGCATCCAGTGCGAGGACGAGGTCGTGGTACCTTCAGACCCAGAGGGGCTGGCCAGAGGTCAGCCACCACCCAGCCCCCCTCTTCCTCAACGCCCAAGCCCATCTAGTATGGTTCTGCAAGAGCCATATCTCACAGTAGTGACAGATGTGTCACTTCTGGGATGGGACGGCCATCTGGGAGAGGCAGAGATCAGAGGCCTTTGGTCTCCAGCGTAATCCGGACTCCATATCATCTTGCTGGAGCTCTGGGTGATCCGACTGGCATTGAAAGTATTTCTTCCTTTTGTGAAAGGGAAGATAGTGCAGGTGTTCACAGACAACAACACCGCAATGTGGTACTGCATTAAGCAGGGCATTGTGGGGTCTTGGACCCTTTGTAAAGAGGCTTTGGGTCTCTGGACATGGCTGGAACAGCAGGGCATAACCCTGGTGGTTCAACACCTGGTGGGTTCTCTGAACGCCAGGGTGGACAAACTCATCCATTGATGCGTAGTGGATCACGAATGGTATCGCCATCTGGAGGTGGCGCAAGGGCTCTTTCACCAGTAAGGAGGGCCTTGGTTAGATCTGTTCCCCTCCACAGAGAAAGCGCAATTTCAGCAGTATTGCGCACAGGAGTTTCCAAGGCGGCAATCACTCGGCAACGCTTTGCAGCACGAGTGGAGTTCTGGCCTCCTGTTCGCTTTTCTGCCCATACGACTCCTGCTCAGAGTTCTCAAGAAGGTCAGGAACGACTGGGCCGAAGTCATCCTAGTGGCTCTGGATTGAGCACGGATAGTCTGGTATCCCGAGCTTCTCAAAATGAGCATCAATCCTCCGATCAGGCTTCCCCTTTGGGAGGAACTTCTGTCGCAGCAGCAGGGGAGGGTTCTCCACCCGAACCTGTCAACTCTGTGCCTTCATGCATGGAGATTGAGCAGCAGCAGTTGATCGCTTTTGACCTTCCTTCCGAAGTCTTTAAAGCTATTTTGGCAGCCAGGCGTCCTTCCACTAAAACAGTATATGCTTGGAAACGCTTTGTATGTTATTGTACAGAAAGGTTTTTTGATCATCTTTCTGCTTCTCTTTCTTATGTTCTTCTCTTCATTCTTTCCCTTGTCCAGCAGGGTTCTGCCTTGGGGACTCTCAAGGGCTATCTTTCTGCTTTATTGGTATTTCTTCTGCTGCCTGGTCAGCCTTCTCTGTTTAAATCCCTCATTGTTCATAGATTCCTCAAAGGGCTTTTTACATATGTTTCTACCTAGGCCCTTTGTTATGCCCCAATGGGACTTAAATCTGGTCCTCACATTTCTTATGTGTGCTCCCTTCGAGTCTTTGAACAACTGTCCCCTCTGACTGCTCACCATCAAGACAGCCTTCTTAGTGGCAATAACATCTGCCAGGAGGGTGAGTGAGATGCAAGCTCTTTCATCCAAGCCACCGTATCTCACTATCTATCGAGACAAGATGGTTCTCTGAACTCGTGCCTCTTTGCCTCCCCAAGGTGGTGACCCCATTTCATCCGAGTCAGAACATCACCCTGCCCACCTTCTTTGCTCCACAGCTTCTCTCTAAGGAGGCGGAGCAACTCCACCAACTGGACCCAAAAAGAGCGCTGTTGTTCTACCTTGACTGCACAAAAGAGTTCCATTGGATGACCAACTCTTTGTGGGGTATGTTGGACGAAAGAAGGGTCGGGCAGTGCAGAAGCTAACCATTTCACGCTTGGTCGTTCTCTGCATCAAGATCTGCTAGATTTGGCCAGGAAGCAGCCTCCTGAGGGCTTGAGGGCTCATTGTGCCAGGGGCAAAGCTTCTACCACTGCGTTAGCTCAAGCTGTTCCAGTCCTGGAGATTTTTCAGGCATCAACGTGGGCATCTTTGCACACGTTTGCAAAGCATTTCTGCCTGGACAGTCTGGTACAAAGAGGCAGGCACTTTGCCCGTTCAGTCCTACAGTACTTATTAGTGTAAGTAGAAATATCTGCAGCCCACTGCAATAGGTTATGGCTTGGTATCTGTTCAAAGGTAATGAATCTGCAGCTAGAAGTCTCTATCAGATGAACAGGTTACTTACCTTCGGTAACACATTATCTGGTAGACATTTTATCTAGTTGCATATTCCTTACACCCACCCATGCCTCCCCGCTCTGTGGATGTGTCTAGTAGGGTTAGGGTTTATCCCTTTCAGGGCCCTTTTTTTGCACAGAGAAAATTATGGTTCTATCCATGCCTCTGCGCTTCTGGCGTGGAAGTGTTGTTGATAAAAGAACTGACGTACGTGCATGGGGGGGTGTCTTTATAGGCGATCGTGACGTCACAGGCGGCTCCAACGACGCTGACGAAGCCACGTGGAGACGGACGACGCACTCAGTTCCGAACGACGCCACCCACCAGCACGCACAGCAAAAAGATTCCGGATTCAAAGCTGACACCAGGAAATTCCAAGGTAAGGAATCTGTAGTTAGAGTCTCTACCAGATAATACGTTACTGAAGGTAAGTAACTTGTTCTACGTCACATTATTAGACACCTCAGATAACTCGTTCACAATAGTTTTTGTACCATTTTGAAAGACTTAGTAGTGGAGAGGTTTTTTATGTCAGTGTGTTGTCAGACCCTATTGTATCACCAGACTTAGTATGTAGTGGAGAGGTTTTTACATCAGAGTGGTGTCAGACCCTATTGTATCACCATTAACAACCTTTGTCTAATTTCGGAGAAATATGCTTCATATGAAATACAGGATGCATATGTTGCATTCATTGAATTTTTGTCAAGTGCATTTGCTTGTATTGATCAAAACTTATGGTTTTGCAGCATCCCACAAATATTGCATGAAATTCAACTGTTTCATAGTAGAGTCCTGATTGGACAATTTGTTCGATTTTTACCAAAATTAAAGTAATAAGCAATGGTTTCATCATTACACCTGTGTACCTTTCAGTTTATACTTCAGATCTCCTGATACACGTCTGGTGATGGATACTTGTAATCACCTTGTTAAACTCCTCAGGCACCAGAGTAGATCCAGAGATCTTTATCAGCAATGCCCTTGCGTCCCAGGTGGTTACATGGTGTGGCTATGAGTTTTGATCACCCTGCTCCGAAAGTGACATGGGTACCAGATGCAAGCTGCCACATTCATGAGTCAACATCTGTTCCTTTCTTACTGTGCCTTCTAACATGGATCCACAGCTTGCTCCCTTGTTTCTGTCACAACTCCCACAACATTTCTACAGTGTGCAAGGGACATATCTCCCCCTTAACTACAGAATTTAAACTCTGCATGGATTGCCACAAGCAGATGTCAGTAATGGACCACTATGAGGTCTGTTTCTATTAACCTGGCTCCTCACATGACTCAAAATCATGGGACAACGCCCCATGGATGAATCTAAATGCCATCCGAGACCAAACTCAATATCACTGAACACTGCATAGAAGCATGTAAGACCTGATCTTGGTCGAATTCAAGGACACAAATGCATTCTCTCTCCCTAGGCTGTTTTCTTGATAGTTCATTGTCACACTCCAAATCTTCACGTAAGTCAAAGGTGAAAAGGAAACATAAGGGTACCCGCAGGCTCTGTACTGATCTCCTGCCACAGAACCGATTGCCCAGCTAGTCCCAATTCCACCTGAATTCCTGAGGCCATCTGGGATTTCACAACAGATAGAGACCTTTATGTTACATATTTTTGTTACCCCTCTGGATCCAACTGGTGCATCTCCGGGCCCCAAGGAATTAAGGAGACCTCCAGCCGGGTTACCACCAGCAGATCTGTAGCTAATGTTGACTGTGCCTCTCAACCCTGTTCCGAGATCTTACCTGACACTGGAGCCAAATCTTTTTTCGAAGGAAAACACTGTAGTCCTATTGAATTTAGAAGCAATTCTGCCAGAACCGGAGCCACTGTCACATCCAGCTCATCCTCATCCCCAATCAGTTTTTGAAGGCACGCTTCTGTCACCACAATGTTTTTCAGACCCTAAACCACATGATGATCATGTTGATAGAAAGGATAAGTTTCAACTCTACTTTGGGGAGAACTTATTTTTGGCCACATTCCCTGACACTGGCCTCAACTCTCCACCTGGCCCCTCCACAAAGGAATCAGCATCCTTTGCCATGGTCATCAAGAGGGCAGCAGAAGTCCTCGACCTCCAGCTACCTTTATTAGTGGTCAAATGAAATGGTCCTGCAGCTTGGGTAGACCAGCTTTTGCCCCCATGTCAACATGCAGATTGCTAGGACACCTGGACCAGCCCTGGGGTGGGGGGGGGGCATTTTTACTTCTCAAGTATCCCACATCAGAAAGGCTCATGGTACAAACCTCAATCAGGAGGTTAAACCCTAATTCCTACACATTGAGACGAGAGTGCACATGCATGGAGGCCTCAGGTACATGTTGCCCCTGGAGTGTTAAACACTCACATTGTGGGATATGAGGAAGGACATCTTGCCTACAATTTCTGATGACCTGCCAGCCAATCTGCAGCACATTTCTAAGATGCTGCAAATTACCTTATTAAAACAGGCCTGGACACTACCATCTGTCTGGATAGGGCAGTTAATTCCATTGTGATTCTTCAGCGTCACACATGGATCAGATCAGGCCTGGACACTACCAACTGTCTGGATAGGGCAGTTAATTCCATTGTGATTCTTCAGCGTCACACATGGATCAGATCAACAAGTCTTTGGAGTGATGTGCAGACATCACTCATGGATTTTCAATGGCACCCATCTCTTTGGAGAGAAGAGGGACTCGTCCCTGAAGTACTTCAAAGAGAATATGGCTGCAGCGCGCTCCTTTGGCCTTTCAGCAACCGTGCAGCAATTTCCCCAATACCAACTCCCTTTTCAAGACTTTGAAAGGGTCATCCAACAAAGGCAACTCCAAAACCTGCTTCTCCTACAACAGACCTCATAACTCTTTCAAAGGTAGAGGTTGGGGTTCAGGCCAGTCAGGCAGATTCCCTCTCCCTAGACACCTAGAACTAGTGATCATGAAGGATTCATCATTGCTGGGCAGCAGAATTAATTTAAGAGAGCTGAATATTGGAGAACTGTGGTCTCGGGCAGGAACTCATCTCCACATGAATCCATTGGAGTTGTGCATGATTGGTTTGGCATTAAAGGCCTTCCTCCCAACCATCGGGGTTTGGAAAGGGTAAGGCTGAATACTGCAACAAGCAGAGCAGAGTGGTTTGTGCATCTTGTAAGCAGGGGCCCATAAGCCTTTGCAACTGGCTGAGTCCTTTGGACATTGTCCTGTTCATTCAGTACCTGGCAGGATCTTTACATGCCAGGGCGGACAATGTCAGCCATTGTTACCCATTGTTTAAAGAAAATCGTCTACACTCAAAGGTGTTGCATGACATAGACCAACGCCGAGGTTGTACAGTGTCTAAACTTCTGTGCTTTGGTGTTCCCAGGGTGATTCTCCCTCAGAGATGTTTTTCAGCTGGAACAAAATTATTTTTTATTTTTTTAAGAACTTTATTTTTGCATTTATGACAGTGGTCATTAGCACAGTGACGGGAAGCAAAACATATAAGGAAAAAAGCAGCTATCAGAATAATGTCAAAGGTGGATGGGATGAAGCATGTACATATAAAGCAAATCGGTGACTCATTATGAAAATACTCCCAATGCTTTTTAACGTGTAAACAGTGGTAATAATGCACAGAATACGAAATTGTCAACAGTAAGCTCAAACTGTCAATGTAAGTCTGGAGTCTGCAAAAGTTAATGATACCTCGAGATTCTGGAAACTGGTGGCCGACGCCAGTGGGGAACCTAGCCGTCTGCCTGGTGCCTCAATACTCCCTGTAGAGTGGATAGATCACTTTGGCTGATTATATTCAGGGCCTACAGATGTTACTACTGGGGAACTGAACCATATTATGACCTTTGAGGCCTCCCCAATCAAATTCACTCTGACAGAAACTAAGGCTGCGATCGTTTCACTGAAATGGGGAAAGGCCCCAGGCCTTGATAAAATCCCAGGTGACCTGTACAAGTCAAATCCGGATATATGGGCCACAAGTTCCACCTGAACTTGGTTTCCAATGCAGTTGCTGCAGGAGCGCCTGTCCCGAGCTCCTGGAAGGTGGAGATAGTTCCTATTTTAAAAAAGGCAGCCCCTCTGACCCTGCCAATTATCGTCCAATTTCCTTACTTGACAATTTTCAAAACATTTTTGCAAAGCAAGTCCTGTTTCATCTTGAAGAATGGATTCTAGAAACTAATGCCATCTCTAATTTGCAAGCGGGTTTAGGCCAGCAGTTAGTACCATAGATCAAGTCTTAAGATTCCTAACAATCAAATGGAAGACTGTGGAAGTAGGAGGGGGTAACCTGTTTGTGGTCTTCATTGACCTCAGAGCCGCATTTGATCTGGTCCCCAGGAGCCAGCTATGGCTGACATTAGCCGATATGGGCATCCCCAATGGTCTTCTGAAACTTATGGTCCGACTACACGAGAACACCTACGCACAAATCAGGAGTGGTAAGGACGGCGATTTAACAGATCCAGTCGCCATTGAAAGAGGAGTTAGACAGGGTTGTGTCCTAGCCCCTACCCTTTTCCTCCTACACATAAACAATTGCATCAATTATCTAGTAAACTGTACCAATGATTCCCCTAAGTTGGCCGGGAATAAAGTGCCATGCCTGCTTTATGCGGATGACACTATCCTGTTGGCTAAAACATCTATGGGAATTCAAAATCTGGTTAATCAGTTTTGTGTATTTTGCAGAGATTATGGGATGGATATCAATGCCAAGAAAACAAAACTTATGATATGTAGCACCCCGAACAAGAAGATAAAAGCAAATATAGTGATGGATTCAGTCCTTTTGGAGAGGGTAACGGAGTACGATTATCTGGGCATTAGATTAGCAGACAAGGGCAGTTGGGATGCAGCCATAAGAAAAGGGGCACTTATTATCAGCCAGAGAGGTGGAGTGCTAGAACGAAAGGCTAATACCATAGCAAGCCCCCCTCTGATCCCTATTTCTGAAATCTATAAAGTCCAAATCCGTGCTGCTGCCCTGTACGGAGCGGAACTCTGGGGTTCATACAGACAATTGGATACCCTCCAAACCAAAGAAAACAATTTTTTCAGACACATATCTAGGCTAGGGAAGGGCACACCAATGATTCCCCTAAGATTAGATCTGGGTATAAATAGCATTAAAGACACAGCAAGCTTAAGGCCACTTCTATATTGGGTTCGATTATGGAAAACGGAAGAACTTGAGCCCTTTAGGACAGCAATCAAAGATCTTATACCACCTTCCCAGGGATGGGAAAAAGTTAATTGGTTGAGGAAGATGAAATCAGCCTGGGTTAAGCTGGGCTCCCCCCATTATTGGGAGAATCCTGAGATGATCCCTGCTAACGCTAGATTGTTGATCAAAGAGCGACATTAGGGAAAAATGTATCCACTGTAATGGGCTAGCCCAGCTGACAGCAGAGTTTCTGCTGGTCAAACACGAACCCCGGCCCGAGAATTTCTTGGATCTCCCCATACCAGCACGTGCCCGAGCCTTATTCCTTCAGTTCAGATATAGAACATTAGCAGTTAACAGCTATACGGCCCGTTGGTCGACCAACAGTCCCATGTCTGATAAATGCATAAACTGCCACTTATGTAAGGAAACTCCTGAGCACGTTTTATTTTTCTGCCCCTTTTATAAATGTCCTAGAGGAAAGTGGATTATCCCTTTGTGCAAGGCATTGCTACTGCATGATCGAACCAGTGCCTATAGATTATGCAAATATGATACTTCCACGTTGATAGTAAGCTCTGTTTCCAAATATTTGTCAACAGCATGGACAATTCGTAGCAGGACTATTTTAGATCCTAGTCTAATGGCTGAGGAGAGGTCCAGCAGCTAGTGGACGAGGATTTTAGACGATTAGGGAACTTAAATACGATTATTTGTGTTGGTTCACCTATGATATCAGATTTTATCCTTGTCTGTGTTTTTTATTGGGTTTTCCCATTTAACTGATTCATAGCAGTGCAGCATATAGTTCTCTGCAAACGGCAAGACTCAATTCCCATGAATAATTTATTTAAGAAATGAGGTTAATTCTATGGTACCCTTTTAATTGTTAGGTTTTTAATTCTCGCAAGTATGAAATATTTTACGAAGTATTACGAACCACCTTTTATGTATAATTTGCATTAGAACGGTTTTTATAGGATACATCAGAAAAGATTTAGGCCCTCATTCTGACCCTGGCGGTCGGTGATAAAGCGGCGGCCAAGCCGCCAACAGGCCGGCGGTCTAAAATATGCAATTCTGACCCTGGCGGGAACCGCCAACACAGCCCGCCAACTTAACACTCCGACCGCCACAGCGGTACAAACAAACAGCGCGGCGGTTCCCGCCAACAGCCCGGCGGCAGACAAAGTACCGCCCACCCTATTACGACCCACCAATCTGCCACCTTTTCCGGGGCGGGAGCACCGCCGATAAGAACACGACGGAAACAGACTACGAACGGGAAAACGCTCACCTCTACGCACTCCACGCGAGATTCCGGCAGTATGGAGCCAGAGTTGCAGGTCATCCCCGCACTCCTATTCCTCCTCATATACCAGGAGCACGCCCGGCGGCGCGGAAGACATCGGTGAGTACGGCACCTACGACACAGGGGAGGGAAAAGATTACCGGCACACACCCACCCACCCACACCCACTACAACACACACATCAATGCATTCCCACAGATCACTGTCACAACCCACAAACCACCCCCCTCCGAAATAATGCAAAGACCAAAAGAAGAGATCATAAACGGGCAGATATATTGAAATATGTACACCATTAATCCCAATAAATAAATAAACTATGTACAAAATATATACAGCTACTAAATGTAGTCCAACCACTGTCCGTGGATCACAGGGGTCCTGTGCAAAGGGGCAAGGCCCAGTCCCACGACAAGAACTCCACGGAGAGAACACTGCAGGGGCATCAGAAAGAAAATAGGACAGGCACCTCAGGGGGAAGGGAAGGGGGGGGCACCTCAGCCACTTGAGTACACGACGCCAGATCCACGAGGGGACTCCATGACCACTGGCCCATCCTGGGGAGAGCAAAGCCACAGTCCAAACAGTCCATACAGTGGGTGGCCTGCCCACTGGGCCATCCTGGGGAGAGCAAAGCCACAGTCCATACAGTCCATACAGTGGGTGGCCTGCCCACTGGGCCATCCTGGGGAGAGCAAAGCCACAGTCCATACAGTCCATACAGTGGGTGGCCTGCCCACTGGGCCATCCTGGGGAGAGCAAAGCCACAGTCCATACAGTCCATACAGTGGGTGGCCTGCCCACTGGGCCATCCTGGGGAGAGCAAAGCCACAGTCCATACAGTCCATACAGTGGGTGGCCTGCCCACTGGGCCATCCTGGGGAGAGCAAAGCCACAGTCCATACAGTCCATAACAGACCCCACTGCCACTGGAGGAGGCAAGTTGGCCAGAGGACATCCTGCAGCCCTGCCCGAGATAGATCCTGCCCTGCCACATCTGCCAAAGGGCCAGCGGTTCTTGCCCTGAAGGGCCCAGTTCAGCGGTTCTTGAGACGGCGGGGCCCAGTTCAGCGGTTCTTGAGACGGCGGGGCCCAGTTCAGCGCTTCTTGAGACGGCGGGGCCCAGTTCAGCGCTTCTTGCCTTGAAGGGCCCAGTTCAGCGGTTCTTGAGACGGCGGGGCCCAGTTCAGCGCTTCTTGCCTTGAAGGGCCCAGTTCAGCGGTTCTTGAGACGGCGGGGCCCAGTTCAGCGGTTCTTGAGACGGCGGGGCCCAGTTCAGCGCTTCTTGCCTTGAAGGGCCCAGTTCAGCGGTTCTTGAGACGGCGGGGCCCAGTTCAGCGCTTCTTGAGACGGCGGGGCCCAGTTCAGCGCTCCTTGCCCTGAAGGGCCCAGTTCAGCGGTTCTTGAGACGGCGGGGCCCAGTTCAGCGCTTCTTGCCTTGAAGGGCCCAGTTCAGCGGTTCTTGAGACGGCGGGGCCCAGTTCAGCGGTTCTTGAGACGGCGGACGGTCTATGGCCAACTGCTAATTGCCTGGTGGTGCCCTCCTGGGCAGCGGGGATGGTGCTCCTTCACTGCCCACCTGGGCTGTGGGTGGTGGGGCCCTCCTGGCCAGCTGGGCTGGGTCCTCCCTGGGCAGCGGCTATGGGGGTGGTGGGCTCTCCCGGGGCAGCTGTGCCGGTTCCTCCCGGGGCAGCGGCTATGGGGGTTGTGGGCTCCTCCTGGGCAGCAGGCCTGCTGCCTGACCTCTCCAACTTGCTGCCCTTGCCCTCCTTAGTCGTCGGCCTGTGGCCCTTTCCTCCCTTTGGAGCTGTGGCTGGTGACTGTCTCTGGGTGGTGTCCGGGGGGGATGTAGAAGGCGGGCTCCTGCGGCGCCCCTTCCGCCTTCTGCTCCTCTTCCCAGGGGGTGGGCTGGCTGTCCCCTTGCTGCTGGGCGAAGATCCAGACATGCGGGCTGGCGGGCTCCAATACCCCTGCACCCTTGTCAAGGGGGCTGCAGGGCTGGTGGTGGCTGAGGTGCTCTTCTTACCCCGACGAGAAGGAGGGGGGGGCTCAGGGTCAGGAAAGAAGTTAGTAGTGGCGAGGAAGAGCTTCTTGGGACAATGGAGAGTGGTAGGTACAGTGGGAATGGGAGTGGAGGGAGAGGATGTGGTTGTAGGTGAGTCACGTTTGCTGTCTTTGGGTGCAGGTGCAGGAGGGATAGGCTGTCGTGAGGTGGATGGCTGTTGGGTGGGTGGGTGGCTGCGTTTGTGTGGTGTGGAAGAGGGGGTGACAGACACAGTGGGAGAGGACACAGGGGACGTGTAAATGGCAGTGGGGGTGGTGACTGCACGTGTGCGGACTGGAGTGGAGGGTGTGCTGGTGATGGAAACACTGGCTGATGGTGAGGTGAATGGAGGTGTGAGTGTAGACGTCACAGGGAGGGAGGAGGGAGACGAGGAGGTGGGGGTCACAGAGGTGGTAGTGACTGTTGGCATGTCTGCATCGGAATGTTGCGTGTGTGAATGTCTGCGTGATCTGTGGTGCTTATGTTTGGATGAGCTTCTCTTGGGTGTTGAGGTGTGTGCAGGCTGGTCTGATGGTGTGGGTGGGACAGGCAGAGGGACAGGAGACTGGGAGGAGGGAGTTAGTAGAGGGAGGCAGGAGACAGGGACAATGGCTGCCGTCAGTGCTGAGGCCAGAGCCTGGAACGATCGCTGATGGGCAGCCTGACCCGAATGAATGCCCTCCAGGTACGCATTGCTGCGATGAACCTCCCTCTCCACCCCCTGGATGGCATTCAAAAGGGTAGTCTGCCCAACAATGAGCGTTCGGAGGAGGTCAATGACCTCCTCACTGAGGGCAGCGGGGGTAACAGGGGCAGGGCCTGAGGTGCCTGGGGCGAAGGAGATGCCCGGCTTCCTGGCAGAGCGGGCACGGGGCGAACGCGGAGGGGCTGCTGGGAGGGCGGAGATGGTGCGCTGGGTGGCGGCTGTACCTGTAATGGCGGGGGGCACGGATGGTGCCACCCCCGCAAGGGAGCCCCCTTCCGAGGACGTGTCCGTGTCGCTGCAGGCTCCAGTCTTCCCCGTCGTGGAGCTCCCCTCGCCCTCCGTCTCACTGGTCCAGTCTGACTCTGTGGCATGGCCCTCCTGGGCCATGTGAGATGCAGCTCCCTCCTGCCCCGATGCCACTTCTCCTCCGCCTGATGATGCTGATGCACACAAGCACAGAAAGACAAACAAAAAGGGGGGGGAGAGAGAAATAAAGGGATATTGAGTACATGGATCTCCGGTACAGTTAGCGGACATGACAGACACAGATGCCCCCTGCACTAAGTTGCGCACTTGGGGTACGCTACGCATTCCGTGGAACATGGCCTACACGCCTAGAGTTGACAACTGCACCCATGGATGACACGGCCCAGGGATGGCTGTACTGACAAACTACTGAGGGTGGTGGCTGGGGACACAGGGGCTTACGGGGGTGCCCAGCCTACAGATATCGCCCTGGCCTAGGGGGACCCCCAGCCCTCCTCCCCCACCCAGACACCTCCACTGCGCGACAACAGAGTAGATAATGCTTGTACTCACCCCCTTGTGTCTGCTGTGCTGCCCTCACGCGCCCATCCAATTCAGGGTAGGCCACCGCCAGGATCCGGAACATCAGGGGGCTCAGTTGACGGCAGGCACCCCGCCTACGTTGGGAGGCCATCCCCAGCAGAGACTCGGCGGTCTTCTTGGTCCCGCGGCGGATGTCCTCCCACCTCTTGCGGCAGTGGGTGCCCCGTCGATGGTGGACCCCCAGGGCCCGGACTTCCTTGGCGATGGCACGCCAAATCCCGATCTTCTCATGGGCGCGGACCTATGTGACACGTACAGGGAGGGAGAAATACCACGTTCAAGTTTCTCAGCATTTTCCTTTCCAGTGGCACAACGCCCCCCATCCCCGCCAGGCCCCCCGCCATGCCCAACATGCCCCCCATCCCCGCCAGGCCCCCCGCCATGCCCCCGCCATGCCCAACATGCCCCCCATCCCCGCCAGGCCCCCCGCCAGGCCCCCCGCCAGCCCCAACATGCCCCCCATCCCCGCCAGGCCCCCCGCCATGCCCAACATGCCCCCCATCCCCGCCAGGCCCCCCGCCAGCCCCAACATGCCCCCCATCCCCGCCAGGCCCCCCGCCATGCCCCCCGCCATGCCCAACATGCCCCCCATCCCCGCCAGGCCCCCCGCCAGCCCCAACATGCCCCCCATCCCCGCCAGGCCCCCCCGCCATGCCCAACATGCCCCCCATCCCCGCCAGGCCCCCCGCCAGGCCCCCCGCCAGCCCCAACATGCCCCCCATCCCCGCCAGGCCCCCCGCCATGCCCAACATGCCCCCCATCCCCGCCAGGCCCCCCGCCAGCCCCAACATGCCCCCCATCCCCGCCAGGCCCCCAAGCCAGCCAGTGGCCCCAAATCCATATTGAATTAAACTCACTTGTTGGTCTGGAGGACCGTAGAGTAGCGCATACTGGGGGAGGACCCCATCCACAAGTTTCTCCAACTCCTCTCCAGTGAAGGCAGGGGCCCTTTCCCCAGTCGCAGCAGCCATTGTCCCTTCCAGACCGAGGTCACAGCAACACTTGCAGTATAGGTCCTCTCCTGTGAAAGTTCAAGTCGCAAGTGGATAAGTAGATAGAAAATGGCGGTCACGTCCGCGGCGGTGCGTACCGCGGCGGTGCGTCCCGCCACCGCCGGCGCCCTTCGCCATTGGCTCCTGAAACCCATAGGCTTCAATGTTAACCAATGCGGCTTCGCGCCGCGGTCTTCGCCCGCCGCCCGCCGCGGTGTGCCACGCCAGCGCATTGACCTCACATCCCATTGTCACACTTCACAGGTCAGGCAGCCGCCATTTCCAGGGCCCACATGGCTCAATTTCAACTGCGTCACACAGGCCTAGGCCTTGCATAGCCACTCAGACACGCCATTCACTGCATAGAGAATCGTATACTGTGCTAGCTGTGAGTACGTACCTGTGGGTTGCTTGACTGTGTGCTCCATGTTGTCCTTCCTAGGCACCGTCCGCTGGGTTGGGCGAGGAGACGGATGAATCCTCCCGTGTACCGACCGCTGGTGGACCTGTCGACAATGGAAGAACGCCACATTATCCTGACCTACCGTCTTAACCGTGCCACTATCCATGAACTGTGTGCCCAGCTGGAGCCCGACCTGATGTCCCCCATCCGCCAACCCACAGGGATTCCCCCTCTGGTGCAGGTCATGTCAGTACTACATTTCTTGGCAAGTGGGTCATTTCAGACAACCGTGGGAATTGCTTCCGGGATGTCTCAGCCCATGTTTTCGAAGGTGTTATCCAGAGTGTTGTCTGCCCTGATGAAATCCGTGAGGAACTACATCATTTTCCCTGAGGTGGGCGAATTGGCTACAGTGAAGGGTGATTTCTACGCCCTTGGACATATTCCCAACGTAATTGGTGCCATTGATGGGACCCATGTGGCTTTGGTTCCCCCAAGAGACAGGGAGCAGGTGTACAGGAACAGAAAAAATTACCATTCAATGAACATCCAGGTGGTGTGTTTGGCTGACCAGTACATCTCGCATGTAAATGCCAAATTCCCAGGGTCAGTGCATGACGCCTACATCCTCAGGAATAGCAGCATCCCTTACGTGATGGAACAGCTACAGAGACACCGTGTATGGCTAGTGGGGGACTCTGGGTACCCCAACCTGTCGTGGCTACTGACCCCAGTAAGGAATCCCCGGACCAGGGCAGAGGAACGGTACAATGAGGCCCATGGGCGTACTAGGAGGGTGATCGAACGCACCTTTGGCCTCCTAAAGGCCAGGTTTAGGTGCCTGCATATGACCGGTGGATCCCTAATGTACTCACCTAAGAAGGTGTGTCACATCATCGTGGCCTGCTGCATGCTTCACAACCTGGCTTTGCGCCGCCAGGTGCCTTTCCTGCAGGAGGATGGTCGAGACGGTGGTGTTGTGGCAGCGGTGGAACCTGAGGAGAGTGACGAGGAGGAAGACGACGGGGCTGAAACAGACAACAGGGACAGAATCATTGAACAGTACTTCCAATAGGACACAGGTAACATTTCAAAGATAATTTAGTAAATGTTAACTACTCTGCAGCATCTCTGCTGCCTGTCTATTTGCCCCAGTGTATGATGACTGAGTTTTGGCTTTTCCCTCCCTATTTCAGATCTGGGGTCCCCACTACGAGTCCTGTGCTTCGTTTCCCCATGGACTACAGCTTTGTGGCAGCTGTTTGTTGACTTCACCATGTACAAGGACATATTTGCACTGTCATGTCAATTACAATCTATTGAAATCACAGCCAGACTCCTGATATTTTGGTGCAAAATAGGTGTTTATTGAAGTGCTCAAAATGGGATGGGTGGTTTCAAGTGGGTGGGGGCTATGGTGAAGGAATGTCCATGGCAGAGTCCAGAGTAACAGTCACACAGGTGCATTGTCCAGAGGCCTGTGGAGAGATGGAGCATGGGCAGTTCAAGGATGGACAGGGTGACAATGTGGGACAGTGGGATGACATCAGGTGGTATCCTTTGCTGGCGGGGGTCTTGACATCCTACTCTGTCTTCTTGCAAGATCTCAGGGCCCTCTTGCGGGGTGGTTCTTCTCCTGCAGGAGGTGGGGGTCTGGTGGGCTGCTGCTGTGCGGGGGCCTCCTGTCCACTAGCGCCGGCGGAGGTGGATGGCTGTTCTTGGTCCAGGCTAGTGGCAGGGGCCCTTGGGTGTTGTTCAGTGTCCGCCCTGCTGTTTACGAGGTCCTGCAGCAGCCCTACCATGGTAACCAGGGTGGTGTTGATGGCTCTGATGTCCTCCCTGTACCCCCGATAGTGTTCCTCCTGCAGCACCTGGATCTCCTGGAACCGGGCCAGTACCGTCGCCATCGTCTCCTGGGAGCGGTTGTATGCTCCCATGATGGTGGTGAGGACCTCGTGGAGAGTGGGTTCCCTGGGCCTCTCCTCCCCCCCCTGTCGCACAGCTGCCCGCCGAGTTGCCCTGTTTCCCTGGGCCTCTGCCCCCTGGCCGGTGTGCCCACTACCACTGCCCCCAGGTCCCTGTTGTTGTTGGGGTGGTGGGTTATCCTGGGTGCCCTGTAGTGGTAGACACACCGCAGATTGACGCGCCCTGGAGACAGAGGCATGGGCCCGCTGGGTGGGAGCTGTGCTGGTGTTCCCAGAGGGGTTAGGGTCTGTAGTGGCCTGTGCCTGTGTGAGGGGAACCGACTGTCCAGAGGTCCCCGATGGTCCGGGCTGGTCATCGGTGTCCAGATCGACAGAGCTGCTGTCATCGCTGATGGCCTCTTGGGTGGGGGGTGTGGATAATTCTGGCCCCTCCGCCGCGGTGTGTTGACGGTCGGGTCCTGCAGGGGTATAGAGGTATGGTTATAGTTTCAATGTGTGGCATATGGGTGTATCTGTGGGTTCTCGTGTCCCCAAGTGCTGGCATTCGTGTGTGGGGGCTTGGGTGAGGGTGGCTTGTGGGGGGGATGTGTATATGCATTGGGCATGCTTTGGTGATGGGTGTCCATGCTTAGTGGACGCATGCAGGCCTAGGTTTTGGGATGTGTGGGTTGTGATGGTGAGACATTGGCGGGGAATAGGTGTGCTGGGGGTGGGGGTGAGGATGGTGGTGGGGGTGAGGATGGTGGTGGGGGTGGGGTTCGAGGATGGGGGTGAGGGTGGGGTTCGAGGATGGGGGTGAGGGTTGGGGTATGATTTGGCATGCAGGTGGGGGGGAAGCAGGATTGAAGCTTCAACTTACCAGTATCCATTCCTCCGCCGACTCCTGCGAGGCCGTCAGGATGCAGGATGTTCAAGACTTCCTCCTCCCATGATGTGAATTGTGGGGGTTGAGGTGGGGGTCCTCCGCCAGTCTTCTGCACGGCGATGTTGTGCCTGGATACCATGGAACGCACCTTCCCCCGTAGGTCGTTCCATCGCTTCCTGATGTCTTCCCGATTTCTGGGGTGCTGTCCCACTGCGTTCACCCTGTCGACAATCCTCTGCCATAGCTCCGTCCTCCGGGCAATGCTGGTGTATTGTATCTGTGTGCCGAACAGCTGGGGCTCTACCCGAACGATTTCCTCCACCATGACCCTGAGTTCTTCGTCTGTGAAGCGGGGTTGTCTTTGGGGTGCCATGGGGTGGTGTGTATGATGTGTGGGGTGGAGTATGTGTATTTAAGTGAGTTGAGTGTGGTGGTGTGTGTTGTTTTGTGTGTGGATAGTGTGTGGGTGATGGTGTTGAGTGGCTGTGGCTGTTATGTTTTGGATGCTGGTGTCTCGCTCTTGTCTTCTTTACGAATTTTTAAGCGTAGGGGTTTGTGGGTGATGTGGGTGTGTGTTTTATATTGTATTGTGTGTGTGG
Source organism: Pleurodeles waltl (assembly GCF_031143425.1). Taxonomy (NCBI): domain Eukaryota; kingdom Metazoa; phylum Chordata; class Amphibia; order Caudata; family Salamandridae; genus Pleurodeles; species Pleurodeles waltl. Next base: position 856,618,550 of record NC_090444.1, on the reverse strand, counting down.
GAGTGGTGTGTGTATGTGTATCAGGTGTGTGGGATTCAAATCGTCCAATGTGGCTGAGTTTTGTTCGTTTGTGTGTATTCTGACCGCGCCGGTGTGTCCCGCCAATGGAATACCGCGTTTGAATGACCGCCGCGTGGATTCGTGGGTCGTAATGGCATGGGCGTATTTCTGTTGGCGTGGCGGTGGAGGTTTGGTCACCTCCACCTTTCCGCTGACCGCTGGTCTGGCGGTCTGTTGTGGCGGTCGGATTTTCGGAGGTTTGCCTTCTGCGGGTCAGAATGACCGTGGCGGGTTTCCGCGACCGCGGCGGGATTATGGAGGATTTCTGACCGGCGGTAGGCGCCTTTTACCGCCGAGGTCAGAATGACCACCTTAGTATATTATCTGTTTTTCTTTTCAACTGTCTTGGTAAATTGTATCCAATAAGCTAGGAGCCATCAACTAAGGAGTATCATTTAACATTTGGTCTGTTGGACAAGGAGTGTATTAATTGTATTTGTTTTTCTTTGGATGTATGGTTCGTTTTTATGCTTTTCAGTGGTCTAATTTTAGACCGAATAAACAAAAAAAAAACAAAAAAAAAGTTGAGTTAGTCATTTCCATCAACTCCCTGTTCCTCCTCTTTGGAGAAAGAGGCTGAGTTGGAACCCAGAGGGTCTGCGAACCTGGTGAAGAGACTCACCCACACCCCCAGATCTTCGTCAACTTTATTATCTCACCTACAACACCTCAAGTGAATCTCCTCGGTCAGTGCCCATCAGGTCACATCAGGTCACATCAAGTGTAGGAATTTGTAGGTCACTTCACGACCCCACGCATCATCCTGTTCACCCTTGTTATTTCTTGCAACTAGAACATATGGACCTCTAGCAATCCCACCATAAATGTAGAAGCATAGCCACTGGTGTGGAGCACCTGGGGCTGGCCAAAGGCCTACTGAGGTACATTCTATGATGCTTTGCCGGCATAACATAGGTGCAGTGTTAAAAATTAAAGTGGAAACGTTAGAACCTAGCATAACTTAGCACCACCTTCACCGGAGAACTCAGCTGCAACTACTGAACAGCATCAAGCTGGAACCCGAGGTCACAACTCCAAGCCCCACTTGCCAGAAAGGGGATGAACCCTGAATCTGAAGCCATAGCTTTGTTCAAAAAGGAGACAAGATGGTGACCCCCTCTGAACTCTAAGAGGCCCATGAAGGTCTGCGATGAGGCCGGAGCTGCCCGAAATGTGTGCCAAAATTCACACACAATAGTAGAGATACTGACATAATGAAGGAATTGTCCCAGACCCACATGAAGTGTCTTGTGCAGCCCAAGATGATAAATTCTTCTCTGGGAAAGAGATCCTCCATTGTTCCACAACCCCCGAACCTCCAGCCTGAAATGTCCACTGAATCAGTCAGTACCTGGAAAGCCAACAAGCCCCAAAATACAAATTCTCAGACACAGTGTGCTTTCCCCAGGAACACTTGGACTGCATGTTCCCACATGGAAGCTGTATGACGTATTTTGTCTAGAGCAGTTGTGGGAACGAGGCAGCCCTTTCCACATCCATCAAAAGGGATTTTTCCCAGGTGCTCTCAGTCAAACACCAGTGAGCTGCATACTGAAGCTAGGAGACCATGTAACACTGCTCCAGATTAGGAACCTCTAAGCCCTCCTCCTCTAATGGCCGAAGCAGGAAGTCTCTTGCCACTCCCTTCTGTCCCCTGGACCAGATCAGTGTGGTAAAAACGGAGTGTAGCCTTCGAATGATCACCCGAGGTAGAATGTCAAAAGCTTGTTGTATGGAGTATAAGCAAGTTGGTAAAAAACATTTTTGAAGTAGCTAACCGGCCCATAAGGGATAAAGGGAGGAGGTTCCAGAACCTTACAGAGTAACAGAGACCTTAGGTGGCCTGTCCAATATTATGCTGGTGACGCTTCTGCAGGGAGTGGGTCACCATCACTCCCGGGACCCAAAATGTATCTGCTTCCCAACTAAAGGGTGCTCGGGGACGTAGGTGCACCTTTTGTCCTTTTCTCCAAGATGCAGAGGAGACGGATGCAGGGGTGTCCTTTGGTATTGGGTTTCTGTGTCCAGGAGCACTCGCAGTATAGGGGTCCTGTGGTCTGAGGCTGCAGGCTCTGTCAGGTCCAGGAGGGTAAAACCACAGTGTACTCGAGCTTAGGAGAGCAGGGGGATGTTGTTGACACCAGGGACCCACTTCCGATAGGGCTGTAGGTGACTAGTGCAGTGGTTGCTTTAGTTGTTGGGTTTATCTCACCACAGAGGCTGCGGGAGAGGGGGCCTGTGTGCAGAGGCTTCAGGTGACTTCGGGGAGTCGAGGAGAGGTAAAACAATGATAGATTCAGACTGGGGAGCTGGGGAACCTTGCTGGCATTGGAGCACCACTTTCACTTGGGTTGGTGACAGCGGGTGCAGTGGTGACTTCAGGTGTCAGGCCTTTGCAGTTCTAGAGGCTGCAGAGTCCTTTCTTTAGAGTTAGTTGGGGAGCAGGTCTGCTGATCACAGGAATCTTGAGTCTTTTTGGAAGGCAGGTAGTCTTCCTAGTCTTCCTGGTCTCCCTGGGATGCTCAGCTACAGGATGAGCCATCTTTTGGTGCAGAGTCCATCGAGGGTTGCAGACAGGTCGATGAGGTTGTTACCAGGTCGGCAGCTTCTCTTCTCCTCTTCTGCGGGTGTGACTCTTCAGTTTCCTTGGGCTTCTTAGGTCATCAGAAGCTGAATTCTTGGGTTCAGTGGTGCCTTCTAAATACTCAGTTTAGGGGCATTGCAGGGAGTGCCAGGTGGCAGCCAATGGGTTGCCCACCTTTGGGGTGGCTACACCCTTTTTATGACCACTTCCGTTGGGGAGTGGGCTTAACCATGACCCTAGAAGTCTAATTCCATCCAAAACAAGATAGAGGATTTTAAAAAGTGGTGCCCACTTCAGCTCATCCACCTCACGGGTGGGACTGGCATGATGTGGGCACACCTCCTAATCTAATTTTCCTGCTTGTCTTGATTCCAAGAAGTGGGGTCAGAACAGGGGGGTTGGTTATCTCTGCCCTCTGGAGAGACCGGGGTTGCATTACAAAGGCAGCCGTGGAATGTCCATCCTGCCTGGAGGAGGTTTCAACTGCTCCTCCCAGGGTTGGCTTTTGTCTCTGGCCTCCGAGAGCGCTGGCTCTCACTTTAAGTGGTCAGAAACGTGGCTGAAGGTGGCTGAACTTTTCAGGACCAGTCAGTCAACATACTAGTACCTGGTATATTTTCAGGGGTTGCCTCTAAGGTACTGTGTGAATGTGTTAGTAAATCCAATACTGGCGTCACTTTGCGTTCACCAATCCAAGATGTTCGATACCAAACATCCCTATCTTCAGTGAAACCATCATGTAGCTGAGGAACTCTTAGTGACCAGTGTCCAGCATATGTATTTTAAATGACTTCCCTAGTCACTTACTGTGTCTGAGAATTGACAGTGACATAGCAGAGGCATATCTGCTTGTGCAGATATGCCCTCACATGTAATATAATGCATCCTGCCTCACGGCTGTAAGGCCTGCTAGAGGGGTGACTTACATATATTACATGCAGTGATAGGGGACATGGCACAAAAGCTGTGAGCCATGTTGTGTTTTCACTTTTGTCTGCACCAAGACATGCAGCCTGCAATGGCAGCCTGTCATCTGCTTGGTGAGGGGACCCTTAGGGTGGCACAATTCATCCTGCAGCCTTTAGGGACCCTCCTTAGTACCCCATGCCCTAGGTACCAGGGGTACCATTTACTGGGGACTGACAGGGGATGCTTAAGGTTTTGCCACTTGAATAAACAACTGCTCAGTTTTGGGGAACAGAGATGCAGTACTGGGGTCCTGGTTAGCAGAAACCTAGTGCACTTTCATTCGAAATTACACCAGAAACCAGGCACAATTCGGGGGTGCCCATGCCAATAGAGGCGCTTTCCTTCACTATTGTAAGAACATAGCCTTTTTTGGCATGGTTACCCCCACTTTCTGCCTGCGTCAGTGTGTTTTGACTGTGTTCACTGGGATCCTGCTAACCAGGACCCAAGTGACTGTGCTCTCTCCCTCTAAATTTGGTTGTCCCTGACAGTACACCCCACAATTGGCATTCTGGTGCCCCAGTTTAAGTCCCTAGTATATGGTACCTAGGTACCCAAGGCGCACGGGGGCACCAGGTGTTCCCCATAGGCTGCAGCTTGTATTATGCCACCCATGGGAGCCCATACAAAATGTGTCTGCAGGCCTGTCAATGCAGCCTGTGTAAAAAAGTGCATGCACCCTTTCATTACAGGTCACTTCACCAGGTCACTATAAGTCACCCCAATGACAGGCCCTCCTATCCCAGAGGGCAGGGTGTGTAGGAGGCTGGCCTGGATTGTAGTGGATACCTTGGGTACTTACACCTTATACCAGGTCCAGTTATCCCTTATTAGTGAAATATAGTAGAGTTCTAGCAGCTTAGGCTGATAGCGGTAGCTATAGCAGAGCAGCTTAGCCTGAACTAGAAGACATGAAAATCTCATGCAATACCACTTATAGTTACACACTACTTATACACAAGTAAAGACAATACTCTGTGTTACCAACAATAAAGGTATTTATTTGGGTGACGCAGTACCACAAGTATCTTAGAGACAATACTCTTTCTGGAGGTAAGTATTGTACACAATATATACTCTAGACACCAAATTTAGACAAGTAAGTAGTCATAGAAGAACGCAAACAATAGGAAATGTTATAGAATGCATCAGGAGAAAATAGGTCTATGGGCAACAAAAACCATATACTAAGAAAGTGGAATGTGAATCGCAAATTCCCCCCTAGACAAGTGTAGTGTGTGAGGAATCGATGGGAGAGTAAGAATACAGTAAAGGTAAGTAAATTACCCCACTCCAGAGCCCAGAAAAGCAGGAATAAGGTAGTGCAAGTTTCCTCAGGACACACTACACCTCGTGATTGGAAAATTGCAGTAACCAACCAAGTCTTCAAACAACAACTGCTGGATTCCTGGACCTGAAGACCTGCAAAAGAAGGGGACCAAGTCCAGAAGTCGAAAGAAGTTCCAGGAAGGACAGGAGCCCCTGCCAACCCAGAAGAGGGTGCAAAAGAAGAGTCCCCGGTTAGTTGAAGACTGCAGGAATGCACCTTAGGAAGATGCCAGCTGGTTCCTGCACGATGCAAAGGAAGTCCCTCAACCTGAAGAAGGATGCAGACGTAATTTTGTGTTGGAAGTCGCCAACAATCCTGGGTTACGACAAAAGTGCATTTTGTGTCAAAATGGTGCTGACTGGATCCAGGAGGGACCTGGGGGCCTAAACTCTGTGTCAGGAGGTAGAGAGGGCTCTCAGCACTTTAGAGAGCCCTCAGGATGCCAAACAGCACCCACATGAGTCCCAGAACACAGGGACAAAGGAGGTGCAAAATGTGGTTGGTGCAGCACAACAAAGGAAGGTCCCACGCCACTGGAGAACCACTCAGCGAGTTCAGCGTCGCAGGATGGAGTGCTGGGGACCTGGGCCAGGCTGTGCACTAAGGAATTTTGCAAATGCTGGACAGAGGCCTCAGGAGGTGAAGACGACACAGTACACAGGGGTACTGTCGCTTTCAGGGAAGAGAAGGTCTTACCTCCTCCAAATTGCATCAGCAGGACCTCAGGACAGTCTATGTCGATGGGGTCCAACCTCCTTGTCCTTAGGAGCATGCCCGTTGCTGTGAGAGGAGTCCAAGGGTACCGGTCGTCAGCTTAGAAGGTGCCTGCTGGAGCAGAGGTGTGACTCCGTCACCCAATGGGAAATTTCTTCGGTCCTTCTGGTGCAGGAGGAAGACAGGGAGTCCTCAGGGTGTGCACACCGTGGAAACTGTTGCAGTTGCTGGCCGCAGCTGAAGTTGCAGAGGAAAAGTATCCCATGTGGATACTTTGTTGCTGTTACAGCGGTTCCTGGGACAGGCTGCGGTTGATCCGAGGTCAGAGGATGAAGTAGTAGTTGCAGTGGATTCCTGAAGGAAACATGCAAGCAGAATCTGAATAGAACCCACAGGAGAGACCCTAACTAGCCCTGAGAGGGGGATTGGCTACCTTATCAGGTATGGACCTAGCAGAAGGGGTCTCCGACGTCAACTGCTGGCACTGGCCACTCAGATGCCTCCAGAGTGCCCCCACACCTTGCAAAGCAAGATGGTTGAAGTCTGGGACACACTGGAGGAGCTCTGGGCACCACCCCTAGGGTGGTGATGGACAGAGGAGTGGTTACTCCCCTCTCCTTTGTCCAGTTTAGCGCTAGAGCAGGGGATAAGGGGTCCCTGAACTGGTGTAGACTGGCTTATGCAAGGAGGGCACCATCTGTGCCCTTCAAAGCATTTCCAGAGACTGAGGGATGCTACCCCTCCCCAGCCTGTAGCACCTATTTCCAAAGGGAGAGGGTGTAACACTCTGCTCTCAGAGGAAATGCTTTGTTCTGCCTTCCTGGGACTGAGCTGCTCTGACCCCAGGAGGCCAGAATCCTGTCTGTGAGGTGGCAGCAGCTGTAGCTGCAGAGCAAGGCGCAGCCTGGCCCAGATCCCCAGCACTCCACCCTGCGACGCTTAACTCGCTGAGTTGTTCTCCGACGGCGTGGTACCTTCTTTTGTTGTGCTACATCAACTGCGTTTTGCACTTCCTTTGAACCCGGATCCTGTGACTTCTGGGGGTGGTGGCTGGCATCCTGAGGGCTCTCTAGTGCTGAGATCCCCCTCTTCCTCCTCACACAGAGTTGAGGCCTCCAGGTCCCTCCTGGGTCCATTCAGCGCCATTTTCATGAAAAACGCACTTTTGCCGTTTTCATCACGCATGAACCCGCTGGCATTTTCCTAGGGTGCATTTCTGCAGTCTTCAACTAACCAGGGACTCTTCTTTTGTACCCTCTTCTGGGTTGACAGGGGCCCCTGTCCTTCCTGGAACTTCTTTCGACTTCTGGACTTGGTCCCCTTCCTTTGAAGGTCTTCAGGTCCAATAATCCAGCAGTTGTTCTTTGCAGACTTGGTTGGCTGCTGCAAAATCCCAAAAACGAGGTGTAGTGTGTCCTAAGGAAACTTGCAGTACTTTACTCCTGCATTTCTGGGCCCTGGGGTGGGGTAATTTACTTATCTTTATTGTATTCTTACTCTCCCAGTGATTCTGCACACAGTACACTTGTCTAGGGGGGAATTTGTGAGTCACATTCCACTTTTTTAGTAAATGGTTTCTGTTGCTCCTAGACCTATTTGCTCCCATTATATTCTATAGGATTTCCTACTGTTTGCGTTGTTCTAAGACTGTTTACTTGTCTAATTTTGATGTCTAGTGTATATATTGTGTATAATACTTACCTCCAGAAGGAGTATTGTCTCTAAGATATTTTTGGATACTGTGCCACCCAAATAAGTACCTTTATTTTTGAGTATTGTCTTTACTTGTGTATAAGTACTGTGTAACTATAAGTGGTATTGCATGAGCTTTGCATGTCTCCTAGTTCAGCCTAAGCTGCTCTGCTATAGCTACCTCTATCAGCCTAAGATGCTAGAACACTACTGCTTCACTAATAAGGGATAACTGGACCTGGTATAAAGTGTAAGTACCCAAGGTACCCACTACAAAACAGGCCAGCCTCCTACAGGCCATGAACCTAAAAGCTTTGAGGGAGTGGTCCCTAAAGCTCATGGCGGCCCGACACTCGACTCCGCAGCGCTCATGGTCTCGTTTGAGAGGAAGGTCTCAAGACCGGCCGCAGAGTCATCGGGACATTCAGGTCACAAAAAGAAGAAGTCGAAGAAGGACAAAGGTTCTTCGACTTAACCCTGTCGCTCGGAAAATGCAGCGCGGGAAGAGCATCGACGCTCTAGGCCTCCGTCCTCAGAGCCTTCCTCTAGATTGGCTCTGCGCTTCCCCAACCTCCAGGGAGCCAGATCCACCCCTGTCCAGCTTAAAAAGGTTTATGAGGCAATGCGCCTCATTTTTGGACAGACCAACCCACCTTCGGCACCCTTGGGCACAGGTGAGTTGGTAGGGGCCCCCTGAGGTTCAAAGTCGTCTACTTCGGCTACGACTCCAGAGTGCTCCTCTGGATCTAATCGCGGATCTGTCCCGACGCCGGATGTGCCACAGCGACCTTCCCCGGCGTCTGGTTAGACATCGACACTCCTGACGTCGGTTGGGCCCACAATTGACGTCGATCCCATCCTCATACCCGACGACCCGGAGCCGGAGTGACTTTGCTTAACACCAATTCCATTCTCTATGGGCTCTCCTGGGCCCAGGGTTGATCCAGACCCTTATGATTATGGATATGGGGAGAGTTTGGAGCGGACGCTGGACCCTTTAGGATACCAGCTTGACCCCCAAATGGACTGGGTGGAAAATTTGGGTGATGCCATTGGTCTAGACATCTCCCCTGACACTGGTATGCTCTCTCCTCCTACCGTGGCTGCGGAGGAGGGTGCCTCATATTACATGGTGGTGAGAAGGGCGGCTAAGGTCTTGGACCTTGAGCTACCTTCTGTGGAGGTTAAGCCTAATATCCTAACCAACGTGCTTCAGCCGGGGTCTTCCTCTTCCGAACCTCTTCTTCCCTTTAATGAGGCACTGACAGACGTCCTTTTGGGTATTTGGCCCAGACCAGGCACAGGGACTCCTGTGAATAGAACGATTGCCCGCCGCCATCGACCTGCGCCGACAGACCCAAAATTCCTCACCCAACACCCCATGCCTGAGAGCCTTGTCATCCAAGCTTCCTCTTCATCTGGTGCATTCCCTGCTATGATACTGGCTAATTCAAAAGGCCAGATGGCATATGTGGGCCCTGCATTGGGACCTGAAGTTCTAGTGGGCGCAGCATCAGGGGAATCTCTCCGACAAGGTCCAGATCTCTGAAGGAACTGCGAGAGACCTGCATTGGTGGTTAATGAATCAGGAGACAAATGCATCACTCCTGGAGATGGGGTGGCCACATGGGAGAGGCGGAGATTAGAGGCCTCTGGTTTCTGGCGGAAACCAGGCTCCATTTCAATCATCTGGAGCTCAGAGTGATTCAACTGACATTGAAAGCATTCCTTCCCTCTCTGAAAGGGAAAGCAATGCAAGTGTTGACAGACAACACCACCGCCATGAGGTACTGCAACAAACAAGGCGGAGTGGGGTCATGGACCCTTTGTCAAGAGGCTCTTTGCCTCTGGACATGGCTGGAAGATCAGGGCATTTCCCTGGTAGCTCAACACCTGGTGGGCTCCTTGAATGCCAGAGTAGACGAACTCAGCCGACGATGCGTGGTCAGTCACAAATGGCGTCCTCATCCAGAGGTGGCACAAGGACTTTTCCTTCAGTGTGGAGAACCTTGGTTAGACTTGTTCGCCTCCATAGAGAACGCGCGATGTCAGCTGTTTTGCATGTTGGAGTTTCCAAGGCAGCACTCGCTCGGCGATGCCTTTCACCACAAGTGGAATTCAGGCCTCCTGTACGCCTTTCCGCCCACACCACTTCTGCCCAGAGTTCTAAAGAAGATCAGGCAAGACCGGGCCCAAGTTATACTGGTGGCTTCGGACTGGGCATGAAGAGTCTGGTATCCTGAGCTGTTGAGCATGGCCATAGCTTGTCTGCTCAGACTACCTCTTTGGGAGGATCTTCTGTCGCAGCAGCAGGGGAGGGTCCTCCATCCAAACCTGTCCACCCTCCGCCTCCTTGCGTGGAGATTGAGCGGCGACAGTTGACGTCTTTTGACCTGCCACCTGAAGACTGTAATGTTATTTTGTCAGCCAGGCGTCCCTCAACCAAAACTGTATACGTCTGTCGTTGGAAGAAATTTCTGGCATGGTGCATCGACAGATCTGTGGACCTCTATCTGCTCCTCTTTCTCAAGTCCTCCTCTTTATTCTTTCCTTTGCCCAGCAGGGTTCTACCCTGTGCACCCTTAAGGGATATATTTCTGCTATCTCTGCGTTCTTGAGGTTACCAGATCAGCCCTTTATTTAAATCTCCTATAGTTGGAGGTGTAGGAAGCTGGCTCTGTATATACTATCTCAAAGTGAGAAATAGTGTGCACAGAGTCCAGGGGTTCTCTAAGAGGCTTGATAAAGGCAATAATAGATAATACTAATGCTCTATTTGTGGTAGTGTGGTCGCGCAGTTAGGCTTATCAGAGGGTAGTGTTAAGCATTTGTTGTACACACACAGGCAATAAATGGTAACACACACTCAGTGACTTAACTCCAGGCTAATAGGTTTTTATATAGAGAAATATTATTTTCTAAATTTATTTTAGAACCACAAGAGTCAAATTGCAGGTAAGTACATTAAATGTAAGATACTTTGCAGGTATAGATAGAGGTTTGAATCAAAACAGTAATGTACACAGTTTGGCATAAAATGGCAGTAAGATATCTTAAAAGTGGACAGTGTGCAAAATTCAACAGTTCCTGGGGGAGGTAAGTACAAGCTAGTTTAGCAGGTAAGTAAAGCACTTACAAGTTCAGTGTCCGGGGCATAGGCAGCCCACAGTTGGGGGTTCAAGTCAACCCCAAACACCCAGCACTAGAAACACAGAGCCGGTCAGGTGCAGCTGTCAAAGAGGGGCCCAAATAAAATAGGCACCCATGGAGACAGGGGGTGCTCTGGTTCCAGTCTGCTAGCAGGTAAGCACCTGCGTCCTAGGGGAGCAGACCAGGAGGGTTTTGTAGAGCACTGGGAGGGTCCCAAGTAGGCACACAAAATACACCCTCGGCGGCAACAGGGCGGGGAGGTGCAGTGGGCAAACCAGGCATCGGGTTTGTAATAGGGATCAATGGAATAACCCAGGGGTCACTCAGACGATGGAGGCAAGGCACAGGGGGGGCTTCTCTGGCCAGCCACCGACTGGGCAAGGGTGAGGGCCGCCTGCTGGTCACTGCTGCACCAGTGGTTTGTTCTTCACTGGCCTGAGGGCTGCGGGTGCAGTGCTTCTTCCAGGCGCCAGGTTTCTTTTCACCGGACAGTCGCGGTCAAATGGGGGCCTCGAGATTCCCTCTGCAGACGTCGTTGTAGGGGTGCAGAGAGGTTGGCTCAGGGTGGACGCGTTGTCTGAGTCGCCTGGGGGTCCTCTCTGTGGCGTTGGTTTCTCTGGACACGGGCCAGTGGCATCAGGTGCAGAGTGGTGGGGACTCGCGCTTCTGGATTGAGGTGAGAGTCCCTTTAAAGAAAGTTTCTTCTTTTTGCTTTAGACAGGGCCACTGTCCATGGGATTTTCTTGGTCCTTTGTAGATGCATGGCAGTCCTCTGAGTCAGCAGAGGTCACTTTGCCCGCAGCATGAGTCGCCGGTGCAGGGTCTTTGAATCAGGAGACAGGCCGGTAGGGCTGGGGCCAAAGCAGTTGTTGTCTTCCTTCTTGTCTGCTGGGTTTTCAGGTCAGCAGTCCTTCTTCTTTGTAGGTCATCAGGAATCTGATTTCCTGGGTTCAGGATCGCCCATTTACACTAAATTTAGGGGGGTGTCTAGGCTGGAGGGCAGTAGCCAATGGCTACTGTCCCTGAGGGTGGCTACACTCTCCTTATGCCTCCTCCCTTTGTGGAAGGAGGCACATCCCTATTCCTATTGGGCTAAATCCTCCAAAGCAAGATGGAGAATTTTGTAAGGAGGGGGTCACATGAGCTCTGGTCACGTTCGGGGTGGACCTGGCTGAGGACGTGACTCCTCCTTGTTTTTGTCATTATCTCGTCTGACTTGTCGACAAAAGCGGGGGTGGACATCTCCACTAGCTAGAGTGCCCTGGGGTGTTGTAACACCAGGCTTGAGCCTTTGAGGCTCACCTCCAGGTGTTATAGTTCCTGCAGAAGGAGGTGTGAAACACCTCCACCTAGGACAGGCTTTGTTCCTGGCCGCAGAGTACACAAAGGCACTCACCCCATGTGGCCAGAAACTAGTCTGGAACTGGCAGGCTGACAGATACCGGTCAGCGTAGAACTAGAAGGTGGGATGGCATGCTGGGGGCATCTCTAAGATGCCATCTGTGTGCATTGTTCAATAAATCCCACACTGGCATCAGTGTGGATTTATTGTGCTGAGAAGTTTGATACCAAACTTCCCAGTATTCATTGTAGCCATTATGGAACTGTGGAGTGTGTGTTTGACAAACTCCCAAACCATATACTCTTTATGGCTACCCTGCACTTACAGTGTCTAAGAATTGGCTTAGACACTGTAGGGGCATAGTGCTCATGCAGCTATACTGTCACCTGTGGTCTAGTGCACCCTGCCTTAGGGCTGTAAGGCATGCTAGAGGGGTGACGTACCTATGCCACAGGCAGTGTGAGGTTGGCATGGCACTCTGAGGGGAGTGCCATGTTGACTTAGTCTTTTTCTCCCAACCAGCACACACAAGCTGTGAGGCAGTGTGCATGTGCTGAGTGAGGGTCCCCAGGGTGGCATAAGACAAGCTGCAGCCCTTAGAGACCTTCCCTGGCCACGGGGCCCTTGGTACCAGGGGTACCATTTACAAGGGACTTATCTGTGCGCCAGGGCTGTGCCAATTGTGGAGACAAAGGTACAGTTTTAGGGAGAGAACACTGGTGCTGGGGCCTGGTTAGGAGGGTCCCAGCACACTTTCTATTAAAACTGGCATTAACAAAAGGCAAAAAGTTAGGGGGTACCCATGCCAGCAGTGGCATTTTCCTACAGGAGGCTTCTTAAACGCCTCACACATCTCTTTCCTCCTATCCCATTCACCATGCCGCAATGGGATCTAAACCTGGTATTAATTTACCTTATATGTGCACCGTTTGAGCTGCTTCACAGCTTTCCTTTACAGCTCATAACCATCAAGACTGTCTTTTTAGTTGCCATTACCTCTGTCCGCACAGTAAGTGAGCTCCAGGCTCTGTCTAAGCTACCTTTCCTGGCCATACATCCTGACAAAGTTGTACTTCGCACAAGGGCTTCTTTCCTACCTAAAGTCCATCCCCATGTCGGAAAGTCCATCACCTTGCCTACCTTTTATGCACCTCCACATCCCTCTCATGAAGAGGAGAGTCTCCACCGCCTGGACCCAAAAAGAACGTTGGCGTTCTACCTTGATCATACCAAAGACTTCCGGGTGGACGATCAACTCTATGTGGGTGCAAAGAAGGGAAAGGCGGTGCAGAAGAAGACTATTTGATGATGGGTACTCTTAGGCATCAAAATGTGCTACGCTCTGGCTAAGAAGCAACCTCCTGAAGGTTTGCGTGCTCACTCCACCAGAGCTACTGCTGCTACCACAGCACTAGCATGGGGCGTTCCAGTCCTGGGCATCTGTCAGGCAGCCATGTGGGCATCTCTGCACACTTTTACCAAACACTCTTGCCTGGACAGTCAAGTCCGAAGGGACAGCTCCTTTGGCCGTTCGGTCCTGCAGGAGTACTTGGTGTGATCTTGGTTCACAGCCTACCACTGGGGATGATATTGCTTGGGTAGCTATTCAAAGGTAAGGAATCTTCAAGTAGAAGTCTCTATCAGATGCACAAGTTACTTCCCTTCATTAACGATATATCTGGTAGAGACATATTATAGATGCAGATTCCTTACCGACCCGCCCATCCTCTGCGCACTGCGAACTGATTTCTAGGGACAGGAACCTCCCCTAATGGGCCCTAGTTTTGGCGCACCACTCCGAGTGTTCTTCATGGCTCTGTGCTACTGGTGTGGAAAGTAGTGAAAAGAAACTGACGTCAGCGCGCCGGGGTGGTGCCTACATATGATCGCGACGTCATCACAGCGAACACGATGCCAATGACGCCTGCGGAGTCGACCGACGCCACCTGACGGCGTGCAGAGGTTCTGCTCGAAGAAAAATCTCCGGATTGGGTCCGACGCCTGGGGAAATTCAAAGGTAAAGAATCTGCAACTAGAATATGTGTCTACCAGATATAGCGTTACCGAAGGTAAGTAACTTGTATGTTAGTGATATCTACTTTTGCCTCTGCAATCCAGTTGGGGAGCTACTGGACTCGCTGCACGGTGTACTTTTTTAAGTGTATGATATAGAGAGCCGGCTTCCTACACCTATATCCTAATTTTGTACAATGAAAATGAGTAGTTCTCTTTACAAGTACTTATAGATGAGCAAAGTCTGAAAAAATTAAACAAACAACTTCTAAATATGTGTTTCTGTGCTCTCTAATTCACACAAACCCAAACAGCTTGATAAAAAAAAACAGGTAATAGAAATATATAATTATATTAATTTCAAAGTATACTTTGTGTTTGTTGTCAAAAGTTTTGATTAAAAGTATTTTTATGTTTTTGAATACAGATTGTGTTATGTTCAAAGTCTTACTGGGCATAAAAGTCCTGTAACAGCTGCGTCTGTTAGTGAGACAACAGGTGACATTGCAACTGTTTGTGATTCGGGTGAGTATCTTACAATGAAAGAATTTCCCGTATTGGATTCAAAATCCAGATTTAGAATGATATGCTTATTTCTGGCTGCTGAATGTAAACACTTTTTCAAATTATGCCTTCTCTGAACAATGGACCATATCATGGTTAATCAAGTACTACCTGTACTAAATATCTAATAGAGGAAGACAGGATTTTAGGTGTGTGGCGCCTGTCACCATGCCATGTTACCCCCATCTGATCTGTTTGTGATGTCTCAAGCGCGACCACGGCTCCGGTTGTGCTCGGACTGCGGGTCATGACACTGAAGGCTTTGAGGGAGTGATCCCTAAAGCTGCTAGCGGCCTGACAGGCGACGTGCGTCATGTGACACCTCAGAGGTCTCAGTCCCTATCAACAGAAAGATTGCGGGACACCTCTGGGAGCCCTAAGTCTTCCTTCATCCAATTTCAATACCATGTCCTTTGGACACTCAAGAAACTTAAGAAATTGAAGCATACTTCTACTTCTCCTCATCTGTCGACCGACGTGACATGCAAGGAACATCGGCGTTCCAGGCACAGTTGTACAGAGCTATTGTGTGGGTCCACTTTGCGCCTCCCTGCTTTCCCGGGAGCTGGAGCAAAGCCTGCTCAAGTCAAAGTTATTGGCGAGGGCGGGTGCCAAGTATTTGAGTGGGCCGACCCCTCCCGAGAGCCTTCGGCCTTGCAGGGTCAGAGAAGGCCCCATCTGGTTCTGCACCAATGGTTCCAGCCTCAGCTCTGATGGGCCTTCATGGATCCAATCACGGATACGGTCCAGCACCGGTCTTGTCAACGAACCTTCCCTGGCGCTGATGGCACCCACTGGTGGCACCAGCCCCATTCTAATACCCGATGACTTGCAGTCACAACATCATCGATAGATGCCAATTCCAGCACCGACAGGGCCCATTGGTCATAGGTTGTTGCCTCATTCTTATACTGAACAGCTAGGCATGAGGGAAGAATGGGAGGCTCACAGAACCCTTTAGAATACCAGTTAGACACTCAGGAGGAATTGGGAGGTGGCAGTGGACTAGACACATCTCCAGGTACTGGTTTGCATTCTCCCCCTACCATGGCTACGGAGGAGAGTCGTGGTGGTGATGAGGGCTGCTGAGGTTCTCAACCTTGAGCTACCTTTGGTGGCAGTCACGACTAACCTCGTGACGTAAGTGCTTCAGCCAGGATCTTCCTCTTCAGAACCCCTGCTCCCTTTCAGTGAAAAACTTACTGATGTCCTGCTGGGGACCTGTTCCAAGCCCCGCACAGGGACCCAAGTGAACAGTGTAATCGCTGGCCACCATCGCCCCACACCTGGGAATCCAGATTTCCTCAACCAGCACTCAACTGCGAGGATCATGGCATTGCAAGCCTCCACTTCCCACAAAGCATTCCCTGTCGCACCCCTGGGTAGGGAATCCAAGAGGCTTGACACCTTATCCAAGAAACTGTTTTCTTCCACCATCCTAGCATTGCGGTCAGTGAATACGGCATGCCTTTTGGGCCGATATCACCAAACACTGTGAGACATGGTTGCACAAGTGCTGCCTTAGGTCCTGGAGGAGTCCTGGGCCATTCTCTCCCAAGCATTCAAGGATAAGAGAGATGCAGCAAAGTTCAAAATCATGTTTGGTTTGGATATGACTGATTCACAGGGCAGAGTGGTTTCCTCGACAGTGGTGCCTAGACGCCTTGCCTGGCTGAGAACATCTGTTTTTTTACTGGATGTCCAGGCCAACCTCATGGACCTGCCCTTCAATGAGACCCGTCTATAGGAAGGTGGCTCTGTATATACTATGTCAAAGTAAATAATACTAATGCTCTCTTTAGTGGTAGTGTGCTTGTGCAGTTAAGCTTATCAGAGGGTAGTGCAAAGCATTTGTTGAATACCCATAGGCTATTAATGAAGCACACAGTCAATGACTGTAGGAAAATGCCACTGTTGGCATTGTTACCCCCTAACATTTTGCCTTTTGTTGATGCCAGCTTTGATGGAAAGTGTGCTGGGACCCTGCTAACCAGGCCCCAGCACCAGTGTTCTTTCCCTAAAACTGTACCTATGTCTCCACAATTGGCACAGCCCTGGCACACAGATGGTACCCATGGTACCAAGGGCCCTGTGACCAGGGAAGGTCTCTAAGGGCTGCAGCATGTATTATGCCACCCTGGGGACCCCTCACTCAGCACATGCACACTGCCTCACAGATTGTGTGTGCTGGTGGGGATAAAAAGACTAAGTCGACATGGCACTCCCCTCAGAATGCCATACCCACAACCCACTGCCTGTGGCATAGGTAAGTCACCCCTCTAGCAGGCCTTTCAGCCCTGAGGCAGGGTGCCCTAGACCACAGGTGAGGGCATACCTGCATGAGCACTATGCCACTACAGAGTCTATGCCAACTCTTTGACATTGTAAGTGCAGGGTAGCCATGAAGAGTATATGGTCTGGGGGTTTGTCAAAAACGAACTCCACATTCCATAATGGCTACACTGAATACTGGGAAGTTTGGTATCAAACTTCTCAGCACAATAAATCCACACTGATGCCAGTATGGGATTTATCGAGAAATGCACACAGAGGGCATCTTAGAGATGCCCCCTTTATACCAGTCCAAATACTAGTGCTAGGCTGACCAGTTTCTGCAAGCCTTCCACATTCAGGCAGGTTTCTGGCCACATGGGGTGAGTGCCCTTGGCACTCTATGGCTAGGAAAAAAGCCTGCACTGGGTGGAGGTGCTTCTCACCTCCCCCTGCAGGAACTGTACCAAAGGTTCATGCCTGTTGTTACAG
Organism: Pleurodeles waltl; assembly: GCF_031143425.1. Lineage (NCBI taxonomy): Eukaryota > Metazoa > Chordata > Amphibia > Caudata > Salamandridae > Pleurodeles > Pleurodeles waltl. Next base: position 856,601,369 of record NC_090444.1, on the reverse strand, counting down.
CCCCCCAGGACATCCCAGCTAGTGGAGATGCCCACCCCTCTGGGCACGGCCCCCACTTTTGGCAGCAAGTCCGGAGGAGATAATGAGAAAAACAAGGAGGAGTCACCTACCAGTCAGGACGGCCCCTAAGGTGCCCTGAGCTGAGGTGACCCCTGCCTTTAGAAATCCTTCATCTTGGTTTTGGAGGATTCCCCCAATAGGAATAGGGATGTTCCCCCTCCCCTTAGAGAGGAAGCACAAGGAGGGTGTAGTCACCCTCAAGTGCCCCCTGACCTAAACCCACCCTTAATTCAGTATTTAGGGATGGCCCTGAACCGAGGAAATCAGATTCTTGCAACCTATAACAAGAAGAAGGACTGCTGACCTGAAAGTCCCGGAGAGACGACGGAGACGACAACTGACTTGGCCCCAGCCCTACCGGCCTGTCTTCAGACTCAAACCTGCACAGCGACGCATCAGGCGGGACCAGTGACCTCAGAGGACTGCCTTGCACCCAAAGGACCAAGAACCTCCTGAGAACAGCAGCACTGTTCAGAGACAGCAACAAACTTGCAACTTTGAAACAACTTTAAAGAGACTCACACCTCCTGCCAGAAGCCTGAGTCTTCACACTCTGCACCCAACGCCCCCGGCTCGAGTCCAGGACAATAAACACCGCAGAGAGGACTCCCAGGCAACTCCAACGACATGAACACTCTGAGTCATCCTCCCTGCACCCCCACGGCGATGCCTGCTTAGAGGATCCAGAGGCTTCCCCTGACCACGACTGCCTGGTAACAATGGAACCTGATGCCTGGACCAAGCACTGCACCCGCAGCCCCCAGGACCAAGAGGGACCACCAACCAGTGCAGGAGTGACCAGCAGTTGGTGGCTGGCCCGAGAAGCCCCCCTGTGCCCTGCCTGCATTGCCAGAGTGACCCCCTGGTCCCTCCATTGATTCCTGTAGCAAACCCGATGCCTACTTTGCACACTGCACCTGGCCGCCCTGTGCCGCTGAGGGTGTGTTTTGTGTGCTTGTGTGTCCCAACCACCAGTGCTCTACAAAAACCTCCCTGGTCTGTTCCCCGAGGACGCAGGTACTTACCTGCTAGCAGACTGGAACCGGAGCACCCCTGTTCTTCATAGGCGCCTATGTGTTTTGGGCCCTCCTTTGACCTCTGCACCTGCCGGGCCCTGTGTTGCCAGTGCGGTGGCTTTGGGGTTGCCCTGAATCCCCAACAGCGGGCTGCCTATGCCCAGGAGACTGACTGTAGGTGCTTTAGTTACATGAAAAACTAACAAATACTTACCTCCCCCAGGAACTGTTGATTTTCGCAGTGTCTACTTTTAAAATGGATTATTGCCATTTTTACGAAAACTGTGTACTACTGTTTTAAATCAAAGTTCTATACTTACTTGTGTGACTTACCTTACATTTTATGTACTTACCTCAAATCTTGAATCTAGTGGTTTTAAAATAAATTAAGAAAATATATTTTTCTATATAAAAACCTATTGGCCTGGAGTAAAGTCTTTGAGTGTGTGTTCCTCATTTATTGCCTGTGTATGTACATCAAATGCTTAACACTACCCTCTGATGAGTCTACTGCTCGACCACAGTACCACAAAATAGAGCATTAGCATTATCTAATTTTGCCACTATCAACCTCTAAGGGGAACCCTTGGACTCTATGCACACTATCTCTCACTTTGAGATAGTATATACACAGCCAACTTCCTACACATATGCAGTGTGTTTACTTACATCATATTGGAGTATTACCCCTGGAGAGTTTTAGTGATTGTGTTACTGTAATAAAGAGTCTTTATTTTTCTAACACTGAGTGTTTTCTTTCATATGTGTAAGTGCTGAGTTCCTACAGTGGCATTGCATGAGCTTTGCATGTCTCCTAGATAAGTCTTGGCTACTCATCCACAGCCAACTCTAGAGAGCCTGGCTTTCTAGACACTGACTATACCTCACTAATAGGGGATACCTGGACTTGGTATAAGGTGATAATACCATAGGTACTCACCACACACCAGGCCAGCTTCCTATTTCCTCATTCTGCAACTCGGAAAGGCAGTCAGCAAGTACTACCCCCTCATCTGAGCCAACAGCTGCAGTGTGGGAAAAGAGGTCAGAGAAACCGTCACTCTCTTCTTCCTGTCCCTCATCAGCTGCCATGAGCAGGGTCATATCATCCATGTCATAGTAGGGCTTAAGGTGGTTCACAAGACGCACCCTGAGGGAGCTTTTGGGAGTGCCAAGGTCTACCAGGTAGGTAACTTCACCCTTTTTGTCCACAATGGTTTGAGGACCACTCCACTTGGCCTGGAGTGCCCTTGGAGCCAGAGGCTCCAGGACCCACACTTTCTGTCCTGGCTGGTACACAGTCAGTACAGCCTTCTGGTCATGCCATTGCCTTTGCAACTCCTGGCTGGTCTGAAGGTTTTTAGTAGCCTTCTTCATGCACTCATCCATCCTTGAACTGAGGCCAAGCACATAGTCCATAATGTCTTGCCTGGGAGGCTTCAGAGGTTTCTCCCAGCCTTCTCTAGAAAGAGCAAGGGACCCCTAACAGGGTGTCCAAAGAGAAGTTCAAATGGGCTGTAGCGCACACCCTTCTGAGGAATGTCCATACAGGCAAAGAGGAGGCATGGTAACAGGACATTCCATCTCTTCCTGAGTTGTTTTTAGAGAGTCCCATTTTCATACCCTTGAGAGTTTTGTTAAACCACTCAACTAAGCCATTTGTTTGCGGGTGGTAAGGTGTGGTGAACTTGTAAGACTCACCACATTCCTTCCACATGGCTTTCAGGTAAGCAGACATGAAGTTTGCATCTCTGTCTGATACCACCTCTTTAGGAAAACACACTCTTGAAAAGATCCCAAGAAGGGCTTTGGCTGCTGCAGGAGCTGTAGTAGTCCTAAGAGGAATGGCCTCAGGAATGGCCTCTGGGTACCTGGTTGCGTGGTCCCCTTCCACCAGTATGAACCTGTTCCCAGAGGCTCTTAGAGGGTCCAGTGGGCCAACAATAACTACCCCAACCCTCTCAAAGGGTACCCCAAACACTGGAAGTGGGATTAAGGGGGCTTTGGTGTGCCACCTGTCTTGCCACTGGCTTGACAGTTGACACAGGAGCGACGAAATGGCTTTGAGTCTTCAGACATGTGGGGCTAGTGAAAGTGTGGGACAAGTGTGTCCCAAGTTTTGCTTTGCCCCACGTGACCTGCTAGGGGAATATCAAGGGCCAAGGTCTGCAGAAACTTCCTTTATTTCAGAGTGCCCATCAACCTCCTGGTGGGACCAGGTTTGGGGTCCCTTCCCTCTGAATATAGGAGACTGTCTTCCCAGGACACCTTATAGGTGCCACTGATATCCCCTGCCTCTTGAACTGCGGTTTGATGCCTCAAGCTCGCCAGTGTGGGGCAAGTCTGTTGTTCCCTACTTGATTTCTCCCTGCCCCCCACCCCACCCCCTCCAGTTCCACTTCAGCCCAAGCTGAAGTCTCCAAGTCATTCCCTAGTAGACTATCTCCAGGTAGGTCCGAGGAAACAAGTTTTTAGGACCAGTAACACCCCCCAGCTAAATTAAATAACTTCCATGGGGTGGCACAACGTCTTACTATGATCATCAGTCACTTGCCATGTGTGACCAAGTAGGTGTTGCTCAGGATACACCAGTTTTTCAGTCACCATAGTGACTCTGGCACCTGTGTCCCTGTAGGCCTCAACACCATTTATTAATGGGTGCTGCCTGTACTTTCCCATTCTAAGGGGACAGGGAGCAAGGGTGGCATTGTCAGTACCCCCATCAGAAACTAACACTTCCTCAGTGGTCTCTCTAACCAGCTATAGGAAAGTATCATCTTTCTTGGCATGTTACCCCCAATTTCTGCCTGTTTGTCAGTGTGTTTTTGATGTCTCACTAGGATCCTGCTAGTCAGGACCCCAGTGCTCATAGTTTGTGGCCTATGTGTCAGTGTGTTTTACTGTGTTGTTAGTATTTTTGACTGTGTCACTGGAGTTCTGCTAACCAGAACTCCATTGTTTATGCTCTCTCTGTTTACCAAATTTGTCACTATAGTGACTCCAGATTCCAATTCAGATAGGCACACTGGAATGCCCTTAGAAGTCCCTAGTATTTGGTACCTGGGTACCCAGGGCATTGGGGTTCCAGGAGATGCTTATGGGCTAAAGCATTTATTTTGCCACCAATAAGGAGCTCATACAAACACTCCTTCAGGACTACCACTGCAGCATGAGTGAAATAGTGCACACACTATTTCACAGCCATTTTCACTGCACCAGGTAACTTATAGGTCACCTATATGTCTAACATTCAGTTACTTAAGGCTAGGTGCAAAGTTACTGTGTGTGAGGGCACCCTTGCACTAGCAAAGGTGCACCCACATTGCCCAGGACCAATTTTCCAGACTTCGTGAGTGCAGGGACACCATTATAAGCATGCACTACATAAATGTCACTACATTTATGTAGCTGCACAATGGTAACCCTGAATATGGTCATGCGAGGTGTCTAAGATTGAGAAATTGTACCCCCAATCCAGTTCTGGAATTGAAGGGCCTATTGCATGCACTATGGGGGCTCCACATGGATCCCCAGTACTGCCAAACCAGCTCCCTGAGGTTTCCACTGCAGCCTCAGCTGCTGCCACATCACAGACAGGTTTCTGCCCTCCTGGATTGAGCAGCTCAGTCCCAGGAAGGCAGAACAGTGCATTTCCTTTAGGAGAGGAGTGTTACACCCTCTCCCATTGGAAATAGGTGTTACAGGCATGGGATGGATATCCTCCCAGAGCCTCTGGAAATGCTTTGAAGGGCTCAAACGGTGCCCTCCTTCCATAATCCAGTCTACACCGGTTCAGGGACCCCCAGTCCCTGCTCTGACGCAAAACTGGACAAAGGAAAGGGGAGTGACCACTCCCCTGTCTTTCACCACCCCAGGGGTAGTGACCAGAGTGTCTCTGGTGTTAGCCATCTTGGATTCCAAGGTGTGGGAACCCTCTGGGAACATCTGAGTGGCCAGTGGCAGCAGATGACATCAGAGACCCCTCCTGATAGGTGCATACCTGGTTAGGTAGCCAGTCCCCTCTCAGGGATATTTAGGGTCTCCCCTTTGGGTGTTTCCTCAGATTCGGTTTGCAAGACTACTCCAAGACTCCTCTGCATCCCCTAATTCAGCTTGTGACTTTTGGATCAACCGCAGATTGCTCCAGGAAACCTGTAACTGCAACAAAGTATCCAAGAAGGCTACTCTAACCTTGCAACTTCAGCTCCAGGCAGTAACTGCAACAGTTTCCAGGTTGTACAGGCTCTTAGGACTGCTTGTCTTCATTCTGCACCAGAAGAACCAAAGGAATATCCCATGGAATGACGGAGTCACTTCCCTGCTTCAGCAGGTACCTCTCTACAAGGACGACCTGTACTCTGGGACTCCTCTCCTGTCGACGAGCGTGATCCCTGGAACACAGATGGCGGGCCGAGGTGATCCTGAATGTCCAATGGTCCAGCTGTCCATCTTTGGTGGAGGTAAGGGCTTGCCTCCCCGTGCCAGACAGTACCCCTGTGCATCGCATCTTCTGCAGCTCCCTGGGCTCCTGTGCACTTCTTCCAAAATTCCTTCATGCACAGTCTAGTCCGCGTCCCCAGTACTCTATCCTGTGTTCAGCTCCCTGAGTCGATCTCCGGCGGTGTGGGATCCCTTTGCATAGTGCTGCAACAACTGCAATTTGCACCTCCTTTGTTCCCGTGTACTGGGACTCCTGTGGGTGCTGCCTGGTCTTCTGAGGGCTCACTAAAGTGCTGAGAGCCCCCTCTGTCTCTTCAGTCTGAGTTGTGACCCCCAAGTCCCTCCTGGGCCTGTGCAGCGCCTCTTTGCCCCAAAACACGTACTTGTGTTTGCGAAGGCTTGTTGGTGGAATCTTGCGACGAAAACCAGCTTGCATCCAACGACTCGACGTGGGACAACTCATGCACCAAGCAGGAACCTGTAGCTATCTTCTTTGGTGCATTTCTGTACTTTTCTTACAACCAGAGAATCCACTTTTGCACCTTCATCCAGGTTGGCAGGGCCTCTTGTTCTTCCTGGACTCTTCATCGACTTCTGGACTTGGTCTCCTCTCTCCATAGGTATTCAGGTCCAGGAATCCATTGTTGGTCTCTTCCTGTCTTGCTTGGTTTTTGCATAATCCTTTACCACGACTTCTAGTGTGTTCTGAGGAAACTTGCTGTACTTTACTCCTGTTTCCTGGGCTCTGGGGTGTGGTACTTTACTTACCTTTGGTGTTTTCTTACACTCCCAACACCCCTCTACACACTACACTTGCCTAGGGTGGAATCCGACATTCACATTCCACTATTTTAGTATATGGTTTGTGTTGCCCCTCAGCCCATTGCAATCTATTGTGTTTTTCACTGTTTGCACTATTTTATGACTGTGTACTTACCTGATTTTGGTTTCTAATGTATATATTGTGTGTAATACTTACCTCCAGAAGAAGTATTGCCTCGAAGATATTTTTGGCCTTGTGTCACTAAAATAAAGTACCTTTATTTTTGGAAACACTGAGTATTGTCTTTACTTGTGTATAAGTACTGTGTGAGTATAAGTGGTATTGCAAGAGCTTTGCATGTCTCCTAGTTCAGCCTTGGCTGCTCTGCTACCTCTAGACAGCCTAAGCTGCTAGACATATCTACATTTCACTAAGGTGGATCACCGGACCTGGTATAAGGTGTAAGTACCTCTGGTACCCACTACAAACCAGGCCAGCTTCTCACACCAGTCCAGTCCCCACTAAAGTCCCTAAAGTGAGCCCAGTTACACTCTTAGATTGACTAGTGTTAGTAGTCCCACCACTACTGCTATTTCCTGCACTAGGAGTAGGAGAGTAGTTAATAGTGGTGGAAGGCTTGGTGCCTTTCTTGGGACAGGTTCTGTCTCCTGGCTCATGGCCTTTGGTTTTACAAACATAGCACCACGGCTTTTTGAAGTTGGTGGAGAGGAAGAGCATTTCCCCCAACCCCCAGAGGAGTTTTGTGCAGCTGATTAAGACTCTTTGGATTTTTCTTTGTCCCCACCCTTCTCTTAATGTTTACCTGCTTCCTTCTTTTTGTGGTCACCCCCCTGTGTGAGTCTTCCTACTCACCCTGGTGTGGACCCACTTGTCTGCCTTCTTTCCCAATTCTTCGGGAGAGGTCAGATCAGAGTCCACCAGTTATTGATGCAGCTGATCATATACACAATTATTCAAAGTGTGCTCTCTTAAGGTTATACAAGCCCTGGTAATCGCTAACTTTACTTGTGTGCAACCAGCCTTCCAGAGCTTTTACAGAACAGTCCATAAAATCTACCCAGGCTTGGGAGGATTCTTTCCTGGTCTCTCTGAACTTGATTCTGTATTGGCCAGTAGTCGGACCAGACCTTACAAGCCCTCTCCAAAGCAGTGAACCACATATAGATATCATCCCCCACTTTGTAAGGGGGAACTACCTTGTTCCAGTTTCTGGAATGAAGAGTCCTCCCTGACCCTTGTGTTCCTGAATCTACAACTGCTGCCACCATGGGGTGCTAACCCCATACCATGCGTTTCTCTCTCCACTGCCAAGTCCTGCCTGTCTAGGGGCTGCTGCTGGAGGCACAGCTTTGCCTCCTCCAGTCTCAGTTGCATGCGCTCCCTATCTTTGGAATCCTCACCTGAGATTGAGCAGTGGGTCCCCTCTGAGGAGACATGAGAATGGGCAGAGGAGGATCTGTTCCTATTTTTGGAAACCCTCTCAACTAGCCCTCTAGGGACAAAGTAGGGCCTACTTGCATGACCCCTCTGTAGTGCTTTCCTCTTATCTAGTTTCTAAGCACTAACATAACACAACAGAAATGCACTTCTGAGGTCAAAGAAGACTTTTATTGTTGTTAATTCTTCCCCAACCACAATATTTTATGTATGACGAATTAGTAGCTTTCAAGTCCGCGTTAATCAAACAAAATATATCAGTTTGCAATATACACAGCAGGTTATATTTATAAGATAATGCAAAGCAAAACAAATACTTCACCGTGTGGGAACTATTCACAGCTTCATCTTTCTAAGGTCTGCAAGCTGAGGACCCCTGTCAGCCGCGAGAAAGAGAGATTAATCTACCCACACGGGATTGCTGGCAGCTGGCGCCAAGCTCCAGCACGAGGTCCGGCAGATTCGAATCTGACTCTCTGCAGCCTGTTACATTCGTTTCAAAGGTTTGCCCCCTCCTCTCAGACCTGGGAAACTGAGCAAGCCCTCTGGAGACTGGCCAGGTCTCCAAGACTACTCCTGTTCCCAAGCTCAAGCGAAGAAAAAACAACACCCATGTACTCTCTCTTATCATGTCTAGTCTACTGTGAGAAAAACATCTTGGTTCATCTTGTGCAAAAACACAGCTTGGATTCTCAACTGCAATGTCTAACTCCACGTTAAAGGCAATGGGCAGCTAACCTAAATATCAAATGCAATGTCATGTTAAAGGCAATAGGCAGCTAACCTAAATATCAAATGCAATGTCTAGTGTCATGTCAAAGCCAATAGGCAGCTGAGCTGAATATAAAATGCAATGTATAATATCATGTCAAAGCCCATAGGCAGCTGAGCTGAATATAAAATGCAATGTATAATATCATGTCAAAGCCAATAGGCAGCTGAGCTGAATACAAAATGCAATATATAATATCATGTCAAAGCCAATAGGCAGCGGAGCTGAATACAAAATGTAATATATGATATCATGTCAAAGCCAATAGGCAGTTAAGCTGGATACAAAATGCAATATATAATATCATGTCAAAGCCCATAGGCAGAATATCTAATAGCATGTCAAAGTCAATAGGCAGCTAAACTGAATACATCATGTCAAAGTCAATAGGCATGCAATGTCAAAGCCAATAGGCGGCTAGACTGGATACAGCATGTCAAAGCCAATAGGCAGAATACAGAATGTAATGGCTAATGCAATGTCAAAGCCCATAGGCGGCTAAACTGAATACAGAAAGTAATGGCTAATGCCATGTCAAAGCCAATAGGCAGAATACAGAATGTAATGACTAATGCAATGTCAAAGCCCATAGGCGGCTAAACTGAACAAAACATACCATGTGCTACTGGTGAACATTGAGCAACTAATATGCGCAGTGGTGAAACACAAAGTCATTGGTCAAAACAAAACTTATCAAATGGCAGTACATTCCGCCCTTTGACCAATTAATTTTTGTTTCACATATCTCTTGTTTCAAACAAAAACAAAAAACATCAGCACAAAAAAAAACATTATCAGCCAATCAGATTTGAATGATCAAAGCAATCCCTGTAAAGCAATAGAAGTGGATTAACACATTGATTTCATAACCTTTCACATCAGATACATCTACATAGAAAAGACTGGGCAATTTTTATACTCTGAATGAGTCTCTAATTCAACAGTGTTAGCAATTTGATGTGGCATGAGTTCTGCTCATGTAAAGGTGCACGGTCCACCTGAAAGGTTTGCTGGAAGATAAGCAAAAGTCAGAGTTCCATACGAGAGGGCAAACAAGTTGAACTTGAACTGAAGGCGCAGTTTGCGCAAAATGGATCCATGGTGCTGGCACTTTACTCAGCCAGGTTCAGGTTGGGGATTCGGTCCCTTCCCCGACCCCACACGCACACACCGGAAGGGGGACCACACAGCACACTCAGGGACAGTGGCGAAACGTGGTAGGATCTGCAAAAGAAACAAGTATGACTTTTCTTGCAAATAACATTTTTCATTTAAACTGCACCCTTCCTCTTTCTTTCCCTGTTTTATAATCAGCAGGACGTTTTTGGTGCCCTTTGTTATATTTTCTGCAGGTTCTGGAGGGTCACTTAGGGCTTCAGCCCACACATCAGCACTGAGGTTTTTATCTGCTGCGCCACAGCTTCCCTTTTCTTGCACTGTCAGAAGGGCTGGGGCAGACTCCTTCTTTAACAAACCTCCATTCACTGCACTTTCTTCAATTTGGGCCATTCTGTCTCCAATTTGTATGAATAAATCAGATTCTTTTCTAGGTATCAGCAGAATTTCGATTTTTCCTTGGTAATTTGCAGCAATCACTCTCCCTAAAACCTGATCACTTTGCCATTTCTGATCTGGTAACTTTCCTCTCCCCAACTGCTCTGTGACTGCTTGCATGACAGATTGCTTTTGTGCGTGCTGCACAGTTTTTATCAAATCTAGGGGAATGTGCATCTCTCTCATCTCTGCCCACCTGTAAGTGGCTTTTTCTCTCAGCTGTTCACATTTCTGGGGCACCCACTTAGCCATCCCCACTAAGGCAGAATTCTGGGTGAACACTTCTCTCTCTGAATTTTTCTCATTAACATCTGTAAGGTAATTGAACCAGTTAGGTGCTAAAACATTAACAATGAACCAAAAATCAGCATAAAAATGACACATCTCACGTAGCTCTTGCTTTAAAATCTGACACACATTATACAACGCTGTTCCTTCTACGGTGCCAGAAAGCAACATTTCAGTCAGTGAATCATTAGTAAAACAAACATGCTTTTTATCTTCAGTAGACACGAATTCAAATGGTGCACACAATTTCATTGGTAATTCTTTTACCTGTGGTACTCTAGCCCTGTCTTGCAAGTACCAGATCCATTGTATGATTCTAGCTAGGGGCACTATTTTCTTCCCTTGTTCTTGAATTACATGTACATAAGTATTTCCTTCTTGCACTGCGCAGAAACCTAAAGTCTGCATTATTTCATTTGCCAAATCACAAGCGCGCAGCTGCATATAATTTTTCACAGTGACCATATACAAAAGTGTTAGGATTTCTCTCAAATGAGGGCTATTCTTTTTCCAAAAATCAAACAAGCTAATGAAAGTCGGCTCTTGCTCTAAAATCTTTCGTTTTACTTGTGCATTTTGCAACGGTAACTCGTAAATCACATTCTGAGCTCTCTCGTCCGTGTTATCAGTTAAGGAATGCGTGCAGCTCGGAGCTGTCTTAACCCCCTCATTACTGGAATGGGACAAGAAAGATTCTTCAAAAACAGCCTTTTTATAACTTTCAGTCGGGCTAATTTGCTCACGTAAATTCCTATTTTCATGTTCCAACTTCCTACATTTCTCCTGCATTTCTCTGTAAGCAGATAAAGGTATCCAGACCTTTCTGTCATCATTACTTCCAAAACACACTTTTTCTACATATATACAACGGGAATTATTTCTCAAAACAACATCAGGCATTTTAGCTACACATGCATTTTCTTCTGTAATTCCCCAAACAGAAAACAATTCACAGTTTTTCTTAGCACCATCAGGCAGTTCATCAACACATGTATTCTCAGACATGGTCTGCCGTGCTACTGTGATTCTCCAAACAGAAAACAATTTCTGTAATTCTCCAAACAACAAAAAAACAATTACACTTTTAAAGTGTGTACTTAGAAATCTACTAACTCGTCAAACCCCTTCTTAATCACCTCTTAATGACCGACCCCACGACTCCAGGTACCAATTGTAGTGCTTTCCTCTTATCTAGTTTCTAAGCACTAACATAACACAACAGAAATGCACTTCTGAGGTCAAAGAAGACTTTTATTGTTGTTAATTCTTCCCCAACCACAATATTTTATGTATGACGAATTAGTAGCTTTCAAGTCCGCGTTAATCAAACAAAATATATCAGTTTGCAATATACACAGCAGGTTATATTTATAAGATAATGCAAAGCAAAACAAATACTTCACCGTGTGGGAACTATTCACAGCTTCATCTTTCTAAGGTCTGCAAGCTGAGGACCCCTGTCAGCCGCGAGAAAGAGAGATTCATCTACCCACACGGGATTGCTGGCAGCTGGCGCCAAGCTCCAGCACGAGGTCCGGCAGATTCGAATCTGACTCTCTGCAGCCTGTTACATTCGTTACAAAGGTGTGCCCCCTCCTCTCAGACCTGGGAAACTGAGCAAGCCCTCTGGAGACTGGCCAGGTCTCCAAGACTACTCCTGTTCCCAAGCTCAAGCGAAGAAAAAACAACACCCATGTACTCTCTCTTATCATGTCTAGTCTACTGTGAGAAAAACATCTTGGTTCATCTTGTGCAAAAACACAGCTTGGAAAAATACAGCTTGGATTCTCAACTGCAATGTCTAACTCCACGTTAAAGGCAATGGGCAGCTAACCTAAATATCAAATGCAATGTCATGTTAAAGGCAATAGGCAGCTAACCTAAATATCAAATGCAATGTCTAGTGTCATGTCAAAGCCAATAGGCAGCTGAGCTGAATATAAAATGCAATGTATAATATCATGTCAAAGCCCATAGGCAGCTGAGCTGAATATAAAATGCAATGTATAATATCATGTCAAAGCCAATAGGCAGCTGAGCTGAATACAAAATGCAATATATAATATCATGTCAAAGCCAATAGGCAGCGGAGCTGAATACAAAATGTAATATATGATATCATGTCAAAGCCAATAGGCAGTTAAGCTGAATACAAAATGCAATATATAATATCATGTCAAAGCCCATAGGCAGAATATCTAATAGCATGTCAAAGTCAATAGGCAGCTAAACTGAATACATCATGTCAAAGTCAATAGGCATGCAATGTCAAAGCCAATAGGCGGCTAGACTGGATACAGCATGTCAAAGCCAATAGGCAGAATACAGAATGTAATGGCTAATGCAATGTCAAAGCCCATAGGCGGCTAAACTGAATACAGAAAGTAATGGCTAATGCCATGTCAAAGCCAATAGGCAGAATACAGAATGTAATGACTAATGCAATGTCAAAGACCATAGGCGGCTAAACTGAACAAAACATACCATGTGCTACTGGTGAACATTGAGCAACTAATATGCGCAGTGGTGAAACACAAAGTCATTGGTCAAAACAAAACTTATCAAATGGCAGTACACCCTCCCCCACACACACACTACCAGTAGTGTTCCTAACATGATCGTGCGTGCTTCTAGGTTCTCTCTGAACCTCCCCGGGTACTTCCTCACCCACTTCAGTGTCTAAATCTACTCTCTGTAGCACTGCAGGGTCAGATTCTACTTTTTCCTCCCCCTCCTACTCCTCCGGTCTGGTCATCCTGGAGGAGCAGACCTAGAAGCAGACTTCTCCCTGACTTCAGTTTTCTATCAGCAGACATCTCACTTAACTTTTGGAAAGTCATACCCCCATATTGGAGTCCAGGGCCTGAGAGGTGTTCTCTACTGAAGGCATGTTGTCTAGATGGGTGGTATAGGTGACCCTAACTACTCTACCTACTAGTCTCCCACAGAAAGTTGGAGCAAGGACTATGCTAGACCCTTAGCTTACCCAAACGTAAGAGACTAGGCCCCTGACACTATGTGCAGTGTGTACCTACTAGTTAGCAAATGGTCTTTACTGTGGAAAGTACCTAGTGACAGAGTGGTAAGGCAATTGCAAGTGCTCATCCCACCACTGCACCATCATTGCAGGAAGCTGGCCTAGTGTGTGCTTAGCACCTGTGGTGGTGCCACCTTATACCAGGTCCAGATAGCCCCTTTTAGTGAGTTGTAGTCTGTGTCTTAGAAATTAGGCTCTCTAGAGGTAGCTGTGGATGAGCAGCCAATACTTATCTAGGAGATATGTAAAGCTCATGCAATACCACTGTAGACACACAGCACTCACACACATGAAATCAATCAATCAATCAATCATAGTATTTATAAAGCGCGCTATGTACCCGTCAGGTGAAAGAACCACACAGTGTTACAAAAATAAAGGTACTTTATTTCAGTGACAGACACTAAAATACTTTATAGGCAATAATATACTAGCAGATGAGTAAACACACTAGAAAGCAATAGAAAACAGTGAAATAACAGTAAATAATAGATACTGTAGGGGAGACCAAACCATATGCTTAAAAAATGGAATGTGAAATTCAGACCCCCACCTAGGTAAGTTGAATCTGTAGTTGGGAGCTGGAGGAACTCTGAACCCCAACAGGTTAATACTAGAGTGCCCCCCAGCAGGCAGGAGAGAAGAGGTAAGTACCTCATTTTTCCCAAACCCACAGAGAAACTTTGTAAAAGGACTGTGGAAGGCCCAAGCATGACTGAAAGAAACAGAAGATGGATCCTGACGGAAGAGGACTGTGAGGAACTGCCTCCTTGGCATGGTTCCCCCCTAACTTTTTGCCTTTGCTGATGCTAAGTTATGATTTGAAAGTGTGCTGGGACCCTGCTAACCAGGCCCCAGCACCAGTGTTCTTTCCTTAAACTGTACCTTTGTCTCCACAATTGGCACAACCCTGGCACTCAGGTAAGTCCCTTGTAACTGGTACCCCTGGTACCAAGGGCCCTGATGCCAGGGAAGGTCCCTAAGGGCTGCAGCATGTCTTATGCCACCCTAGGGACCCCTCACTCAGCACATGCACACTGCTTCACAGCTTGTGTGTGTTGGTGGGGTGAAAATGACTAAGTCGACATGGCACTCCCCTCAGAGTGCCATGCCAACCCCACACTGCCTGTGGCATAGGTAAGTCACCCCTCTAGCAGGCCTTACAGCCCTAAGGCGGGGTGCACTATACCACAGGTGAGGGCATATGTGCATGAGCACTATGCCCCTACAGTGTCTAAGCAAAACCTTAGACATTGTAAGTGCAGGGTAGCCATAAGAGTATATGGTCTGTGAGTTTGTCAAACACAAACTCCACAGTTCCATAATGGCTACATTGAAAACTGGGAAGTTTGGTATCAAACTTCTCAGCACAATAAATACACACTGATGCCAGTGTGAAATCTATTGTAAAATACACCCAGAGGGCATCTTAGAAATGTCCCCTGAATACCTACCTGACTTCTAGTATAGGCTGACCAGTTCCTGCCAGCCTGCCACTCACCAGACATGTTGCTGGCCTTTGTCACTCTGGCCAGGAACAAAGCCTGTACTGGGTGGAGGTGCTTCTCGCCTCCCCCTGCAGGAACTGTAACACTTGGCGGTGAGCCTCAAAGGCTAAACCCTTTTGTTACAGCGCCCCAGGGCATCCCAGCTAGTGGAGATGCCTGCCCCTCCGGCCACTGCCCCCACTTTTTGCGGCAAGGCTGGAGGAGATAATGAGAAAAACAAGGAGGAGTCACCCACCAGTCAGGACAGCCCCTAAGGTGTCCTGAGCTGAGGTTACCCCTACCTTGAGAAATCCTCTATCTTGAGTTTGGAGGATTCCCCCAATAGGATTAGGGATGTGCCCCCCTCCCCACAGGGAGGAGGCTCAAAGAAGGTGTAGCCACCCTCAAGGACAGTAGCCAGTGGCTATTGCCCTCCCAGACCTAAACACACCCCAAAATTCAGTATTTAGGGGCTCCCTAGATCCCAGGAAATCAGATTCCTGCCACCTGAAGAAAGAAGAAGGACTGCTGACCTACAAGCCTGCAGAGATGGAGGAAGACAACAACTGCTTTAGCCCCAGCCCTGCCGGCCTGTCTCCAACTTTGAAAACCTGCTCCAGCGACGCATCCGACAGGGACCAGTGACCTCTGAAGCGTCACAGGACTGCCCTGGGCTACAGGAACAAGAAACTCCTGTGAACAGCGGCCTTGTTCAAAACCAGCTACTTCTTTGCAACAAAGAAGCAGCTTCCAAGGACTTCACGTTTCCCGCCGGAAGCGTGAGACTCTACACTCTGCACCCGACGCCCCCAGCTCGACCTGCAGAAAACCAACACCTCAGGGAGGACTCCCCAGCGACTGCGAGCCCGTGAGTAACCAGAGACGACCCCCCTGAATCCCCACAGCGACGCCTGCAGAGAGAATCCAGAGGCTTCCCTGACCCGACTGACTGTAACAAGGGACCCGACGCCTGGAACCAACACTGCACCCGCAGCCCCCAGGACCTGAAGGAACCGAACTTTGACGCAGGAGTGACCCCCAGGCGACCCTCTGCCTTGCCCAGGTGGTGGCTGTCCCGAGAAGCCCCCCGTGCCTGCTTGCACCGCTAGAGTGACCCCCGGGTCCCTCCATTGAAAGCTATACAATACCCGATGCCTGCTTTGCCCATTGCACCCGGCCGCCCCTGTGCTGCTGAGGGTGTGTTTTGTGTGTCTACTTGTGTCCCACCCAGTGCTCTACAAAACCCCCCTGGTCTGCCCCCGAGGACGCAGGTACTTTCCTGCTGGCAGACTGGAACCAGAGCACACCTGTTCTCCAGAGGCACCTATGTGTTTTGGGTGTCTCTTTGACCTCTGCACCTGACCAGCCCTGAGCTGCTGGTGTGGTAACTTTGGGGTTGCCTTGAACCCCCAACGGTGGGCTGCCTATGCCCCAGAACTGAGACTTGTAAGTGTTTTACTTACCTCCTAATCTAACCTTTACTTACCTCCCCCAGGAACTGTTGATTTTTTCACTGTGTCCACTTTGAAAATAGCTTATTGCCATTTTTACAAAGACTGTACATGATATTGTTTTCATTCAAAGTTCCTAAAGTATCTAAGTGAAGTACCTTACATTTAAAGTGTTAACTGTAAATCTTGAACCTGTGGTTCTTAAAATAAACTAAGGAAATATATTTTTCAATATAAAAACCTATTGGCCTGGAGTAAGTCTTTTAGTGTGTGTTCCTCATTTATTGCCTGTGTGTGTACAGAGGGGACTCAGCTCAAGGAAGGGAGTCCCAGGTGAAACTCAGCAATGAGGAGAGCCAGAAATCGAGGATGCAGCCCCCACAGGCAACTCACAGGCAGCAGGCACAGGTGTTGCAGTGAGGCCCGCACAGTACACCTGGAAAGGAGTCTCACGTCGCTGGAGCAGCAGGCAAGAGACTACGCGTTGCAGAGAAGAGCGCTGGAAGCTGGGTCTACATGGAGCCTGAAGATCCTTTGGATGAAGAGCCAACAATCCTTGGTAGCTACAACAGTTACGGTGCACAGGGGTACTGTCCTGTAAGGAGAGGCAAGGACTCACCACCTCCAACGTTGGACAGCTGGTAGATGGGACTACACAAGGCCACCACCTATGTTGCAGGATGCACGTAGAGTTGCAAGAGAGAAGACCCACGTTGCGGTCATCGTTGCAATTGGTGCCTGCGAATGCAGGGGAGTGACTCCTTCACTTCAAGGGAGATTCTTTCTTGCTTCTTCTGCAGGCTGAAGACTCGTTGCTGTCAGAGGATGCACCACCGGGGAAATGATGCTGTTGCTGGAAGGAGCCAGAGAAACAGAGTTGCAGAGCATAGTCGTCACTGGAGTTGCAGAGCTGTCGGTTCCTGGAGGGTCCAGATGCAGTCCTGGTGGCCAGAAGATGAATTAAACGATGCAACGGAGTTGTGCTGAAATCTTGCACATCGAATCTGAAGACCCACCCTGGGGGTTGTGGGGGGGGACCCTAAATATCCCAGGGAAGGGGATTGGTCATCTAGCAGGGTGACCACCTATCAGGACGGGACTGTGACGTCACCTACCTGACCAGGCCAATCTGATGCCCCTATGGGGCCTCTGCCCACCTTGGATTCAAGATGGCAGAATCAAGTCTCCACCAGGAGAAGCTCTAGGCCCCACCCCTGGCGTGGTGATGGACAGGGAAGTGGTCACTCTGCTTTCCACTGTCCAGTTTCGCACAAGAACAGGGACCGGGGGTCCCTGGACTGGAGCAAACCGGTTAATGCAAAGAGGGCACCAAATGTGCCCTTCAAAGCATACCGGTGGCTTGGGGAGGCTACCCCTCCCAAGCCATGTAACACCTATTTCCAAGGGAGAGGGTGTTACCTCCCTCTCCCACAGGAAATCCTTTGTTCTGCCTTCCTCTGCCTGAGTTGGTCAAGGAGCAGGAGGGCAGAAACCTGTCTGAGGGGTGACAGTAGCGTGGGCTGCCCAAAAAACCCCAGAAGATAGGTAGTAACAATGCTGGGGGTCCTCTATGGAGCCCCCACAGTGCATAGAATCATACAGCCAATACTGGCAACAGTATTGAGGTATGACTCTGACATGCTCAATCCCAAAATGCCCAGGTTGGGAGTTACCATTATGTAGTTGGACACAGGTAGGTAGTGACCTGTGTCCTGTACACGGGTAAAATGGCTTCCCTGTACTTCAGAAGTCCAGTGTAATGGGGCTGGAGTTCGTAGGGGCACCTCTGCTCATGAAGGGGTGCCCTCACACACAGGCACCTGCACCCTGCCCTCTGAGCTAGGAGGGCCTACAATAGGGGTCACTTATATTAACCTACTGCACTGATCTGTAGTGAAAGGGTGCATGCATCTTTTCACGCAGGCTGTAATTGCAGGCCTGCAGACTCATGTGGGCTCCCATGGGTGGCACAACATACTGCAGCCCATGGGGAGCCCCTGGTAACCCAGTGCCCCGGGTACCTAAGTAACCATATACTAGGGACTTATATGGGAGCACCAGTATGCCAATTGTGGGGTGTGCAAAGTCCTAAGCACTCAAATTTAGAGGGAGAGAGCACAGTCACTGGGGTCCTGGTTAGCAGGATCCCAGTGAACTTAGTGAAAACACTGAGCGCCGGCAAAAGTGGTGGTAGCCATGCTAAAGAGAGGGTGCTTTCCTAAACCTCTCACAGCTTTAAATGTTTTTCTGATCTTCATGATGATAAAGCACTTCTCCAAAACAAAAAAAAAACACAACCTAAACCACCAGCCACATGGTTCAACAATATCCTGAATGAGAAAACAAAAGGTTTAATAATTCTCAAAAAGAAATGGAGGTGGACAGCCTCCACCACTAATATCACTTGTCTCAGAAATGCTTGGTACCTGTAAAAAAAAACACATCTTTTTGGAGAAGTCCAACCACTTTAGAGCCCTCCTGAACTGAGCCAATAACTGATCAAAGGAACTCTTCGATCTGGTTAAAACTGCCAACATCCACCTCACATCCATCAAATTTGATGATCCACTATAAAAAGCAGAGATGTTTCTACTGTTCTTTAACTCCTGAGTTCAATTGGTTCTATGTCATGATGTCTATTTCACCCCTCCACTGGTGTGCAAATACAAAGGCATTTGGCAGCTGCTTAATACTATTACAGAGGAAGATCTACTCAGAATTATCATGAAAAACAAACCCTCAAACCACTTGGTGGTATTACCAAAGACGTTTACACTCTCTTGCTTCCCTAGTAGAAACAACTGGTTTAAGGAAATGCTCTTTTTCATCTTTTTTTGGACTAATGCTGCTATTTTTTCCACTCTGATTGCACTGAGACCTGCTAGACAGATCTCAGTGCCAGTGTTTTAGCAAACTGCATGTTGTATTGGATACACCACATTGGCAACGTCTGGCTTACTTTAAGTCCCTCAGATATGGTACCCATGCGATGTAAGACCAGTCCAGTGCTGCAGCACTGAATTTGCCATCCTTTGTGTGACAAGGTTCAAAATGACACCCATTCTACCCCTGCAGACTGGAAGGACAGTGTTTTCACTGCCAGTTTGACTTTGCCATCTAAACCAATGGTAAAGCCACCGTATCCCTTAACATTATATGTAAGTCTCCCTAAAGGATGGCTTACGGAGTCCTATGACAGGGGGCGTATTTTTGTTAAGTAGGGCATATGTTTTACAATATGTCGTTTTGCTGTGGAAAAAGTTGGTAGCCCTATTGGCTAATATAGAGTTACCAGGTGGCATTGCAACTTGGCTAACGTTTGACTGGACTACCAAACTGGGTCATGTAAGGTATCAAATTAATCGTGGCATTAAATACGACCTGATCCTTAGGTCGAAATTATTGCCACTTTTAAAGGTAGACAACTTTTAGAAAGTTTCCACACTCTGCTCTGCTTGTCCAGTGGCCTCACAAAGGCATGCACACACACACACAACTTTCTGATTGCCTGGGGAGAAATGTGAACGGCTCCCAGACTGTGAAACAAAGGCAGTGCTGCAGCAGCAAGGTGCCACCTCTGCTGCCAGCAGGATGGTCACTCATGGGGTGGGGGTTAGCCCAGAGGTGTGCTTTAAAGGGGAAGCCACCTTTGATGGGCCACCTGGGCCAGCACCACTAAGCAGGTTGCCTTTTGTTCCAGTATGCCGTTTGGAGACAGGGCCAAAGAGGGGAAACTTTACCCCAAACCAGTTTTACCATGGCCATGTTGCCTTCAGGTAGCCGCAAAGGTGGACTACCTTGCTCATCATGACAGAGGAAGGATCGTGCCATCTTTAAGGGGGCAGGACTGTGGCATTCTAGCATAGCCAGATGCCACACATCACAGGAACTTCTTCAGTAGGTAGGAGAGGACTAGTACCCAATTAGTTAGTCACCGCATGGTCCCCTCAGGGCAATTTCCTGGGATAAATATGGCACCCCTGGCACATTGACCCTCAGCACTTGGTGGACTTGGAAACAACAGAAGAAGACCCCTCTGCATCCATTGGAAGCGCACAAAGAGAGGCTGCGATGACAGAGTGATTGCACCTGCTGCATTTTGGGCTATTGGAGTTTGGACCCTGTTCTGCGTGCCTGGCTCGAGAAAATGCTGGTTCCTCGCTCCTGTCCGAAGCAGAGACTTCAATGGTCAGCTGGCTGACCTGCCAGAACGGCACTGTGGACATCAAAACTGAAAGAGCCTGCAGGAAAATGGCTCCCTGTTGCAGTTACCTCCCACGTTTTGCCTGATATTGATGCTGACTTGACTAAGATGTGTGCTGGGACCCTGCTAACCAGGCCCAAGCACCAGTGTTCTTTCACTCAAAATGTACCATTGTTTCCACAATTGGCGCACCCCTGGCACACAGATTATTTTTTTTTTCTTTTTTTAAAAATGTTTTTATTAAACACAGCACTCGAACAGCAGTACATTTCCTTTAAATTAGTAAGAGAGTAAACATTTTTCTCTTTTCATGTGCCTCTACACGTACTTGTGGTTTCTATACAGTACAGTTACAGTTTAATGTGCTGACAAACAACTTAACTTGGTATATTTTATAACAATAGGCATATTTGTAGTTTTGTTTAAATATATTTATATTTAGTGGTATTCGAAGTGATTGCGGTAACATTCATCTGTGTGGACGTGGGATATGTCAGTGTTTTGTTTGCGTGTCATATAGTTTGTTATGGGGCGAGGGCATGATTAACAGCGCATCAATAGCCACTCTCAGCTTGCGTGGTCGCATTTGGGTGGAGTTGCGCTTGTTATCCGATTGTATGTTTTTGGGTTAATATGCCGGGATCAGCTGGGGTGTCACGCCGAGTGTGATATGTTCCTTGTCATGATTTCTAAGTATTTATTTGAAGAGCATTTTGTTCATGCTTCGTATTTCAAGGAGGGTATTTATCATCTCTAGATTCTATTTGTACTACTAACTTGTCCCAGTATTCGGCACCCTCTTGTATCTGGCCTCTGAGTTGCAGCTGTCTTAGAGTGTGAGCCTCTGCTAGTGTGGAGCTATGCAAGGCTGCAAGCCAAGCGGAATAGGGGGGGGCATTAGGGGCCTTCCAGAGTGAAGCGATCAATCGCTTGTATATTACAAACGCAAGGTCTATAAACTTGTGAGTATGTTTTTCATTCTTGCCCCGGTGACGTATTCCCAGCAAGCAGGATTCTGGTGTGGGTGTAAGAGTGTTATCTATTATGTCTGATACCGTTTCTGTTATGCGGCACCAACCAGTATTTATTGTGTGGCATTCCCAAACCATATGGTAAAAATTAGCAGAGGGGGTAGCGCATCTAGGGCATTCTGGTTTAGAGTTTGGGTATATTTTGTTGATACGAGACGGTGATAGATATGCCTGGTGGATGTAATTGAATTGAGTGTATCTCAGTCTGACATTACGGGATACGGATTTAATCATGGAGAGGGCAGCTTCCCAGGCCTTCTGGTCGACTGGTGTGGAGAGAACCCCATCCCAGCGACCTTTGACCTGGGACAGAGTGGTGCAGGTATCTGTTAGGAGGATTTTATATAATTTAGTAATGCTGCCTTTTGTGTTTCCTATGGTGAGTAATGATGTGAGTAGAGGGGATTCGTCGGGTTCATTTGTATTGCGCCGCCAGAAGTTTTGTAGAAGTTTGGTAAAGGCGTTAAATGTTAAGAAGGCCCCTGGTTGCATGACACCGGAAGATACAAGCTCTGCGAAAGTGCTTGTCTTAGAGCTTGAGTACAGGTCCCCTATTTTCAATGCCTTGGTTACACGTATATCATGGTGATGGGAGAGGTTCTGGACACCTGGTACCTGAGCCAGAGGCATCACAGGCGAATAAGGGGGAGTTAGGGTTTTACCCTGGACATATCTCCGCCAGCAGTACCTGGCTGTTTCTAATAGAGGATGGATCGCGTACCGGTTTTGGCAGTACCACTATTAATGCTTCACACATGGAGTCTGGTAGCTGTTTTCTATTTCGTGCCTCATTAAATACCTCGATCAAAGGCTGTAGTAGATGGGTGGATAATGAGCTATAATATTCCATTGGTAGTCCGTCTGAACCAGGGGCTTTGCCACGTGCCATTTGAGAGAGAGCTAAGCGTAGTTCTTCACTAGTAATGGGACCATCTAGAGTGGCTGCGTTATCCAAGACATTCCTATTTTGGGGAATCAATGAGAGGAGTTCAGACAGTTGTTGTTCATTTGGAGGGCTAGTGGGCTGGTATAGGGAACGATAATATGTGTGGAAGGTCTTATTAATTCCAGCTTGAGTGTTAATTACTTCTCCTGAGTGTGTTCTAATCGCGCCTATAGGTGAGGACTGTAGTGGTTGGCGCACCAGCCATGCTAGTAGTTTGCCTGATCTGTCTCCTTCTGCGTGTTGCCGAGCTTTAAAATGTCTGTAGTCATGTCTGCTGAGTCTGGCATCTGCTTCTCTGTAGTCTGATTTCAGCGAGTTTAGTGTCTCAATCGAGGTCACGCTAATATTGGCCTCGGTCTCCGCCTTGCGCATTTTAGATTCTAACTCTAGGAGTTCCCTATTAAGCATTCTTTTGACTCCCAGTGAAGCTGCAAGGCAGTGGCCGCGTATAACCACTTTGTGAGCGTCCCATTCCGTGGCGCGCGCTGTTGTTGTGTTTTTATTTAAGGCAAAGTAATCTATAAAACATTTAGCCAACTCAGCATGAAAAGGAGGATCTATGAGGGCATCTGGTTGTAAACGCCATGTGGGAATGCACGTAAGTGTGCAGTCCGTTCTCAGGGTAGCTTGGAGTGGGTTGTGATCGGATATGGTGCGAGCTAGGTAGCCTGATGTGGTTATTTTTGGAATTATGTCCCTTGATGCGAATATCATATCTATTCTGGTGTATAATTTATGCACTGGGGAGTAGAAAGAGTATTCACGGTGTGTAGGGTGGCCTGTTCTCCAAATTTCTCTTAGCCTATTATTGGAAGCCCACTCTGCGAGTTCGAGTGATGCACGTTTAGCTAGGGTGTTATCTAACGGAGGGACAGAGCGGTCCTTGTGAATGTCTAATACGCAATTAAAGTCACCGCCCCAGATGACATCCATCTCTGGGTCGTTGAGCCTGCTACTGTTAAGTGTCCGTAAAAATTCCCATTGATTTGAGTTAGGGGTATATATTGATGCTAAAGCCATGGGTTCCCCATCTAGGGAGCCCTCCAGGAGGACATATCGACCATGTGGGTCACATTGTACGCAGGACGTGACGTAGGGGACCCCAGGGGCTATCCAGATCGCTACTCCCCGGGCATATGTTGAAAAGGTAGTACCATATAATTGCCCTTTCCATTTTACTTTGGTATGTTCCAAGGAGGACTTAGCCAGTTGTGTCTCCTGCATGGCGAAATGTATTTGGTGTCTCCTAAGGTATGCATGTATCTGTTGTCGCTTACACGGGGAGCCATGCCTCTTATATTCCATGTGAGTGTTTTATACTGTGAGTTATACTGTTGTCTCTGGACTGCCATGGGTTATTTGTGATTTTGTACATGGGCTTTGTGAGTTTGGGGGGGGCTGGCTTTTTTTTTTTTTTTTTTTTTGCATCAGTAGTGTATTTCACGCCCATTGTGACTAGCCAGTTTAAGCTGCAGTTACCTAGTGTGTACTTATTGTTAACATTATAATGACATTTACTTCGAATACCCTAAGCTAAGCTATGCCTTGTGGTTGTGACTCTGCTAATTAAAACAATAACATTAACTATATCTAACAATAACTGTGGTCGTGGCAAGGGCTTCGCCGATACAATACTTGCCAACCAGGTAGAATGGTCCATACGGTAGGGGGGGGTTCGAATAAGTACGTTCAAGTCAATGCTGGCCCGACCCGTTATGCTCTTGCTGAGATTGCTGGTCACTGGGACCAACCATGAATCTTTTGCTGCGGTCAGGAGTAGCGGTAAAGCAGAGGCAAAGCCGGTGGGTAGTAAACAGCTTTAGCAGGCGATTATTGGCTTCCTCTGTAGGATGTCCTGTACCGTTGTGTCTGAGACCGGTATGTATTTTGCAAATATCGTCCGCTGTCCGTGGAGTGAGGTTGGGGCCGCAGGTGGAATCCGCAGAGTCAGAATGTACTCCTAGCTCGGACTCCAGTCCCGATTGTGTCGACACAGACCTCGGAGATGTATTGGCGAGGAGGGATATAGTCTGCAGTAGTAAAGAACGTTCCGCGTGGGATTTTGAGGGGTGGGTTTAGTGTTTTGTTGCCTGCGGGGTTTGCGTTTGTCCCTAGGGGGGTGTTTTGTGTCCATGGGATTTCTTGTATTTAACAGATCAGCGATTCCCTTTGCGTGTAGCCAAGTCCATGCATCTTCTGGTGAGGTAAAAAAGAGAGTGCGGGTGTCATCCTGTATTCGAAGTTTGGCCGGGAACAGCAAAGCGTATTTGATGTTGTGATCTCTTAGTCGCTCTTTAACCCGGAAAAATGAATTACGCTTTTTCTGCACCTCCGCTCTAAAATCCGGATAAGCTGATATGTTTGCTCCTTCGAAGCGTATTGGGCCTTCTTTACGAAACAGATGCAATATGAGGTCCCTATCCCGGTAATTGAGGAGTCTTGTTATTAGTGGTCGAGGCTGAGTGCCGGGTGGTAAGGGTTTTCCAGGAACCCTATGGGCACGTTCTACTGAGAAGAACTTCGGGACATTGTCCTTCAATACTGTTTCCATTAGCCATTGCTCAATGAAGAGTTCTGCGCACGGGCCCTCAGCACGTTCGGGAAATCCCACGAAGCGGATATTGTTACGTCTGGATCTTCCTTCCGCGTCTTCAGCTCTGTGCTTCAGAGTCTCCAACTCTGCTGTTACAGTCCCCATTTGTGACTGGAGTTTGGTTACCACTGGTGAGAGGTGTGACGTATCTTTTTCTAAACCTGCGACCCTTTCCGTTAACGCGTGTTGGTCTGTTCGCAATAGGTTAACATCCTCGATTACCGAGCCTATTTTTGCTTCCAGAGTGATTTTGGTGTCTAATATGGCTTGTAAAATCTTTTCAAATTGCGTTGTGTGTGTTTGGAGTGTTATTTCCATCTTTTGCAGTGCTTGTTGTGTGGCTGAGGCTTCCGTAGGTGGGGTTGGGGCAGCAGCATCCATTGTACCAGGAGGTGCGCGTGGGGTCTTTGGTTTGCCCATTGATTATGTATGTGACGGTATTGCTGTCAGCAATTGTCTTTTCAATAGCTACAATTGGTTAGGGCTGCAGAGGTTTGTTCCTTTAAAGTGGGGAACTCGCTGCGCATTAGGCAGTTAAGTTTCTTCGCAATCGGGTATCAACGTATCACGTCTGTCAGGGTTGCATGTTGCTGCCGAGGAGTATGCCCCACAGCTTGGGGCCCGATAGCGCTGTTTTGAATAGTGAGGATTGGGTAGGGGTACTTTGCTTGTATGATGTACTCACTTTATAGCGGGGAGCCTCAAGGCTTTTAAGTCTGATGAGGGCACTGCTGGGAGCGCTGCAGGTCCGATTAGTGCCGCCGGTGAAGCGCTACAGGAGGATACAGCATCTGGCCTCTTTGTGTGATTTATTGTCGTCGTGTTGCTACTTGGAGGCTGGGACTGGTGTGTCTCGGTTTACTCTGTCTTTGGTGGTCCAGTCTTCTTTTTTTTTTTTTTTTTTTTTTTCTTCCTCCTTTATTTTGTGCCCCCTCTATTTGTCTTTCCCCCTTTCTGCTGAGCTGCTCCCTGGTCCGGACTTGATCCACGTGGTAGCGTCTGCGGACCAGCCTGGAGCGTACTCCGCTGGTCGCCCCGGGGTGCTGAGTCACGAATCGACGGTATTGGAGAGGCCACACTCACCTCCACGGACAGCACAGTTAAATCATCAATAGCCCCGCGAGCTCCGTGTGGTCCAACGGGACAAAACTTGTAGGGCGAGGGGAGCGGGCCGGCCCTCCCCGGGGGCGGAGCCCGCACCCGTTCGAGCGCAACCCCCGGAGCGGGCGGCCGCCCCAGGCGCACAGTCTCAAATTAGGGGCAGGCGCTGCCCCGCTCCCATCGGAGTCAGCGCCGCCCCACCGGCAATCTTCTTTGGCAGCGGTTCGTCGGGAGCGCGTTCGCGGCCCCCGCCAGAGCCGCTGCGATGCAGGACAGCGTTTCACCCCGATGGGCCCAGCACGCGAGCCACGGCGTCCGCGATGCACGTCAGCTCCTCTCAAGGTCGCAGCTCATTCCACGCTCCCGAAGCTCCGCAGTCGGGTTCGGGTAAAACGGTGTCAGCGCTCCGGTAAGAGCCGGCGGCGCCTCGCACACTTGTGGGTGCAGGCGTCTGTGTCAGGATAGTAAAAGCGGGCCGGGACCGGAGCTGGTTATTATGCGACCATCCCGGTCACCATGTTGGCCACGCCCCCACCCCTGGCACACAGATAAGTCCTTTGTAAAAGGTACCAGTGGTACCATGGGCCCTGTCACACGGGAAGCAGCATATGTTGTGCCACCCTAAGGGACTCCTCACCTAATACATGCACACTGCCATTGCAGATTGTGTGTGTTGGTGGGGAGAAAAAGGCAAAGTTGATATGGCACCCCCCTCAGGATGCCATGCACACAAAATACTGCCAATGGCATAGGTAAGTCACCCCTCTAGCAGGACTTAAAGCCCTAAGGCAGGGTGCACTATACCACAGGTGAGGGCATAGCTGCATGAGTAATATCCCTCTACGATGTCCAGGCCTATTCTTAGAAATTGTAAGTACAGTGTGGCCATATTAAGTATATAGTCTGGGAGTTTGTCAAAATGAACTCCGCAGTTCCATAATTGCTACACTGAACACTGGGACGTTTGGTATCAAACTTCTCTGAATAATAAACCCACACTGATGCCAGTGCTGGATTTACTACAAAATGCACACAGAGGCCCCTGTATTTTACCCAGTCCTTCAGTGCAGGACTGACTGGTCTGTGCCAGGCTTCCACTGAGACGAGTTACTGACCCCCTGAGGTGAGAGCCTTTGTGCTCTCTGGGGCCAGAAACAAAGCCTGCACTGGGTGGAGGTGCTTCGCACCGCCCCCTTGCAGGAACTGTAACACCTAGCAGTGAGCCTCAAAGGCTTAGGCTTCGTGTTACAGTGCCCCAGGGCACTCCAGCTGGTGGAGATGCCCACCTCCCCCCAGACACAGCCCCGACTTTTGGCAGCAAGTCCGGGGAGATAATGAGAAAAAAGGAGGAGTCACCCCCTCAGCCAGGTCCACCCCTAAGGTGACCAGAGCTGAAGTGACCCCCTCCTTGGAAAATCCTCCATCTTGTTTTGGAGGATTCCCCCCACTAGGATTAGGGATGTGTCCCCCTCCCCACAGGGAGGAGGCACAAAGAGGGTGTAGCCACCCTCAAGGACAGTGGCCATTGGATACCGCCCCCCCAGACCTAAACACACCCCTAAATTGAGTATTTTGGGGTGACCCTGAACCCATGAAACCAGATTCCTGCAACCTGAAGAAAGAAGGAGGACTGCTGACCTGAAAGCCCTGCAGAGACAACGGAGATGACAAATGACTTGCCCCCAGCCCTACCGGCCTGTCTCCAGACTCAGAGAACCTGCACAACGAAGCATCCAGCGGGACCAGTGACCTCTGAGGACTGACCTGCACCTCATGCACCAAGAAACTCCAGAGGACAGCGGCTCTGTCCAAAACTCCACAAAGAAACCATCTTTAAAGAAGACTTCAGCCTCACTCCTGAAGCGTGAGTCTTCACACTCTGCACCCGACGGCCCCAGCTCGTGTCCAGAAAAACCAACACTGCAGAGAGGACCCCCAGGCGACCCCAACGACGTGGAAACCCTGAGCTGACCTCCCTGCACCTCCACAGCGACGCCTGCAGAGAGGATCCTGAGGCTCCCCCTGCCCGTGACTGCCCAGTAACAAAGGAACCAGATGCCTGGAAGAAGCACTGCACCTGCAGCCCCCAGGACCGAGAGGAACCAACCACTGGTGCGGGAGTGACCAGCCGACAGCCCTCATCCTAGCCCAGTCGGTGGCTGGCCCGAGAAGCCCCTGTGTGCCCTGCCTGCTTCGCCAGAGTGACCCACGGGTCCCTCAATTGACTTCAACACAAGAGCCGACACCTTGTTCACACACTGCACCCGGCTGCCCCTGTGTTGCTGAGGGTGTATTTTGTGTGCCTGTTTAGGACCCCACCCCCGTGCTCTACAAAAACCCCCTGGTCTGATCCCCGAGGACACAAGTACTTACCTGCTAGCAGACTGGAACCAGAGCACCCCAATTCTCCATAGGCGCCTATGTTATTTGGGCCCTGCTTTGACCTCTGCACCTTTCCTGCCCTGTGTTGCTGGTGCTGGGTGTTTGGGCTTAACTTGAACCCCCCAACGGTGGGCTGCCTATGCCCAGGAGACTGAACTTGTAGGTGCTTTACTTACCTGAGAAACTAACCAATACTAACCTCCCCCAGGAACTGTTGATTTTTGCACTGTCCACTTTTAAAATAGCTTATTGCCATTTAAACCTAAACTGTGTGTACTACTGTTTTAAATCAAAGTTCTATACTTACCTGTGTGAAGTACCTTACATTTTATGTTCTTACCTCAAATCTTGAACTTGTGGTTCTAAACTAAATTAAGAAAATATGTTTTTCTTTATAAAACCTATTGGCCTGGAGTTAAGTCTTTGAGTGTGTGTTCCTCATTTATTGCCTGTGTGTGTACAACAAATGCTTAACACTACCATCTGATAAGCCTACTGCATGACCACACTACCACAAAATAGAGCATTAGTATTATCTAATTTTGCCAATATCAACCTCTAAGCGGAACCCTTGGACTCTGTGCACACTATCTCTCACTTTGAAATAGTATATACAGAGCCAACATCCTACAGAGCCCAACTCACATCTCTGGTAGCCACCACATAAGTTTTGCGGCTACCGACACCATGCACCCCAAAGGACAATTTGGAGATAGCCAAAAGGAGCACTTGTGTCTTCTGGACTTATGGTTGTTGGTTGTGACCAGATTTGTCACCAAAGAGGCGTTCTGTAATGTGAATGAACTTGAAATTTGTGGCTAAAAATTGTTAGTATCAAAATATTTAGTGGGAGCAGTGCAGGTGCATCAAATAGAGTGGCCTCAATTGAATTTAGAAAATATCCAACCTTGCCATTAAATTAAAATTGTAATTCTTTTTTAATTTGTTTTGAGTTAAATAAAATATTTAATCATTTGTGTAATTCTTTGAAGAATACTTATTTCTGTGTTTTGTGTATTGTTTTGAGGTTCGGTTCATTGAAAATGCTAAGGTCTGTGACCCTGCCTTCCAGTTATAACTTTATGATAGGGCTTGGATTCCAATAATGATTCAGTGGATGTCCCCGGGTTCCAGTATGATTATGTGGTGGGAGATGGGTCCACTTAAGTCAAGAGGTATTGAACCACTGACCTAGACAAATAACAGTCTGTTTCCAAGCAGGGCTACAACACAGAAACCGCACTAGTACAGGTGGGCGATGATTGTCCTTGAATCCTAGACTCAGGAAACTCCTGCCTCCTGATTCTCCTTGACGTAATATCAACCTTCAACTCGGTCAACCACCACACATTCCTAGACACACTCACAAATCTAATGGGCATTGATGGCTCTCCGTTTGCAAAGCCTTAAAAAGCCTAATTCTATACAAATTTCCTCTTGCCGTTCAGTTTCTTTCTGGTACTGCACTAGCGTTGAAGGCCTTTCTGTAGCAATGCTCTCTATAAATCCTCCAGAATAGGATAGAATGGTGTGGTCCTTACATGGTTTGTTTCATTCTTCATGAGCAGGTTGGAGAAGATAGAAATTGATGACCATCTCTCTACACCGATTGCAGTTGAACAAGTGGTCTCCCAGGGGTCTATCCTTCCCTGACCTTATTCAGCCTATATATCAAGCCACTTGGAGTCCTTCTTTAGAAGGCAGGGATCGTCTATCATAAGTATACAGATGACACACAATTGTATCTAAAGATCACCTTATCAAATAACATCTCACACCTTGCCATCACCCTAAACTCTGTTCATGGCTGGATGACTTCTCATCACCTAAAACTAAACCCTTCCAAAACTGAATTTCTGCTTATCTCCCTTACGGAATCAACACTTCTGCTGCAATTCTGGTTGGATGCACACAACTTCCTTATATGTAAAACCACTGATTTTGGCAGTGCCAAATCTCTAGAAGTCATCTTAAACAAAAGACTAAACCTGCATTCTCAGATCAACATGATAGCTAGACATGCATGCTATCAACTATGTATTTTTAAAGGATCTGCCGTTACATTCTGCAGCAAGACCTGAAATCACTTACTCCTACACTAGTGCTCTCCAGAAGGATTGTAACTCTCTCTTGACTGGTCTCCCCAAAGCCCATCTCACCCCTGAAATCAATCCAACACTCTGCAACACACTTTGTTTAGGTGGGCAAAAGGAAATTTCACTTTACACTTATGCAGGTCACTCTCTGCTGGTTACCAATTTAAGCCAGGACTATTAACACGACTGCTTACATCACCCATAAAGCTCTACACACATCCAATCCGCATTACCTGGCAGGTAAACTGAGGCTATCTGACAGCTCTAGACCATCTCAAAGCGCAGAAGGAATGCTGCTAGAACCTGTGCCCTTTAAATAGGAACATTTCATGGCACTATCCTTCTCAGGTAGCACGACCAGAATTTGGAACTATTACCTTCAAATCTATACACATTCACCTTGCTGGCAACTTTGAAAACAGAGCTGAAAGCCCTCCTCCTCCAACAATATTAAAATTAAGACACTGCAATTAATCTTGGCACAGAGATATACACTACCTCCAGCTCATCAAGTGCTTACAACCTTTTCACTGCTGTATATACCTCTTGTACATTTTGTTTTTCTTTATTGATGTAGCATTTTGTAATTTCTATGTAATTAAATATTTCTACTGTAAAGCGCTCTAGCACCTTTGGGTAATATTTGTGCAACACTTGTTCAGTTTTTTGGGCCTTCTTGTTGCCCTCTCACAGTAATCACTCCTGATTAGGGAGGGCATCTCTTTCACCAACCAAGCATGTCTGAGTGAATTGCCAGGCCCTTGGCCCCAGGAGTGGCTCTGTCCTCCTTAGTGTCCGCTGCACAAGCTTGATGTTCCCTTATTCAATAAAGGTGTTGTAGTAAATAAGTGTTTTAATTAAAGACAACAGTGAGCCTCACCTTGTTTTGATATTTTTAAAGGAATGTTTCCTAACACCTAATAAGAGCAGTAATGTAACATGTTTCCATTTCAACATGTGTAACATTATGCCATGTTATTCCTGTTGACACTTAAAACCAGGATAACATCAATGAACACAGAGGCAATCCAGCTTTAATTGTAAATATCAGCCAACACACTCCAAGATGACTTCTTGCTTGAAACCATGCCAGATGCATTTAACTCACAATACCACTTTTTTTATTATCACAGTCATGATTTAGCAAATGAATGAAAGCCCTAACACCACCAGCCTTACGTCACCAGTCTGTTAAAGACTTCGGACGTTGTCTGAGTCTTATGGTTCTGCAGAGAGTTTACCACTTCAAGATGGCCAAGAGGGTGATGTTCAGGACTACTGGTAACAAGATGCCTTTGGGTTGTATTTGCTTTTTATACTAATGCTAATGATTAAGCACACATCTTCTCATGTTGCAAGCCACAAGTGTCCGATAAAGACTTCTAGTTGTAGATTCCTTACCATAGAATTTCCACAGGCGTCAGACTGGATTCTGAATTTTTCTTCGAGCAGTACCCCTGCGCGACATCAGGTGGCTTTGGTCGACTCAGCAGGCATCATTGGCGTTGTGGTTGCCGTGATGACAATGCGGTCGTATATAGGCTCTACCCTGGCACGCCGATGTCAGTCCTTTTCTTTCTGCTCCAGCCTAAGCGCAAATCAGGAGAAGAGCTACCACTAGTAATTTTTTAACTAACTGCAACACTTTTGTAGATCTATTTTTGATGAGTTTTGATGCATCAAGGGATGTCCCGTAAGACCGGATTCAACTCCTGTTGCCGTATGATATCGGTGACGGATCCGCACCTCTTCTGCCTTTGGTGTCTGGAGTGCGACCACGACTCAAAGTCGTGCTCTGAGTGCCGGGCCATGAACCTGAAAGCTTTGAGTGAGTGGTCCCTGAAGCTCTTAGACCCGGCACTCAACTTTGCATCGCTCCCAGTCTCTTTCACGAGGAAGGTCAGGAGACTGGTTGCGGAGTCATCACCACTCCTCCTTGTCCAAGTCATCAGGATGGTCAGTTCACAAGAAGAAGTCATCGAAGAAGGCCAAACGTTCTTCGACTTTGCCCCGTTGCTTGGACGACGTGATGCAGGAAGAGCATCAACGCTCTAGGCCTCCATCTTCGGAGCCTTGTTCTGGGTAGCCTCCCCGACTTTCCGGGAGCTGCTGCCATTCCTGCCCAACTCAAAGAATTTTATGAGGCCATGAGCCTCATCTTTGTGCAGACCGACCAACCATCGGATCCTTCGGACCCAGGGGAGTCGTGAGTACTCCCTTGGGTTCCAAGTTGTCAGCTTCGTGCCCAACTCCAGAGGGCACCTCCGGATCTGTCCCGCCACCAGTCGTGCCAATGCGACCTTCCCCTGCATCAGGACAAATGTCGACGCTCCTGACATTGGTTGGGTGCACCATCGATGTCAATCCTATACTGATCCCTGACATCCCAGAGCCGGAACGGCATTGCTCAACGGCGATTTGATTTTGCATGGGCTCTCCTGGGCCCAGGGCAGATCCTGACACCTATTCCTCTAGGTGTGGATATGGGGATAGTGTAGAGGGGTTGCTGTACCCTTTAGAATACCAGCTTGACCCTGACATGGACTGGATTAAGGATTTGGACGATGCCAGCGGGTTAGACACCTCCCTTGACGCTGGCATGCTTTCTCCCCCTACGTGGCTACAGAGGAGGGAGCATCATAATCTGTGGTGATGAGAAGGGCTGCTGAGGTTTTGGACCTTGAGCTTCCTTCTGTGGAGGTCGGGACTAACCTCCTGACTGAGGTGCTTCAGCTTCGGGCCTCCAATTCGGAACCCCTTCTTCCCTTCATTGAAGCCCTTACGGATGTCCTTCTGGGTACCTGGTCCAAACCCAGCTCATGGGCTCCTGTGAGTAGGACGGTTGCCCGCCGCCATCGGCCTGCGTCAACTGACCCACAATTCCTGACCCAACACCCTATCCCAGGGAGCCTTTTTATAAAGGGTTCATCATCCTGTAGTGCATTCCCCACCACTCCCCAAGACAGGGAATCAAAAAGATTGGATGTAGAAAGCTAGCCTGGTGCGTGGTGGGTACCTAAGGTACTTACACCTTATACCAGGTCCAGGTAGTCCTATTAGTGTAGAGTAAGCAGTGTCTATAAGCCAGGCTTTCTAGAGGTACCTGTGGATGAGCAGCAAAGGCTTATTTAGGAGACATGCAAAGCTCATGCAATACCGCTGTAGTCAAACAGCACTTACACACATAAAAGAAACTACTCAGTGTTACAAAAATAAAGGTACTTTATTTTAGTGACACAATTACCAAAAAGTACTAGAGGCAACCTTCCAGTAGGAGGTAACATATTAGATATGTACACAAGTAATCAGAAATATGCATAAAAAGCAGTAGAAAACAATACAACAGCAATGGACAGTAGTGACCTTAGGGGGAGGCCAAACTATATACTAAAAAATGGAATGCAAATGCAGGACCCCCACTTAGGTAAGGGGAATGTATAGAGGGGAGCTTGGAAACCAGGAAACTCCAAAGGTAAGTACCACAGTGCCCTCCAGTGACCCGGAAGAAAGAAGTAAGTTATTGGATTTCCTCCCAAACCATGTAAAAAGGACTAAAAACAAGATGATGCAACATCCAGACAAGATTTCAAGAAACCAGCAGTGGATTCCTGAAGAAGAAGACCTGAAAAAGAAGGGGACCAAATTCAGAAGTCACAGGAGTGTCCGGTGGTGGCAGGAGCAACTACCCACCCGTCTGAGATTGCAGGAGTTGGTCGGCGGTAGTACAAATCCGGTCAGCAATGCAGCCCTGGAGGCGGAGAAGAGTTCCTGGAGGATGCAGTCGACGTCCCACGCAGATGGAAGATTGCAGTTGGTCAGTGACATGGCAAAGCCGCCAACAAGCCTTGACAAAGGCAAAAGTCATGATGAAGCAAAAGTGGAGCTGGCCGGGACCAGCAAGGTCCAAGAGGTCTCAACCCACGGGGAGGGGGGGGTCGTGGAGGGGACCATCAGCTAGGCAGAGAGTCCACAGAAGAAAAGGAACCCCCACACAGGAGACCCACTGGACAAGGAACCCGAGCTGCAGAGGAGCCCATGCAGCACAACTGGAGAAGGGTCCGACGCCACAGGAGAAGCGCACAGTGGGCTGTGTGTCGCAGGGAAGAGTGCTGGGGTCTGGGGCTACATGGAGCCTGAGGATCCATGGGAGGAGGCACCAACAAGCCTTGATAGCTGCAAGAGACGTGGTGCACGGGGGTGCTGTCCTGCGTGGGAAGGCAAGGGCTTACCTCCACCAAGGTTGGACAGCTGGTAGAGAGGACCAAGGGGACCACTTCAGACCACCACTTGTTATGCAGGATCCACGCAGCCCAGGATGAGAGGAGATCCAATCAGCCGGTCATCGTTGCAGTTGGTGCCTGCGGATGTAGGGGAGTGACTCCTTCACTCCAAAGGAGATTCTGTCTTCCTTTTCATGCAGACTGAAGGCTTACCACCCTCAGAGGATGCACAGCTGGGGAAATGTTCCAGACGTTGGAAGGAGCTCTGGAAACAATGTTGCAAGCAGCATCTTTGTCGTAGATGCAGATTGTCGGTTCCTGGAGAGTCCAGTCATAGTTCCAGTGGCTGGAAGTTGAAGTAAAAGTTGCAGAGGAGTCCTGCTGGAATCTTGTAAGCCTCATCTGAGGACCCAACCATGAGGGAGACCCTAAATAGCCCTGAAAGGGGGAATTGGTCACCTAGCCAGGTGACCACCTATCAAGGGGGGGAGGCTCTCACATTATCTGCCTGACCTGGCCACTCAGATGCACCCATGCTTGGATTCAAGATGGCAGAATCAAGGGACCCTCTGGAGGAGTTCTGGGCATCACTCCTGCGGTGGTGATGGACAGGGGAGTGGTCACTCCCCTTTCCATTGTCCAGTTTCGCACCAGAGAAGGGACTGGAGGTCCCTGAACCGGTGCAGACTGGTTTGTGCAAGAAGGGCAGCAAATGTGCCCTTCAAAGCATATCGATGGGTTGGGGAGGCTACCACTCCCAAGCCATGCATCACCTATTTTCAAAGGGAGAGGGGATTACTCTCCCCCTGCCCCCACCAAAGGAAATCATTTGTTCTGCCTTCTGGGCTTGGGCTCCCCGGAAAACCCTAAAAGGTTGGTAGGAGCAATGCTGGTGTTCCTCCAAGGAGCCCCCAGAATGCAGGGAATCATACTTCCAATACTGGTAACATATTGGGGTATGATTCTGACATGTTTGATACAAAACATGCCTAGGTTTGGAGTCACCATTATGTAGCTGTAGGAGACTCGCCCTCTGTGTAGTGTGCAAAACTAGGCACATTGTGCAAGAGGTCCAGGCAACCACACATTGGTTTCCAGAGGTAAAAATGAGACCACCTAATGCTCTAATATTTTAGGTAGCTGTTCGAGCAGTTAGGCTAATCCAGGAGATGTGCTAGGCATTTGTTGTAGTCACAAATCCAATCATGCACCACACACACTCGATGAATAACTCAAGACCACAATTTATAAAAATACTTCAGACTTTTATATAAGTTGTAAGACCAAGATCTTTAAGATACGTTAAGTACTTTTTGAGATATGACTTTTCAAACTTTTATTAAAGTTATTACACACCACAGGAGCCAATAGGCAGTCTAAAAATGCATTAAAAATCATACAGTTGAGTTACCAGTCTCTTCTTTTGCAGGGTGGTCGAAGTAGTCGATGGGCTGCTAGTGCCAACTGGAGCGCCTGGGTGGCTCCCTGTTCCGGCTGGAGCAGCGTTGGAAGGTCTCTTGCACGGGCACAGGTCCACCTGGAGGGGCCACTTGGAAAAGGAGCTGGTTTGCAGATTTAAAGATGCCTCCTTGGGGTCCCCTTGGGCTGTTGAGGTCGCAAGGGGTTGGGGACCTGGGGCATACAGCAGACCCCCCGATGAAGGGCTCAGGGCAGCAGGGTGCAGGGTGATTTGAATGTCTTGGATGCTGTGCGCAAAGGGACCCTTTGATGCTGGAATTAAGTCTTCTTCCGTGGGCCTTGCAGGACTTTGCGGGTGCCCTGGTTAGAGGTCAGGGTGTCGCTGAAGTCCCTCGACTGGGGCTTCCTCCTGGTCCAGTTGCAGCTTGGGGTGAGCTGTTTTTGAGGTTGGCCGACATGCACTGACCAGTACCTGGGGTATTGGCACAACTCGGCCATGGGAGGGCTCTGTGCCACCAAAGTCGGCACACTTGCAGGTCTCGTCCGGGCTGTCGTTGGTATGTCGTCAGGTCCGGCAGCGACTTCTGATTGCTGAGCTATTGTCCTGTTGGTGAAGTATCCCTCACCGGTTTCCT
Organism: Pleurodeles waltl; assembly: GCF_031143425.1. NCBI lineage: Eukaryota > Metazoa > Chordata > Amphibia > Caudata > Salamandridae > Pleurodeles > Pleurodeles waltl. The sequence goes on along the minus strand of NC_090444.1, from coordinate 856,564,416 downwards.
GGTTCCTTGTAGGTTTCTTCAGTTAGTTGAGTGGTGCATAAACTCAGGAGGGAGATCTTGGGCTGTTTGCGAAGCCTGGAGGTCCGTGGGGTCTTTTGAGGTCGGTCAAGTGGTAAGCTCCTCCCCAGCGACTGTTGTCAGGACTCTGGTGCAGCAAGCAGGGGTCTTGGAGCCTCTTCTGGTGCAGCAGGTCCTCTGTTCTCGTCCTGTAGGTTTATTTGGTGCTGTCTTCTTTACTTACGGATGAATCTAATTTCTTGGTCTTGGATAGCCCACTAAATATTGAATTTAATGGGTCTTTTAAGGGGATCCTGGTAGTGTCCACTGGGACACTTAACCTTGGGTGGTTACACTCACTACAGTGACCACTTCCTGTGGGAAGGGTCACTTCCCGAAACCTCATTGGATATTTTCCTGCCATCCAATATGGAGGAAAAAGAAATGGGGCTCCACTTCACCTCCAAGCCCCCAGGGGTGGTGCATGCTCAGTGAGACCCCTCCTCCTACCCTTTGTGTGGTTTCCCGCCTTTGCTCCTGCCAAAAGTGGGGGTTGACAAAGGGGGAAGCCATCTGCTGCTAGCAGCAGGCCTGGGGGCTCGGGTTTCAAGGGAGCTAGCCCTTTGAAATTCACCGCCAGGTGAGTACACATTCCCGAGGGAGGGAGTGTTAGCTCCTCCACTCAGGAAGGGCATTATTTTACAAACCAGAGAGCCATGGCTCTCCTTCATGTTTCTATATTGGCTGTCTGGAAGTGGCAGGCTGGCTGGAACCAGTCAGCAACTATGCCAGTTAGGTTAGCGTTTGCAGGGGGCACCTCTAAGGTGACCCCGGGGTATTTTTGATGCTAATTCCAATACTGGCACCAGCTTGGATTTATCCTCCTGAGTTGTTTGATACCAAACAACTGAGGGTACAGAGTGGCCATCATGTAGCTGGGGAGCTTGTGTTTGCGCAGTGTCCAGTACATGCACTTAAAATGGCTACTCTGTTCACTTACTATGTCCCAGGTTTGGCAAGGACACAGTGGGGGCATATTGCTCCTGCAACTATGTCCTCTCATATAGTATGGTGCACCCTGCCTTAGCTCTGTAAGGCCTATCAGAGGGTGACTTACCCATATCATATGTAGTGTAGGATGGACAGAGCACACAGGGAGTGTGCCATGTCGAGTTTGCCTTTTTAGGTTTGCCCCAGTACACTCAGCCTGCACTGGCAGTGCTGGGTGCATCTGGGTGCAGGTTCCTAGAGGGTTGCACAATCATTGTTGCTGCCCTCAGGGGTCTACTCCTACTTACTCCTACTATCCTATGCCCTGTGTACTGGGGTACCCATTTACTAGGGTCTTGCAGTGATATGTAATAGTGTATCCAATTGTGCCAAGCATCACAACGGATTTAGAGAAAGAGCTCTGGTCTAGGGAACCTGGTTAGCAAGGGCCCTGGGAACTACAACTTCTTGGACACATCAACATCTGGCAAAACATGGGGGCTAACCATGCAAAAAGAGGCCTCTTGTCACAGTAACTGGACATAGGTAGTGACCTGTGTCCAGTACACACATAAAATGGCATCCCCTCATCCACGAAGTCCATGAAAATGGAGCTGGAGTTGGATGCGGGCACCTCTCCTCATGCAGGTATGCCCTCACACAAAGGTACTTGCTCCCTGCCCTCTGAGCTAGGAGGCCCCACCATAGGGGCGACTTACAGTGATCTGGTGCGGTGACCTGTAGTGACAAGGGTACATGCACCCTTTCATGCAGGCTGCAATGGCAGGCCTCCAGATACTTTGGATGGGCTCCCATTGGTGGCATAATACATGCTGCAGCCCATGGGGAACCCCTGGTGCCCCTGTGCCCTGGGTACCATATACTAGGGACTTAACAATGGGGCCCTAGTATGTCAAATGTGTGGTTGTGTGGTCGAAGCAACCAAGTTTAAAAGGAGAGAGCTCAGTCACTGGGGTCCTTGTTAGCAGAATCCCAGTGAACACAGTCAAACACACTAACAACAGGCAAAAAGTGGGGGTAACCATGCCAAAAAGAGGGTACTTTCATACAGTGGATGACTTGGGGAAGAAAATGTTTTCTTCCGCCAGTCTAGAGATGCAGTCTGTGAACACTGCATGCCTTTTGTGCCGATACTCCCATACTCTCTGGGATGTGGTCGCTCGAGTCCCCGAGGAGGCCCGGACTGTTGAAGCAAATATCATGATTCGTTGTTGACGGGATACGACCGACTCACTGGGCAGATCAGTTGCATCGATAGTGGGCTTGAGGCGCCACGCCTGGTTGAGGACTTCTAGCTTTTGAGGGGATGTTCAGCAATCCTTAATGGACATGCCCTTTGATGGCACCCATCACTTCGGAGAAAAATCGGACTCGTCGCTCTAACGCTTTAAGGATTTCCGGGCTGTGGCTCGGTGCCTTGTCCTCGGAGCTGCTCCTCATCACAGCCCACCTCACCCCCCAACATGCGTTATTCGTTCCTTTCGTGACTGCGAAAGGGGCACCCAACCTTGCTCTTGTCCACCCTGCCACTGATCTGTGCATGCTGTACAGTCTCTACGCCGCAGTGGATGTGGGATCCCACGAGCTCATGGATCAGGGAGCCAGTGGTCCACGAAGTCCACCCCTACCTCCTCCTCTGCCTCCAAGCCTTCCTAGTCCGTCTGAACATCCGGGACCAGTTGGAGGTAGGATCCACCCTCACCTGCCCCACTGGGAATCCATTACCATGGACAAGTTGGTGTTACAAATTGTCTGAAGGGGCTACTCTCTCCCCTCCGAAACTTCTCCTCTGGCCATGCCACTATCGTACGATCATCTATTGGAGGATCATTTGGCACTTCTCCGTGAGGAGGTCACGCCTCTCTTGGCCATGGGAGCCATAGAGAGGGTCCCTGTGCCAGAAGTAGGTTGTGGTCGTTATTCCCTCTACTTTCTGGTGCCCAAATGGACAAGGGCCTTTGCCCTATCCTGGATCTCCGGTCCCTCAATCTCTTCCTCAAGAAGGAGAAGTTCAAAATGCTAGCCTTAGCTCAGGTCGTTTCTGCTCTGGAGACTGGATGGTAGCGTTGTACTTGTAGGACGCATACTTTCACATTCCTGTCCTGCCGGGCCACAGACGTTACTTGTGATTCATGGTAGGTCACAAGCACTTTCAGTTCACCGTGCTCCCATTTGGCCTTACCAGAGTTCCTCAGGCGTTCACAAAAGTGATGTTAGTGAATGCAGCTCATATAGGCAGGTTAGGGGTTTCGTTCTTCCCCTACCTCGACGACTGGCTGTTGAAGGCGGACATGCCCCAGAAAGTCATCTCCCGCCTTCAGACTACAGCGAACCTCCTGCATTTGCTGGGGTCCACTATAAACGTGCCAAATTTACACCTGACTCCCTCTCAGATGCTCCCTTTCATCAAAGCTGTTCTGGACACAGTGCATTTTCGGGCTTGTCCTCCCAAAAGCTAGTCCAGAATATTTGTGCTATGATCCCAATGTTTCAGCCTCTATCCTGGATTTTGGTGAGAATGACTCTGAGGCTGCTGGGCCTCTTGGCTTCCTGCATCCTGGTGGTCCAAATGTCAGATGGCATATGCTGGCTCTGCAGTGGGACCTGAAGTCCAGCGAGCGCAGTATCAGGGGAATCTCTCCAACATAATCCAGATCTCGGAGACAACTGCAAAAGGCCTCCAGTGGTGGTTGTCGAATCAAGAATGGGTCAGCGGCAGATCCCTCTCCCTTCCCCAACCAGATCTCACAGTAGTGACAGATGCGTCACTCCTCGGATGGGATGGCCACATGGGAGAGGCGTAGATCAGAGGCCTCTGGTCTCCGGCGGAGTCTGGGCTCACATCAACCTTTTGGAGCTCTGGGCGATCTGACCTGCATTGAAAGCATTCCTTCCTTCTCTTAAAGGGAAAGTGGTGAAGGTGTTCACCGACAAAACCACTGCCATGTGGTACTGCAACAAGCAAGGCGGAGTGGGGTTGTGGACCTTTGCAGGAGGCAGGAGGCCTTTTTAAGGCTACCAGACCAGCCTTCTCTGTTCAAATCTCCATTGTTGGAGGTTTCTCAAAGGACTCACACATATGTTTCCTCCTATCCTGTTCATAATGCCCTAGTGTAATTAGAACTTGGTCCTTACATATCTCATGTGTGCTCCACTACTGTCCTCTGTGGCTCTTGACCCTTAAAACTGCCTTCTTGGTTGCCATCACCTCTAATCGCACAGTGAGTGAGCTCCAGTCTCTCTCTTCGAAGTCACCATTCCGAGCAGTGCACCCCCTTTATCTCTTTCCTCTGTTGCAGCACTCTTACTACAGTATAGGCACTATCTCTTTATTGAGTACTGCACGTTATGAAAAAGAGATCTGGGAAACACCTTGGAGCCTGGAACTAGGACGCTGTGTTTAGTGTGTCTTTTTCTTCTCCCTCCCTGCCCACAGATGTGCAGGCTGGGTCTCCTGGCACATACACATGAATCCAGTATCAAGGTTTGGTGGGCTTAGCTGGGGTGGAAGGTCCCGATCATTTTACTGACCCAAAATTCATAAATTGGCAGCAGTAGAGGACAGGTGCTTCAGGGCCCTCAGGCTTGAGTATTGCACCATACTGTGCAAGTATTTAAAATCCAACAATTCGTACAGTTTTGCATACCACTCTCTTGTTTGCTGGGTTTTAGGTTTTTGACTCCACTTGTTGGATCTGGCCCTCTCTGCAGGGTCATCCCTAGACGCTTTTGCTTTGCTCCTCCTATTTTTGCTGAATATATATTTGCTGGCTTTAGGACTCTGTTCACCTTACTACTGCTAACCAGTATGCTCCCTCCTTATCACATGATAACATGGCTTCTACCCAATTGGCATATTTAGTTTACCTTTAACTCCCAAGTAAAATGAAACTACATCTGCCTAGTTCCTGTAACTTAAATGCTACTTGTTGGCCTGCAGCGCTGATTGTGCCACCCACTTAAGTTGCCCTTTAACCATGTATCAGGGCTGACATTGTGGCCTCTGTGTGCAGTTTTAAGCCATGTCGATCTAGCACAATAAACCTTTTGCTATGCCCAAAACTTCCTTTTTAATTCTTATTGTAGAAAATTGGCTCTGTATATACTATCTCAAAGTGAGAGATAGTGTGCACGGTGCAAGGGTTCCCCTTAGAGGTTGATACTGGCAAAATTAGATAATACTAATGTTCTATTTTGTGGTAGTGTGGTCGAGCAGTAGGCTTATCAGAGGGTAGTGTTAAGCATTTGTTGTACACACACAGGCAATAAATGAGGAACACACACTCAAAGACTTAACTCCAGGGCAATAGGTTTTGTACAGAAAAATATATTTCCTTAATTTATTTTAACACCACAAGATTCAAGATTTGAGGTAAGTACATAAAATGCAAGGTACTTCACACAGGTAAGTATAGAACTTTGATTTAAAACAGTAGTACACACAGTTTTGGTTAAAATGGCAATAAGCTATTTTAAAAGTGGACACTGTAAAAATCAACAGTTCCTGGGGGAGGTAAGTTTGGTTAGGATTCTCAGGTAAGTAAAGCACTTATACAGTCAGTCTCCTGGGCATAGGCAGCCCACCGTTGGGGGTTCAAGGCAACCCCAAAGCCACAGCACCAGCAACACAGGGCCGGTCAGGTGCAGAGGTCAAAGGAGGGCCCAAAACACATAGGCGCCTATGAACAACAGGGGTGCTCCGGTCCTAGTCTGCTTCCAGGTAAGTACCTGCGTCCTCAGGGAGCAGACCACGGGGGTTTTGTAGAGCACTGGTGGTGGGACACACAAGCCTACAAAACACACCCTCAGCGGCACCGGGACGGCCGGGTGCAGTAGGCAAAGTAGGTGTCGGGTTTGTTATAGAAAGCAATGGAGGGGCCCGGAGGTCACTTAGGTGAAGCAGGCAGGGCACAGGGGGGCTTCTCGGGCCAGCCACTGACTGGGCTAGGATGAGGGCCACCTGCTGGACACTCCTGCACTGGTAGGTGGTTCCTCTTGGTCCTGGGGGCTGCGGGTGCAGTGCTTGGTCCAGGCGTCGGGTTCCTTTGTTACCAGGCAGTTACGGTCAGGGGGAGCCTCTGTATCCTCTATGCAGGCATCGCTGTGGGTGTGCAGGGGGGTCGACTCAGGTTGCCCACATCGTTGGAGTCACCTGGGAGTCCTCTCTGTGGTGTTTGTTGTCCTGGACTCGAGCCGAGGGCTTCACATGCAGAGTGTGAAAACTCACGCTTCTGGCGGGAAGTGAGAGTCTCTTTAAAGTTGTTTCAAAGTTGCAAGTTTGTTGCACTTACTGAACAGTTCTGCTGTGTTTTGGGAGGTTCTTGGTCCTTTGGGTGCAGGGCAGTCCTCTGAGTCCTCAGAGGTCGTTGGTCCAGCTGAATGCGTTGCTGTGCAGGTTCTTTGAGTCTGGAGACAGGCCGGTAGGGCTGGAGCCAAGTCAGTTGTCGTCTCCGTTGTCTCTGCGGAGCTTTCAGGTCAGCAGTCCTTCTTCTTGTTGTAGGTTGCAGGAATCTGATTTCCTGGGTTCAGGGTCACCCCTAAATACTAAATTTAGGGGGGTGTTTAGGTCTGGGGGGCAGTAGCCAATGGCTACTGTCCTTGAGGGTGGCTACACCCTCCTTGTGCCTCCTCCCTGAGGGGAGGGGGGCACATCCCTATTCCTATTGTGGGAATTCTCCAAAACCAAGATGGAGGATTTCTTAAGGCAGGGGTCAACTCAGCTCAGGACACCTTAGGGGCTGTCCTGACTTGTGGGTGAGTCCTCCTTGTTTTTCTCATTATCTCCTCTGGACTTGCTGCCAAAAGTGGGAGCTGTGTCCAGGGGGTGGGCATCTCCACTAGCTGGGGTGCCCTGGGGCATTGTAACTCAAAACCTGAGTCTTTGAGGCTCACTACTAGGTGTTATAGTTCCTGCAGGGGGAGGTGCAAAGCACCTCTACCCAGTGCAGGCTTTGTTTCTGGCCTCAGAGAGCACAATGGCTCTCACCCCATGGGGTCAGAAACTCGTCTCAGTGGCAGGCTGGCAGAGACCAGTCAGTCCTGAACTGAGGGATTGGGTAAAATTACAGGGGACATCTCTAAGATGCCCTGTGTGTGCAATTTGTTTATAAATCCAGCACTGGCATTAGTGTGGGTTTATTATTCTGAGACGTTTGATACCAAACTTCACAGTATTCAGTGTAGCCATTATGGAGCTGTGGAGTTCATTCTGACAAACTCCCAGACCATATACTTAATATGGCCATACTGTACTTACAATGTCTAAGAATAGACTTAGACACCGTAAGGGCATATTGCTTATGCAGCTATGCCCTCACCTGTGGTTTAGTGCACCCTGCCGTATGGCTGTAAGGCCTGCTAGAGGGATGACTTACCTATGCTACAGGCAGTATTTTGTGTGCATGGTATCCTGAGTGAGATGCCATGTTGACTTTGCCTGTTTTTTCCCACCAACACACACAATCTGCAGTGGCAGTGTGCATGTGTTAGGTGAGGGGTCCCCTAGGGTGGCAAAGCACCTGCTGCAGCCCTTAGGGAGCTTCGCTGGTCACCGGGCCCTTGGTACCACTGGTACCTTGTACAAGAGACTTATCTGTGTGCTAGTGGTGTACCAATTGAGGAAACAATGGTACATTTTTAGTGAAGGAACACTGGTGCTGGGGCCTGGTTAGCAGGGTCCCAGCACCAATGTTCCCTCTAATTATTTTCCACTGTGGGCGGCAGTGTGAGGTCTTTGTGCGCTGCAGCCAAGGATACATGCGCCAAGAAATTGACCATTCACGCGAACGCAGCGCATAACTACCAAGATCTTTGGCATTAGCCTCTCCATACCACTAAAGCAAAAAAGGGATATTTGTATGAACATTACTCCATGCAATGGGGCATTAAGGCAGTTTTGTGACCTGGTTGCACACCCCAAGGACATGACCTGTTAAGTGCCACCTACACCCCAGTTAGAGAAAACAGAAATCAGGAGGTTGAACCATTATGAAACTTTAATGAATACTCTCAGAGTGCTGGAAAGGGCCCTGCACATCAAGTACAGCCAGTTGTATAATTAGTTAACATTTACAATTTGATGAACACACTGCTGATAAATGCCATGATGCCCCTGCCAAGATACAGGCTGAGAAATGTTCCTACCCCACCCACACATGGACTGTAGGAGGAGCTGCATCATAGTTTAGACAAGTCATGTGCCAACATTAAAGGTGTGACATGTTTGTCTTTCGCGCCAGTCCTTGCCATTTTTCCACTACTGATAAACTCGGTCTAAGTCAACTTTCCCATTTGAGAGGTAAGCCTTTGTCCTCATCAGCATATCTAGGTGACTCTCCTCTAGTCTGTTTCTTAATTTGGACTTGATTGAGTTCATGAGGCTGAATCCTCGTTCGCAGTCTGCACTTGAAGCCTGGAAAGCTGCACAGACATCAACAAGCTGAGATACAACACTATATTGTGCAGCATTCCCAAATTCACCATGTCTTGAAAGGTCCTAAACAATCTGTTTTTTATATGCGCTGCCACCACATATTTATAATCTCTGTACTGCTGAACAACATCATCAGGGGTGCACAATCACCCAGGACCAAGACCTTATACTTTTCAGCAAGTCTTTGTACATTCTCAGTCCCAAAATCAAACTGTGATTGTGTTGTTACTGTATGGAAATCAAAGCTTGTCCATTCCTTCAATTCATCTTCTGGGAACCTTTTTTCCATGCCCTCACACAGAAGTTTAATAAAAGATAACATCGGCTCACTATCATACTCTCGGTCCTCTCTGCACAAAGCCATCAGATCTCTTACTGTGTTGCTCCAAAAGACAGTGTCGCCCAAGTACTTTTCCTTTATTTGGCTAATTTTTGCTCTTGCATAATGTACAGCTACAACAGTGGTCAAAGAGCTTTTCTAAAACAACTTTCACAAAGATGCAAGTTCACCCAGAATGTCATTTAGTGCTACAAAGGAAATGTGGAAGTTTGAGTCAGATAGTTTTTTGTAGCAATATTTAGCAATTGGGTCATTCTCCTCAACTCTTTCATGATCAAAGTATTTGAGAGCAACCTCGTAATTACACAAGAGTGCACCAACAGCAAAATGCCTTGAAAGCCACTGCACCTCATTGAGTGGCCGAAAGGAGACCTCTTCACATTGTGACCAAAGCAATTTCATCCAACTTGGACTTCCTTAACGGAGAGCGGGAGAACACAGTGTAGACAGTCCTCAGTAATGTTTCCATTTCCCTGATCATCAGCACTTTTTTCCAGGCATCATCAACTCCCAAATCTTCTCTGTACGCAACACAGTGCTGCTCTACTAGATGGGGAATGGATTGTTTGAGGTGGGTAGCAACACCATTGTTCTTTCCCAGTATCACTGATGCATCATCTGATGTGAACATGACCATTTTCATAAAATCCAGCTTATTGGCAGTGTAGAAGTCTTTTACAGCTATAGTGATAGCCTCCGCACTGCATGCACTCAGAGTTACAATTCCCCCAAACACTGTTTTGTGCTCTGTTGATGTTACAGATCGGAACTTGAAGTAGAGGATGAGCATTTTTGTAACTGAAATATCTGTGCTTCATCAATTATCAATGTGTGATACCGAGCACTGCGAAGTTCTGCCATGAAGTCAGAGCGTATCACGCTGTTGATGGCCTCCAAAAACTCAAAGGTATAGTTCTTGCTCCTCCAGCTGTCTGGTATCTTCACATACGATGCGACGTGGTCATGGATGTCTTGAACGGATAACATTGACGTTCATTTTGACTGCTAGCAACACATTGTTGATGAGAATCTTTATCTCCTCTGGCAGGGATCTTTGCTGTTAAACCCCTTCTAGTCTGTTTGCTTTGTCACTGGTGGTTTCCGTTAGCATGGTGCGCACTCCAAAACCCAGCGTGGTAGCAGCACTTTTATTTCTGTGTCACAAAAGCAGATTCATGAACTTTGCTACATAGATGGCGTTTCAAGTAGTCCAGCTTCCAGCCATCACTCCATTTCTTCCCAGTAGAAAAGTCCCCTGCAATCTTTCCTTTTGCACATACTTTGCAAATCAGGCCTACTTCTGGATTGTATAGAAATAGCTCTCCTAGTTGTATGCAAACCTTGCTCCGGGACTTCTGTGTCTCAGTCTTCACAGTTTCTTTCAGGCACCCTTCTTTGAACACAAGACAGCATTTTTTCCTTTGTGGTGAAGCACTGCTCTCTGCAGAAGTCACAGCTTTGCGCTTGAACATTTTGGTGACAATCAGTCTGAGCCTACTGTGCCGCAAAGCCTGCAAAAAAAAGAGGGACATTATTTAAAGTGAGGAACATTATTTAAAGTTGTTTGTTTATGTTATTGAATGCAATCTTCCAGACCAGACTGAGCTATCTCTTGGAAAATGTAGCAACTAGCAAGTAACTACCTGGGCCTTTCTGTTTGATCTCACACCTGCCTGTATATGTAACACTGTCTAAGATCTCTGCAATAGAATAAAAAAAATGGTTACAGAACATGCTTGTGTTCCAGTATTTCAGATGTACTACAAGGAAAAACTACTAAATAATTACCTGGTCTTTCTGCTTGTAGTCACGTCTGCCTTTTCTAACCAATGTTAGCACTGTCTAAGAAGCCTGCAAAAAAAAAAAAAAGGGGGTGAAGAATGTTGTAATTTAAAAATGTACTAGGTGCATCACAAGTGAAATCTACCAAATAATGACCTTGTTTTTCTGCTTCCACTCACATGCGCCTTTTTGTAATATATGAGAAGTGCTTTTCGGCGATGCCTGCAACAGAAGAAAAGGTGGGTAAGGTGGTTAAAGTAGGTTGTCATATTCCACTGTACTAGGTGCACCACAATGAAAATCTGCTACATTATTACCTTGTCTTTCTGCCTCTACTCAACGTGTGCCTGTTCAGATTTGTGTAGCAGGGTCTAAGATGCCTGTACAAGAGGAAAAAATGATATAAGCACCTGAGCGTTTCAATGTCTCAGTTGCACCATAAGGAGAAACTAGCAAATAATAACCTGCTCTTTCTACTGCTACTCCAGTCTGCCCGTCCTCATCTATGACCAGTACTGTCTGAGATGTCAGACAGTAAAAGAAAAGATGGTTAACAGTTGGTTACAGCATGTTGTCATATTATAATGTGCCAGGTGACCCAGATGGGGTACCTACCAAATAATTACCTGGTCCTTATGCTTCTACACATGTCGGTCCATTCAAATCTATAACTTGCTTGGTCTGACAAACCTGTAATAGAAGCAAAGGTGTGGATCATGAACGTGATTTATGTAGAGACCCTTAATCCCACCTGGAATGTCTACAGAATTACCTGGTCTTCCGTGGTACTCACGCCTGCCTGTTCAAATCCAAATGTTGACCCGCTGTAATTGGAAAGAAGATATTTAGCATAGGTTATAGGAGTTACAAAAACATTATGCATGACAGTTCCAGAGAAATTGAGTAGTTACCTGGGCTTTCAGTTTAGATGAACTCTGGTTCCATATTATCATCCGTTTTGAAACCTACATTACGAATTAGACATTCGATGATGCAGACTTTACAGGCCTCAAGTTATCTGCTGGGCCACTCGCTAAGACTAATCGGATTTATAAGGGTGAGCCATTTTTAGGCCTACTGGCTCGTTCTAGCAAGCTGACAAAAAAAAGTGTTCTGTTCATTCAGATAGTGAATGAACAATGAAGGTGCGCGCGTTGAGGAAACTTTGAACTCAGCGAGGCAGGGGCAGGAGACAAGCCCCCTCGCCCATTGGTCCTCGGTGTTTTGGGGGCGGGAACAGCCCCTTCAAGATCAATTGCGTGCCCGCTGCCGCAGGTCGCGCGTTGAGGAAACTTTGAACTCGGCGAGGCAGGGGCAGGAGACAAGCCCCCTCGCCCATTGGTCCTCAGTGCTTTGGAGGCGGGAACAGCCCTTTCAAGATAAATTGCGCGCCCGCTGCCGCGGGTCGCGCATTGAGGAAACTTTGAACTCGGCGAGGCAGGGGCAGGAGACAAGCCCCCTCGCCCATTGGTCCTCGGTGTTTTGGGGGCGGGAACAGCCCTTTCAAGATCAATTGCACGCCCGCTGCCGCGGGTCGCGCGTTGAGGAAACTTTGAACTCGGCGAGGCAGGGGCAGGAGACAAGCCCCCTCGCCCATTGGTCCTCGGTGTTTTGGGGGCGGGAACAGCCCTTTCAAGATCAACTGCGCACCCGCTGCCTCGGGTCGCGCGTTGAGGAAACTTTGAACTCGGCGGGGCAGGAGACAAGCCCCCTCGCCCATTGGTCCTCAGTGTTTTGGGGGCGGGAACAGCCCTTTCAAAATCAATTGCGCGCCCGCTGTCGCAGGACGCGCCCGGGCAAAGCCCGGGCCAAGGGCGGGCCCATCCTGCGCCCGTCCACGACCGAAAGAGGCCGGGCTGGGCCACATCCCTTTACTTTTGCTCCTGGGTGTGCCTTTGTTTGCTGGCCATCGCCAGCAGGGGCCGTGGAGTGTATAAGTTTTCTTCCTCATGGCGCGGGGTTTATAGCAGCAGTAGGAGTGGCTTGTCAGCACACCACCATCCTAGAGCCTACTTGAGGCCCCCGGAACATAGGTAGAAAGATGGGTAGACGCGTGGGGGGGGTTTGAAGAAAAGCATGGATCCCAAAAAAAACTAGACTTTTTTTTTTACAAAAGGGCGTCGGGGCTTTGGAAAAAGAAATAGAGCTGGTGCAGCGCCGCTTAGCCGTTCCACCCTCTCCAGCCATTACCGCAGTCCATAATGACTTTGTCATACAGCCCCCCCTGCGAACAGGATCTCAGCCTATATTGACCGCCCCTTCTTCTTCTCCCGCTAGAAACCCTCAGGAGTTTCAGGGTGAAATGTTAAATGAATCCAACACACTTGCCCTGCCAATCCCGCCGATTTGGAGCCCTTCCAAGGGAGGGCCCCTAACTACCGTCGTTCCCAATCCCAAAGGAAAAGGGAAGCGTAGGGAGACTGCCATTATAAATAAACGTACTAGGATTATGAGGCCCCCCCCCATCCGGCCCAGCTCCCTAACAAGGATGTGGTTCTATCTCCCTCGCTTATTACCAATGACCGACAGGCAAATGAGCATATTAGGGCTCTTATAAGAGAAGAGATTTCTAAGTTGCTTCTTCCTATTGTAACCCGTCTCCAAACAATAGAGGAGAAACTAGAAGATTTCATCAAGACCCAGCAGCCAGTACCTCCCCCAACTATAGATACCCAATCCCATTTGTACCATTCTCATCTTACCCAAGAGCAGGCTAAAGTTCGCAGACTATCCGCCCAAATGAGCAAGAGTCATCCTCCCCCTATAAATCAAGATTTGACCTGTACTGCTAGAGCAGCAAAGATTCTAACGAATATGCCTCCCAAGGCTTTAGTCCCTCTTCCAGAAAGGATTGCCCACTTGCCCAATTTAGTAACTAATACCGGTGACCCCAACTCCACCTGTGAATACTTCCCATTAGGCTCCCTGAAGAGGACCCAGGCCACTGGTTCAACCGGATTAAGAGTATTGCAACTTCCACCGGAGTCAAGCCCATATGTTCTGGTTATTACCAATGTTCCTGAACTTAAAACCAAATCGCCGGAATCGTTTACCGAGCTTAGAAACAAGGTCATACATTGGCTGCATGCTAATGCGGGGTTTGCTTTTTCCATGACATCCTCGATACTGATGGTGAGAAGGGTAGGATGGGTGGGTTCTCTAGAAAAGATTGGTAAAGGGGATTGTATTGTTATCAATTTTAATTCCCCTGATCTTGTATGGCAGCTCGCGTCAAATGCAAACAGACCATATCCCTCAGTAGGTAAAGTCTCCCTGTGCAGATTACAAGCGTTCTACCCGCCCTCACTGCCACCCGTGAATAGGCAACCACCATTGTTCCACAGAGTATCCTCTGACATTCAGATACGGCCTAGACCCGATTCAGGTCTTAGACATCCGTCGGCATCGCTTTCTGAGATAGATTGACTATGTGACGGCCCTTGGAGAGTGGATTTGAGCACCCTCGAGTCTGAGCATACCAACCACCCTGCCCTTAGTGTTTCTACTCCAGCAATCCCATTGATTCTGACGGACCCTGACAACTGGGGAATTCCTGAGAATAATACATATTTAGCCAATGAGGAGGGTGTTTCACTTTGACAACCGCTTTCAGCGACCCAGGGCTTTACTGTCTGGACACCCCATCAGATATGAATATGTCCGGTACAGTATCTTGTGAAGTGAACATCACACAGGGTAATATAGACATAGGCCACTGTATGCTAGTGGGGAACAGCAAGGTCTCCAGCGTTATTGCCCCTTGCAGGAAATATTCCCCAAAAGAAGCTAGCCATACCAAACCAAATGATTTCGTCAAGGTTCTTAGTTGGAACATAGCAGGGCTGGAAAGTAAACTGCAAAGCCCAGAATGGGGTCAACTCATTGACGAACACCTAATCTGTTTATTACAAGAAACATGGGCAATGGACCCCAAACATAGATTAGGTTTCAGAAGTTATTGGGTTGCAGCATGGAAGTCGCTTTCTGGGAGACCATCGGGAGGGCTACTTATATGGTTAAGCAGTTCTCGCAGGTGCAAAGCTGAAGCAATAGACATGGGTTGCCCCGATTTACAGGCCTTATTAGTGACGATCTCCGAGGAGAGATCTTTACTAATAATTAACGTCTATAACAGGAGTGAGGGCAGCCATGTAGATTATGATGCTCTGTCCTCATTGGACAGCTTTCTTAAAAATAATTTATCCCATTTTATCTTGATTGGAGGGGACTTTAATGTCACATTTGAGCCCAACCCCCTGGTCCAAGAGATATATCAAGAAGAGGATGCCTACTGGGGGATTCCTCAGCTAGTTTCTAACAAAAGACCGAGATTGAATAAAACAGCGCGCTTAGTGGCTGATATTACATTAATGCACGGCCTTCGAGCCTGCAATGGTCGCTACTGTTCTGATATAAATTTGAACCCCACCTTTAAACATGGAGGATACAGGAGCCAGATTGATTACATACTTCTTGATATCCGATTGTGGGGCCATATGTCTGACATGAGGGTACAAGAGCATGAAGAGAGTGATCATGATCCGTTTATTCTATTGACCAGAGGCCTATTCCCTTCGCTTGAAGCACCTCATTCTAAGGCCTATGCCCAACAGCTCGCCCTATCAAACAATAGACGTAATATAAAATGGGAGTCTGTCACCACATCCCCTAAACACCTTTCATCAATATACAACCTGTCAGCCAATCAAATGGAGCGTATGCTTCAATATAAGTAGAATGGCGAGGGTGATATAGGCTTCTAGTAGCTCATAGTAAATTGTTTGATTCTCTAAAGCATCTCTTTACAAAAGAGATTACTAGGAACTCTTAAGAAAAAGTGCCGGGCACGGTGGTTCAACAATTTATGCAGGGAAGCACAGCTCACTCTATTGAAGCTTTAAAAGCAGGCCAAGTTGAATCTATAAGGATAGCCAGAAAAGATTATAAGAATGAATGTACCAAGGCACGTAGAAGTTGGGAAGAGGCTAGATGGGTTGCTATCCTGGAGACCGACAAATTAAATGATACTTCCAGGTTTTGGAAATTAATAGCAGATAGCTGTAGAGACTCTGCCTCTGTACCTGGTACATCAATCCTTCCTGTAGCTTGGGTTGAGCATTTTGGCCAATTATATGCAGGTCCACTGGAGGTATCCCTTAGGACCCCTGATGTTCCAATAATTCAAGAAGCCACCCCGATTATATTCACCTTAGCTGAAACAAGTGCTGCAATAGATTCTTTGAATTGGGGAAAGGCTCCTGGCCCTGACAAGATCCCGGGTGATTTATATAAGACAAAACCTGATATATGGGCTCCTTATCTCAACCTAATCTGCAACGCAATCGCAGCGGGAGCCCCTGCCCCTTCTTCACGGAAAGGGGCTGAGATAGTTCCCATTTATTTTTAGTCCCAATAATCCTGCTAACTACCGACCGATCAGTCTCCTGGACAATTTCCCAAAAATGTATACAAAACATCTTTTATGCCATCTCGATGAATGGATTTCGGAATCTGATGCCCTATCCAGTCTACAAGCAGGGTTCAGACCTGCTGTGAGCACTATAAACCAAGCTTTGAGATTCCTGGCAATCAAATGGAAGAATGTGGACCTAGTGGGGGTGAATTTGTATGTGGTCTTCATAGACCTTAGAGCTGCATTTGATTTGATCCCCAGGAATAAGCTATGGTCAACACTCTCCAATATGGGGGTTCCATCAGGCCTTCTGAATCTTATCACCCGACTTCATGATAACACCTATGCTCAAATTAGATGCGGTAAGGAGGGTGAGCTGACAGATCCCGTAGCTATTAACAGAGGAGTCAGGCAGGGGTGTGTCCTGGCTCCCACTCTTTTCTTGCTTTACATAAATAACTGTATTCGTTATCCAGAGAACTGCACAAATGTCTCGCCCAAATTGGCTGGAAAGAAAATTCTGTGTTTGTTGTATGCGGATGATACAATCCTGTTAGCCAAATCACCCATGGGAATTCAAAACCTGGTCAATCAATTCTGTGCCTTTTGTAGGGATTATGGGCTTGACGTTAATGCCAAGAAAACAAAACTTATGATATACAGTACTTTAAGGAAACGTCCACGTGCCAGAATCTAAATAAATTCAATATCGCTGGAGAAAGTGGAAGAGTTTGATTATTTGGGCATCACATTATCGACCACAGGAAAATGGGAGGCAGCTATTGATAAAGGGGCACTTATTATAAGTCAAAGAGGTGGGGCCCTAGCACGCAGGTCTAGAAAGGCTCTGAGTCCCCCCTTGATCACAATCGCGAAGATCTACAATGCACAAATCTGTGCGGCGGCCCTGTATGGAGCGGAACTTTGGGGACTGCACAGAAGATTGGACATTTTACAAACAAAAGAAAACAATTTCCTTAGACAGGTCTCCCGGTTAGGGATGGGCACTCCAATGACCCCTCTCAGACTCGACCTAGGATTAAATAGCATCAAATCCATAGCGGCCCTGAGACCACTTCCTTATTGGTTCCGTCTATGGAAAACTGCCGAACTTGAACCATTCAGGGTGGCGATAAGAGAACTTTTAGCTTCTCCCCAGGGCCCAACTAAAATCCTTTGGTTGCAGGAGATTAAATCTGCCTGGGTTAAAAAAGGATTTCCCCAATATTGGGAACACCCGGAGTTGATTCCCAACAACGCAAGGCAACTTGTCAAAAGAAGATATTGGGAGAAAGTCAATGAAGACACACTGCGTCAAAACGGGATGGGCAGGTTAACAACAGAATTCCTCCAATTCAAACATGAACCCTGCCCCGAGATTTTCATGAATCTTCCTATGCCTCCATTTGCTCGTGCCCTATATCTCCAGCTCAGATATGGTTCCCTGCCTATTAACAACTATACAGCTCATTGGTCATCAAGCAACTTTTTAACTGACATGTATATCCTGCCCTCATTGTAAAGAAACAACTGAGCATATCCTGTTTTTCTGTCCTCTATACAAGAGTCCCAGAGGAAAGTGGATCATCCCCCTCTGCAAAAACTTGTTATTGCAGGACCGAGCTAATGCCACCAGAATATGTAAATATGATACATCTACACTGGTAATTTCCTCAGTCACTAAATTTCTATCGGAGGCCTGGTGTATCCGTCGTAGGCACGTTTCTGCTAAGGGCCCTCAAGTTGGCTAAGCTTTTGTTTATAGAGGGAGATTCCAATAAGTCACATATTTCTTTGTTCTTCCTTTATCTTTCAGATGTGCTATGTAACCTGTCATTACTGTGAATTTTTTGAACTTTTATGTGCATTTTCATGTATTTTAGCAGGAACTCGCGGCCCTTTATATGAGTAATAGAGATCGCACAAGTTTATAGAGATGTTCTTTTATGTGAAATCTGCCAGCCACCTGACTAATTACTCTTTTTTGCTCTCAAACTGGCTAAAAAACCTGAAGTATAATCACATGGAAACTAATAACGGTTTATATTTGCAAGACAGCCACAAGTTCTTTCTTTATAGCTTATTATCTTATCTATGTTTTAATTATTGTATTTTTAAGTCTGACCATAGCCTCAGTCTTGAGGATTTTACTGTAACATATTATATGTCAATTGGTTATCAGGTTTTATTAGCATTTCTCATGATTGTTATTATGAATTATGATGAGTTATTGTGATTTCAAATGATTTTAAATTACTATGTAAGACTGAAATTTTTATTTTTCTCTTTCTTTTTTAAAATGGTCTAAATCCTTAGACCGACTGAACTTAAATAAAAAAAAAAATAATGAAGGTGCCTTCAAGTCTTGTTGTTGTCTTGTCACATTTGCTGTTGGTTCAACGACAGAAGTCCAGTGCCAGCTTATGTCTTCTTACAATTTGCTGCTTATTTTATCCTGGAGCTTAATGGTTACTTTTCTGCTCTGACTGCAAAGTTAGAGTATTTAATAAAGTGTGCTGTGAAGTTCAGTTTGTGACGAATTAGTGTAAAAAGAATCACGCTAATTTGGCGTAAACAGAGTCCTGCCTTTTACTTTTTTCATTTACAGGCCCTGGGCACATGTAGTACACTTCACTAGGGACTTATAGGTAAATAAAATATGCCAATTGGGAATTAGCCAAAGATACCCAGATCAAGGGAGAGAGCATATGAACGTTAGCACTAGTACTGTGCACAGAGTACTAAAACCAGCAAAACAGTGTAAAAAAAGTGGAGAGATGCAGGCAAATAGTTGTGGGATGATCACCCTAAGGCTGTCAGGTCTAACATGTGTCTTTCCCCCTCCCCCCAGCTGAAAGTGGGGAGAGCTACCCAGCTCCCTGGGAGCTCTCATCACTAAGGCGGAAGAATCTGGTCGATTAGGTTGGTTAATTTGATCATTACTTTTCCATTGTTTAAGTGTTATGGTAAAAGTGAGGCATTTAGTGGGGGAGAAGCAATTGTACTCTCACCAGGAATTATAAGCATGTGGGTGAGAGTTATGTATGTTGTACAGTTGTTGGACATGCGTCTATGTTAGGTGCAGAGAAAATTAGATCTATAACCACGATTAGGGTCGCTGGATGCACTAAGAGGATGTTAGATCTGGACTTCTTGTCGCCCGATTTTGACATTATGGAGCTAGGATAAATTGTTGCTTAGGGGAATGACCCATGTTTGGAGAGCCAGTTTTAATGTGTCACATGAAAGCATAGTGAATGAGCACTGATGGACCTGTTTGCCTGACAGGTTGTCATAGATGAAAGTCAGTGATGATCTGCTTATAGATGAATTCACGGTGAACTTTTCATAACAGAAAAAAAAAAAAAATTGCGGTGTGTCAAAGGAGTGCTTACTGAGATGACACTGAGGCAGATTACCATTAACACCAATAGGTTTGATGCAAATCATGATCTACTAAGATAGCAAGATTTTCCAAACAAAAAAGCTAAGGTTTTTTTTGAAGTAGGAGCAAACAAGGGGAGATCTGTGCAGAAATATGAGCAGGTGAACATTCTTTGTAGATATGGAGCTTCATTGTGTTTTTCCCTTTGCACAACACAGCATGTGGATGCTGCACTGCATGGCATGAAACATAAGCAAGCCTTGGCCTGAGTGTTTAATGTTGTCTTCCTGCAAATGTTAATATTATTAAATTTAGGGCTGTTTGTAAAGTTCAAATATAGAAACCCACTTGTTTTTAGACTGACCAACAAATATGTAAATAATCTTTAAAATTAAAAAAAAATCATTACATTTAAATATTGCTAATACTTACTTATTGAATCCATCCTCAAAGCCAGGCTGAATGTTATCATCCACTGCACCAAGGATTAATTTTCTAATTGTGATGTCAGCTATTGCTCCCTTTTATTGAACACGCTGTTTGAACATTTGATAAAAATAATTATGGGTACTTTACAGCTTTCTGTGTGGGTGTTATGATGTTGTAGTGGCCTTTGTTACCTAATGACAGTGCATTTTGCAGAAAAGCGCTGTTTCTATTTTTTAAACGCAGCGCTGACGTCCTCTCTCCCGCATGATGCAGGCAGCGACGTGAAGCTGCAAAAACGTGTGCGCTTGACCGGTGGTGGAAGGAAGGGTACGCGCGCACCTTACAGGGAACATTGAATTTGTAATAATACTTTGGGGTGACGTTGTAATATTGTTGTAAAATACAGATGGTACATGAAACCCGACGAACATGAAAGCAAATGAATTCAAACATTTTTTCCTGTAAGGAGGCAGGCCTGAATGAAAAAGTTCAAAGAATCTGGGGACCATTCTATGGGTAAATCTGATGAGTCAAGAATAGAGGGTGGGCTGAAGATGGCATAAAATGCACACCTTAGCACCTCTTGCACTGGAGCGCAAAGTAAAGATTATTTTAAATGCTTGCCTTTTTTTATACAAAATATTAATTATATAATTAATGATTTTACCAAGTCCGGGCTGCTACAGAGATAAACTTTAATTTAAGCACAAGGCACTGAGAATATACTTATTTTTTCCAATGCTTGCAAATAAAAACACATTTGTAATAAGAAGAAATCTGTCTGGAGAGGAAGAAACCAGTGGAAACACCTAATTTTTCAGTTAATTGCATTTACCCCAATTCCCAAGTGTTTACATTGCCACCCTGTACAAGTCATTGAGGCCACGGAAAAATCAACTTCAGTGCATCGTTTTTGTTAAAACACATCTTTTTTACTTTAAATAGAAAACAATAGTCCATACATTGCAATAAAAATCTATTTAATAAAATTAGATGAAAATATGTGCCCTGTAATTCATTGCTTTATTCTCTCAATAAGGCACGATAACACTTAAAATCTAAATTCAGGAACGTGAAAAATGTTACCAATGTAGAGATCTGCTTTGGTGAGAATCAATGAAGTGTTTCATTCATAACACTTATGGAGCAGTCTTCACATCCATTAGTTATGGGTGCTCTGGTGGGAAGTGTAATTTCACACATACGCTTACAGGTGACTGAGAGAAATGGGACCTACTGCGTAATGGCTTCTCGCACTCAACAGTGGTAATCAATCAGATTTTTCAGTTGCCACCAATGTACTTATTTCATATCTACTTCCTCTGTTGTATATGAGACTAATTGCTGGACCTGTGTTCGCTTCTTCTCTAGGTTAGGTACGTCCTTGTTAACCGTCTGTCAATTGCTTTGTATCCACAAATATATGCAAATTAAAAAGATCAACCATATCTGATATAAAATGGTGAAAACACGCTCTTGGAATTCGAGCAAGTTGGCAATTTATTAGACATCGACAGTAATCCCCTTAGGAAACGCAAGATGGTGCACAGACTGCTTCTTCCCACCGTTGAGAGCCGTGTTTGGAATGTTTGCTCGTGGAATTATTACAGGGCTTACAAATACTTTTACAAATCCGGCCCTCTTCAAGTCAGGAGAGTTAACCTGCTGACATTTCCCCTCTCCCTGTTATTTTGGCAGCGGTTCAAGCGCGGCTTAAATCGGCTGGTGGGAAAGTGTGCTACACCAAGTTTCTGCTGGGCACTTTTACTGCCAGGGTGACCACGCATGCAAATACACTTACCTGCTTTAATCAGGTGCTCCCTTTGTGCAGTGATCTGTCCTCGGATGGCTGCACTGTTGTTTTACGTCCTGCTCTGCTGCGAAGAGTGACCCGTTTCCGCACTGCTTCTATTTTTAAAACGCAGCGCTGATGCATGATGCAGGCAGCGACGTGACGTTGAAAACAAAATGCGCGCTTGACAAAGGGGCCTGCGGGGTGGAGGAAGGAAGGGTGCGCGCGAGCCTGCGCGCCCACCTTACAGGGAACATTGCCCAACACACTTCTCAGTCAAGTCAATATCAATAACAGGCAATAAGTGTGGGGGGAGGACTGCAACAGGGAGCCATTTTCCTACACATTATGTTACCCATAGGGTAGGCCCTCGTCAGCCCAAAGAGCAGGGTTCAATGTCTTCAAAATCAGGACATCTACCTTTAAGTTTTACATGTCCTGGTAGGGAAAAGCTCTTACATTTGTTTTTCACTACTGCTAGGCGTACTTCTCCCATAGATTGGCATTGGACTCACCTTATTACATTTCTGTTTGACTCACCTTATTACATTTCTATTAGTGTATTTTCCAAATGGGAACAGGTAACCCATTCATACTTGGTGTCTCAAATTGAAATTTAAGATCCTAACTACTGGTAAAGTTGGATTTTAAGTGACAAATGCCACTTTTGGAAATTTTTGCATTTTCCTTCCTTAGCCATTTAGGGCCTGATTATGACCCTGGCGGACAGCGGAGGCCGTCCGCCAAGGTACCGCCGCTGAATGACCGCACCGTGGTCAAAAGACCGCGGCGGCCATTTAGACATTTCCTCTGGGCCGGCGGGAGCTCTCCAAAAGAGCGCCCGCCGGCCCAGAGGAAATGCCCCTGCAACGAGGACGCCGGCTCAGAATTGAGCCGGCGGAGTTGCAGGGGTGCGACGGGTGCAGTTGCACCCGTCGCGTATTTCAGTGTCTGCTTAGCAGACACTGAAATACTTTGTGGGGCCCTCTTACGGGGGCCCCTGCCGTGCCCATGCCATTGGCATGGGCACGGCAGGGGCCCCCAGGGGCCCCGCGGCACCCCCTACCGCCATCCTGTTCCTGGCGGGCGAACCGCCAGGAACAGGATGGCGGTAGGGGGTGTCAGAATCCCCCATGAGACCGCCGGTTTGCCTCTTCTGACCGCGGCCGAACCGCCGCGGTCAGAATGCCCTGCGGGGCACCGCCGGCCTGTCGGCGGTAAGACCGCCGGGGTCAGAATGACCCCCTTAGTGTCTGTAGCCTGTCTTTGGTCACATGACTGGGTGTATCAGACAACTGAGCTTTGTGTATTCATTCTAGACAGCCACACACAATAGAGAGCTTAAGTGTGCCTTGATGGGCCGTCACAGGCAGGATGAGAGGGAGGAGGTGGGCACAGCCTTACTTACACCTGATTAGGCTGTGTCCTGCCTTCACACAAAGGGCTGCATACCTTCTGTAGTTAGTCAGGAGCCAAACCAAGGAAGCTAGAATGCCTGGGGACTTCAAAGGGAAACCTCTTGAAGCTTGTCCCCCACTTCACAGGCACAACTGACAACTGGCTATAAATACTGGACCTCAGACACCAACTCTTAAGTACACTTCTGGACCTGTGGATACTCTATCACAGTGGTTCCCAACCTTTTGACTTCTTAGGACCCCCACTGGATCACTACTGGAAGCTGAGGACTCCCAAGTAATTTGTATGTTTTAAACTTCAAACGTTAAAATTGTAATTTGCATAAAATACACAAAGAGGTACACACCAAACAAATACTTTAATTTTTAAAGATTTTCATGGGAAAGTTGGTGCTGCTTCTCGGCGACTATTTTTTCAATGTTTGGTTTTATTTCAGAAAGTTGAAGCCTGAGTTCAGATTCTACATTTTTTAGGTACATAACATCTGAGAAAGCTTTTTTCATAAATACTTAGTGGGAAAAGGAAGTAAAACCTTAAATGCCTTTCATCTCTCCGTAGCCCCTCTGTCACATATTTTTCCTGTGTTTTATAGCACCTCTCATACCAGACGTTTCATCACACACATAGAGGCAATAAATCCTGTGTGTAAATCAGTATATAGAAAATGTTCTTTGACATGCATGATACATGTTCTTTGCAGCAGGGATGTTAACCATCTGCACTACCTTAGATGAGTCAATACTGCCACTTGACAAAACTCCCTTCTCTCTCCAGCAGGTCTTTAATCACCAGAGTTATCTTGACACTTTTATTTTTGCATGAAAGCTGCTGGATATACAGGGAACTTTTCAGTGTGTTTAAAACTGCTTAACAAATAAAAACATTTTCATGTTTCTGTCGAGAGACCCCAGCTGGAGAAATGCCTTCCTGCCGGCCTGGGCCTTGAGATGTCTTTGAACCCCCTCGGAATATTTCACACACCACTGGTTGGGAACCACTGCTGTGCCAGGAGGAGGTACTGCTACAAGGACTGCCACTTTGCTGGACTGCTTCTCTAAAGGATCTGCTGCCCTGCTGTGCTGACCTACTGCCCTCTTGCCTGGGGATGAAGTACTGGACCTGCAACTTCTTCTGGAACCTAGGACCCCAGAGTGACTCCAAGGGCTTGTCTGCTGGCCTTCTGATCTGAGCCTCAGAGACACAAAGGGATCTCAACCAGCTCCTACGCCTAGCTGCAGCGAGTTCTTAACCCCTATGTGGTTCCTCTCAGGTCCTGGACCCTTGGTTCATGGGCAATCTTAAATTAAGCTTTTGGGCTCTTCCTGACCACGAATGGGCCGGTTCACACCAAAAACGTGCCACTCGCACCTAAATCCAGTGCGAGCCTGCGCTAGCCCGTCTCTTTGCACAGCAACATCGACAGCCCGTGGAGGGCCTCAACACCCGCCCTGCTCTTCACTCCACATCGACTACCCCTCGTGACTCTCTCCTTGTAACCCTGTCAAATACGAAAGGGACTCTTGGCAAACTTGAGAAGCTAAACCTTCAGCAGGACTAATCTGGGAGTGTGTCTGACTCCCGTGCTCCTTCACGGTTGGCCTGAACTGTTGATTTTATTTTTGGCTGTATTGTCTTTATTTATTACATTTTGCTCTATTTTTCTAATCTGGTGTGGGATCTTTTTGTGTGATGTTTTCACTGTATTGCTGTTTGAAGTGTTGCACAACTACTTTACACATTTCCTGTCCAACTGCTTGGTGCCAAGCAATCAGGGATTGATCACAGGTTGATTTGGTGTTTGCTTGTGCCTTACCCTGGCCAACATTGTGGTTTCTGCTTTACCAGGGGTCACACCCCATTCAGCCAACAAGCCAATTTCTTATACCACCTCACCCTCCTGGGTCCACCTGCCCTTTTTTCAACCACCCTCACTGCATCACTATTTTCTGAATATTGCATTCTCCCCTCACACCAAAATACACCATCAAACACCTTCACACACATTGTACACAAACACCACATGTACTCACCCATCACACACACACACATGCAGTGAAGCTTTCACTGCTACTGCCTGTGTTTTACCTGGTCTTTGTTTGTGAGGAGACACGTGCAATGATGTTGTACAGTTCTAATGGTTCTGTATATGCAGGATAAGCTTAGATTGCTGTACAAGCTGTAGCATTTCTGTGTGTGAGAAAAGAAAGTTGAACTGCTGATACCTGTTTTTTGCTATACTTTTAAGGGGGATAACCTTGCGCAACTGCAAAGTTCCATGTATTTGCTTATGTGCTAGGAATATATTTTATTGCTACTGCCAAAATCTGTTGCTGTGGCCAAGGGATGCTGAAAAATGGATCTAGTGGAATATTTTTACTTTCCGGAATGAAAATATTCTTGTAGCAGTTATTTGTTGGCACATCTACTTGTTTAATTCTCTGTCAGAGCACCAGCTGAAATGTCTTATTTTCTTTCAGTTGGTGGTGGTAGTGATCTCCGGCTTTGGACAGTAAATGGTGATCTGGTTGGACATGTTCACTGCAGAGAAATAATTTGTTCGGTTTCATTCTCCAATCAACCTGAGGGTCTGTCTGTCAATGTTATTGCAGGTGGACTTCAAAATGGAGTTGTAAGGTGAGAAATTACCACATATATGATCATGGTAAAGACTTTAGTTTTTCCAGTGTGTTCATGTCTTATATATTTTGTGTAATATTTTTGACATAGTGTCTTTTCTCATTTTTTTCTTTAGTTTTGTGTGAGACTTTAGTTATCATTCTAGTGCAAGTTACTGAATGCAGGGTACTCTGGATGATAACTAGTGCTTTGCTCTCTATGGCTATTTGATAAAACTCAGAACAGCTCAGTGAAAGACCTTCCCATAATTCAATTTTACCCACTTATATTTTTGTATGTTATGTGTTAATACAGGAGTATAAATCTGACTATTTAGGCATGGGACGTAGCAACATCTGTTGCTCTGTGACAAAGAAATTACAGGAAATGCTGAAAGAGCTTCTGGACATCCTGCCAGTGCAGTGATGGGTCTTTTATTCAATGATGAGCAGAACGCAGAATCCGTTGGAGGGGGTGGGGGCTACAGAGAGAAGTGTGAGTTGGTGGCAGGAGGACAGGTTTGATTTTATTTTATATATGGGTCAGGGGTAAAATTGAAGAGGATTGTGTGGGTCACTAGGGAGGAGGGGGTGTCAGAACGCCAGTGTATGATAGGAGCCACTCAATAGTGTAGATAAATGAGTTTTCATTTAGAAATGTTAAATACAAGAGCAACAGGGATTAGGACTTGTCAGTTCCGCTGCCTATAGCATCTGACTCCTATCTTTAAGCATAGCATCCCATTCCCATATGTTTAATAACACACCACAGAACATACAACTATGCTGCATATCTATCTTTCCAACATCAGTAATGTCAGAAAGTACTCTTTTTGCCATGGTTACCCCCCACTTTTTGCCTGATGTCAGTGTGTTTTGACTGTGTTCACTGGGATCCTGCTAACCAGGCCCCAGTGACTGTGCTCTCTACCTTCTAGATTTGGTTGTCCCTAACTTTTTACATCCCACAGTTGGCATACCGGTACCCCCATATAAGTCCCTAGTATATGGTACCTAGGTACCCAGGGCATTGGGGCACCAGGGGTTCCCCATGGGCTGCAGCATGTATGTTGCCACCCATGGGAGCCCGTGCAAAATGTGCCTGCAGGCCTGCCATTGCAGCCTGTGTGAAAAGGTCATGCACAAGGTCCCTGTAAGTCACCCCTATGGCAGGCCCTCCTAGCCCAGAGGGCAGGGTGCAAGTATCTGTGTGTGAGGGCACCCCTGCATGAGCAGAGATGCCCCCACGAACTCAAGCTTCATTTTCCTGGACTTGAGTGCAGGAAAACCATTATATACACGTACTGGATATAGGTCCAGCTACATAATGGTAACTCTGAACCTAGGCATGTTTGGTATTAAACATGTCGGAATCATACCCAAATACTGTTGCCAGTATTGGTTGTATGATTCCATGCTATCTGGGAGCTCCTTAGAGGACCACCAGCTTTTCTCCTACCAGTTTGCAGGGTGTTCCTGGGCAGCCTGCGCTGCAGCCACCCTACAGACAGGTTTCTGCCCTCCTGCTGCTTGAGCAGCTCAAGCCCAGAAAGGCAGAACAAATGATATCCTTTGGGAATGGGAGGGAACACCCCCTCTCTTTGGAAATAGGTGTCACATGGCTTGGGAGGGGTAGCCTCCCAAGCCTCTGGAATGCTTTGAAGGGCACATTTGGTGTCCTCCTTTCATAAACCAGTCTGCACTGGTTCAGGGACCTCCAGTCCCTGCTATGGTGTGAAACTGGACAGTTGAAAGAGGAGTTACCACTTCCCTGTCTATCACCACCCCAAGGGTGGTGCCCAGAGCTCCTTCAGGTGGCCACTTGATTCTGCTATCTTGAATCCATTTGGGCAGAGGCCCCTGGGAGCATCTGAGTGGCCAGGTCAGGCAGGTGACGTCACAGCCCCCTACTGATAGGTGGTCACCCTGCTAGGTGACCAGTCCCCTTTTTAGGGCTATATAGGGTCTCCCTCTTGGGTTAGATTTGACGGGCAAGCCACTGGAACCACAACTGGGCTACTCAGGAACCTACAGTCTGCAGCTCCAGCGACAACTTCGCTCTGCAACATTGTTTCTACGGCTCCTTCCAGCAACTACAACACTTCCCTGGCTGTTCACCCTCTGAGAGCGGCAAGTCTTCAGTCTGCAGCAAGAAGGAATCTCCTTTGGAGTAAAGGAATCACTCATCTGTATCCGCAGGCACCAACTGCAACGATGACCAGCCTCATGGATCCTCTCTCCTGCAACTCTGCGTGGATCCTGCAACATAGGTGGTGGTCTTGAGTGGTACCTTTGGTTCTCTCTACCAGCTGTCCAACTTTGAATGTGGTGAGTCTTTGCCTGTCCTTGCAGGACGGTACCCCTGTGCACCGTGACACTTGTAGCTACCAAGGTTTGTTGGCTCTTCTTCGAAGGGATCTTCAAGCTTTGAGTTGCCCCGGCCTCCAGCACTCTTCCGTGTAACGCATAGGGGGTCATGCCAACCTCGGCGGTAAAAGGCGCTAACCGCCGTTCAGAAGACCGCCATAACACCGCCGCGGCCGCTGGAAACCGCCACGGTCATTCTGACCCACAACAGGCAAACCGCCAAAATACAGACATCCACAAAAGTCCGCCACACCAAAGGGCAGCGAGAAACAGGCGATGACCAAACCTCCACCGTCACGCCAACAGAAATACGCCCACACTATCACGACACACGAATCCACGCGGCGGTCTTTCAACCGCGGTATTCCATTGGCGGTACACACCGCCGCGCTCAAAATACACACACACTTACATAATACAACCACATTGGACAATTCAAAATACACACACCTGAGACACATACACACACCACTCCCACACACCCAATTCAATATAAAACACACACCCACATCACCCACAAACCTCCACTCCTAGAGATTCGTGAACACGCACCGAGAAAAGACATCCGAGCACCCAGACGCCCAATTCACTGTCACCCAGCAATATTTGCACGCACTTCACACAACACAACAATACACATCACCACACTTAGCACCACACAATCCACCCTACACATCACCCACACCACCCCATGACACCGCAAAGACACCCCAGGTTCTCTGAAGATGAACTCAGGGTCATGGTAGAGGAAATTGTACGAGTAGAGCCACAGCTGTTCAGGGCACAGGTGCAGCACACCACCATTGCCAGGAAGATGGAGCTATGGAGCAGAATAGTGGACAGGGTCAACGCTGTGGGACAGCACCCAAGAAATCGGGACGACATCAGGAAGAGGTGGAACGACCTACGGGGGAAGGTGCGTTCCATGGTATCCAGGCACAACATCGCGGTGCAGAACACTGGCGGCGGACCCCCACCTCCTCCCCCAGAATTTACAACATGGGAGGAGCAAGTCTTGAACATCCTGCATCCTGAGGGCCTCGCAGGAGTAGGCGGAGGAATGGACTCTGGTAAGGCAAATCTTAACTACTTCTCCCCCCACCCCACCTGTATGCCAACTCATACCCCTACCCTCACCCTCACCCCCATCACATCCTACTCCTTGCAACTGTCTCACCATCACAACCCACCCATCCCAACACCTAGCCCTGCATGCGTCCACAAAGCATTGGACACCCATCACCTAAGCATGCCCACTGCACATACACATTACACATACAACACCCCCCCCCCCCCCCTAACCACCGTCACAACAGCCCCCACAAAGGAATGCCAGCACTGGGGTACACGGGCACCCACCCATTGCACGCTATGACACACACAGAAGCAATAACCATACTTTTATACCCCTGCAGGACCCGAACGCCACGTCACCGCGCAGGAGGGTCCACAAATGTCCCCTCCACCCCCAGAAGAGGCCCACAGTGAGGACAGCAGCTCTGTCTCCCTGGATCTAGATGACCAGCCCGGTCCATCGGGGACCTCGGGACAGTCGGTTCCCCTCACACAGCCACAGGCCACAGTAGACCTTCCCCCCTCTGGGAACACCAGCACAGCACCCACCCAGCGGGCCCATACCTCTGTCCCCAGGACATGTCAATCAGCAGTGTGTCCACCACTACAGGGAACCCAGGCTAACCCACCACCCCAACAACAACAGGGACCTGGGGGCAGTGGTAGTGGGCACACGGTCCAGGGGACAGAGGCCCAGGGAAACAGGGGAACTGGGAGGGCTGCTGTGCGACAGGGGGGGACAGGCCCAGGGAACCCACTCTCCACGAGGCCCTCTCCTCCATCATGGGAGCATACCACCGCTCCCAGGAGACGATGGCGACGGTCCTGGCCAGGTTTCAGGAGATCCAGCTTCTGCAGGAGGAACAGTATATGGGGTTCAGGGAGGAACTAAGAAACATCAGTTCCGCCATGGGTACCATTGTAGTGGCCCTGAATGAGGTAGTCACGACATTGCGGGACACTGTGGCACCTCAAAGGGCCCTGACACTAGCATGCACCAAGAACTGCCTACCACCTCCGCCGGCGCTAGTGGACAGGAGGCCCTGACACAAGACCAACAGGCCACCAGAACCCCACCCCCTGCAGAAGGAGAACCACCCCGCAAGCGGGCCCTGAGATCCAGGAAGAAGACAGAGTAAGATGTCAAGACCCCCGCCAGGAAAGGATACCGCCCTGATTGTCAACCCATTGTCCCACATTGTCACCCTGTCCAACCTTAAACTGCCCCTGCTCCACTTCCCACAGGCATTTGGACAAAGCACCTGTGAAAGTGATAGTCTGGACTCTGCCATGGACAATCCTCCACCATCACCCCTCACCGATTTGCAACCACCCATCCAATTTAGAGCACTTGAATAAAAACACTTATTGCACAAAACAATCTGGAGTCTGGCTGTGATTTAGAACAAATGTATTAGACATGACCGTGCCAAAATGTTCATTCACATTGTGATGGTAACAAACCGCTGTCACACAGCTGTAGTCCATGGGGAAACAAAGCAGATGTCACGCAGTGGGGCCCACAGCTCTGAAAATGGAAGGGAAAGTCACAACACAGTTACCATACACTGGGGGAAAAAGTCAGACAGTTGAGAGGTAGGAGTCTTTAAGTAAATGTAATATGCCGGTGTCTACTCTTACCGGTGTGTCACTGAAAATACTGCTGTATTACTGTGTTCCTGTTCTCTGTGTCGTCCTCTTCGGCTTCCTCCTCTTCACTCTCCACAGGCTCCACAGCTGCTACAACACCACCATCTGGACCATCCTCCTGCAGAAAAGGCACCTGGCGGTGCAAAGCCAGGTTGTGAAGCATACAGCAGGCCACGATGATCTGGCACACCTTCTTTGGTGAGTACATTAGGGATCCACCTGTCATATGGAGGCACCTGAACCTGGCCTTCAGGAGGCCGAAGGTTCGCTCGATCACCCTCCTAGTCCGCCCATGGGCCTCATTGTAGCGTTCCTCTGCCCTTGTCCTGGGATTCCTCACTGGGGTCAGTAGCCAGGACAGGTTGGGGTAACCAGAGTCCCCTAATAGCCACACCTGGTGCCTCTGGAGTTGACCCATCACATACGGGATGCTGCTATTCCGCAGGATGTAGGCGTCATGCACTGACCCAGGGAACTTGGCATTAACATGGGAGATGTACTGGTCAGCCAAACACACCATCTGTACATTCATCGAATGATAACTCTTCCGGTTCCTGTACACCTGTTCACTCCTGCTGGGGGGGGGACCAAAGCAACATGTGTCCCATCAATGGCACCTATGATGTTGGGGATATGTCCAAGGGCATAGAAATCACCCTTCACTGTAGGCAAATCCCCCACCTCAGGGAAAACGATGTAGCTCCGCATGTGTTTCAGCAGGGCAGACAACACTCTGGACAACACCTTGGAAAACATAGGCTGGGACATCCCTGATGATATGGCCACTGTTGTTTGAAATGACCCACTTGCTAAGAAATGGAGTACTGACAGCACCTGCACTAGAGGGCGGATCCCTGTGGGTTGGCGGATGGGTGACATCAGGTCTGGCTCCAGCTAGGCACACAGTTCCTGTATAGTGGCTCGGTCAAGCCTGTATGTCAGTATGACATGTCGTTCCTCCATTGTCGACAGGTCCACCAGCGGTCTGTACACAGGAAGATTCCTCCATCTCCTCGCATGTCCCAGCGGACAGTGCCTATGAAGGACAACAGCGAGCACAGAGTCAAGCAACCCACAGGTTCGTAACCACAGCTTGCACATAGCACGATTCCCAATGCATTGAATGGCTTGTATGAGTGTTGGTGCATGGCCTAGGTATGTGTGACGCAGTTGGTAATTAGGCCATGTGGGCCCTTGAAATGGCGGCTGCCTGACCTGTGAAGTGCGACAGTGGGATGTGAGGTCAATGCGCTGGCGTGGCACACCGCGGCGGTAGGCGGTCGAAGACCGCGGCGCTAAGCCGCATTGGTTAACATTGAACCCTATGGGTTTCAGGAGCCAATGATGATGTGCGCCGGCGGTCGCGGTACGCACCGCCGCAGGCGTGACCGCCATTTTCTATCTGCTTAATCACTCGATACCTGATCTTCGACAGGAGAGGACCTACACTGCAAGTGCTGCTGTGACCTTGGTCTGGAAGAGACAATGGCTCATGCGACTGGGGAAAGGGCCCCTGCCTTCACTGCGGAGGAGTTGGAGAAACTTGTGGATGGGGTCCTCCCCAGTATGCGCTACTCTACGGTCCTCCAGACCAACAGGTAAGTACACTGGGACCATGCTTAGTGGGCAATGCCTGGGTTGAGTCAGGTGGATGAAAGATGGTGGGGAGGGGAGCGATTGAGGCATGCATCAAACGACAGATGAGAGCATGTGCCACATGGCAAGCGTGGGGATGGGGGGGCCACTCACATCGAGCATACAGAAGGTGATGACAATTTTTCCTCTCCCTGTACATGTCACATAGGTTACGCGCCCACCAGAAAGTCGCGATTTAGCGTGCCATCGCCAAGGACGTCCGGACCCTGGGGGTCCACAACAGACGGGGCACCCACTGCCGGAAGAGGTGGGTGGACATCCGACGCGGGAGCAGGAAGACGGCGGAGGCTCAGCTGGGGATGGCCTCCCAACGTAGAAGGGGTGCCAGTCTTCATTTGACCCCTCTGATGTCCCGGATCCTGGCAGTGGCCTACCCCGATTTGGATGGGCGCGTGAGGACATCACAGCAGACACAAGGGGGTGAGTACAAATACATTCTGCTGACTTTGCGTGCAGTGGAGGTGTCTGGGTGGGGGAGGAGGGCTGTGGGTATCCCTAGGCCAGGGCGATTTCTGTAGGCTAGGCCCCTCCGTAAGGCATGGCCTTGTGCCCCCGCCCCCCACCTCTGTAGGGTGCCAAGTACAGGTATCCATGGCCCTGTCTCATCTATGTGTGCAGTTGTCGTCCATAGGTTTGTAGGCCATGTCCCACGGATTGCGTTGTGGACCCCAAGTGCGCGGCGTAGTGCAGGGGGCTTCTGTGTCTGTCTTGTCCGCCAACGGTAGCGGTAATCCATGCACTCAACATGTCTTTATTTCTCCTCCCCCCCTTTTTTGTGGTCTTCCTGTTCATGTGTGCATTAGCATCATCAGGCGGAGGAGAAGTGGCATCGGAGCACGAGGGAGCTGCATCTCACATGGCAATGGCGGGCCATGCAACTGACTCGGATTTCACCAGTGAGATGGAGGGCGAGGGGAGCTCCACAGAGGGGGCTCGTGCTGATGTCAGTGACAGCGACTCGTCCTCTGAAGGGAGCTCCCTTTTGGTTGCGGCAACATCCGTGCCCCCCGCAACAACAGGTACAGCCGCCACCCAGCGCACCAGCACCGCCCTCCCAGCAGCCCCTCAGCGTTTGCCCCCTGCCCGCTCACCCAGGAAGGTGGGCATCCCCTTCGCCCCAGGCACCTCAGGCCCTGTCACCCCTGCTGCCCTCAGTGAGGAGGTCATTGACCTCCTAAGGACCATCATTGTTGGGCAGTCTACCCTTTTGAATGCCATCCAGGGTGTACAAAGAGAGGTGCACCAGAGTAATGCATACCTGGAGGGCATTCATTCGGGTCAGGCTGCCCATCAGCGATCGTTCAACGCTCTGGCCTCAGCACTGACGGCAGCAATTGTCCCTGTCTCTAGCCTCCCCCCTCCAACTTCCTCCACCCAGACCCAATCCCCTGTACCTCTGCCTATCCCAGATACACGTACAGACCAGCCTGCACACACCTCAACACCCAAGGGAAGCTCATCCAGACATAAGCACCACACATCACACAAGCATTCACACAAGCAACATCCACATGCAGACATACCAACAGCCACTGCCTCCACTGTGTCCCCCTCCTCCTCGTCTCCCTCCTCCCTCCCTGTGACGTCTCCACTCATACTTGCATGCACAACATCTTCAGCCACTACGTCCATCACCAGCACACCCACCAGAACACTCCGCACACGTGCAGTCACCACCCCCACTACCATTTACACGTCCCCTGTGTCCTCTCCAAGTGTGTCTGTCACCCCCTCCTCCAAACTACACAAACGCAGGCAGCCACCCACCCTAACAGCCATCCACCTCACGACAGCCTCCAGCCCAAGCACCTGCACCCAAAGACACCAGACTTCACACTCCTACAACCACATCCTCTTCCTCCACTCCCATACCCACTACACCTACCCGTCCCTCTCTTTCCAAATTGCTTTTCCTTGCCAACCTTAACCTCTTTCCAACAACTCCCCCACCCCCTCCATCTCATAAGACTCCAATCAGCACCTCAGCCACCACAAAACCGGGACCTGTGAAGACTGTTGTCCATGGACTGTGGAGTCCCCCACCCTCAAGGGCATCCAGTTCAGCTAGGAGCCAAGGCACGGCCAGCCCACCACCGGAAAAGCATCCTAAGATTGCCAGTGCCCGGCGCGAGCGACCAAAGACCCCAGGGACCAAAATCCCTACATTGGCTCCGTCAGGAAGTGGGGTGCCACCTGGCACACCGCCAAGGGTGGGAAAGGGCCACAAGCATGCAGGGAAGGGTGGGAAGGGGGGCAGCACGCCCGACAAGTCCGGCAGCAGGCCAGCTGGCCAGGAGGGCCACACCAGCCCCATCCCAGGTGTGCAGTAGGACACACACAGGCCCGGTACTGCAGCCCAGGAGGGCCCCGCAAGCCACGTCCCAGGTGGGCAGGAGGACACCCACAGGCCGAGAACTGCAGCCCAGGAGGGCCCCGCAAGCCACCAGATAGATGGGCAGGAAGGCACCGCCAGCCACATGTCAGGTGGCGAGTGACATCCATGCCTGGGCCGGATCCGCTGACCAGGACACTCATCTCAAGCACCGCTCCGCTGGGCACCGCCGTCTCAAGCACCGCTGAACTGGGCCCTTCATCTCAAGCACCGCTGAACTGGGCCCTTCATCTCAAGCACCGCTCCGCTGGGCACCGCCGTCTCAGGAACCGCTGAACTGGGCCCGCTGTCTCAAGCACCGCTCCGCTCCGCTGGGCACCGCTGTCTCAAGCACCGCTGAACTGGGCCCTTCATCTCAAGCAGCGCTCTGCTGGGCACCACCTGTCACGGTTTCGGGCGGGTCTGATCAGGACTCTGGTTGGGACACCCCTTGAGGTCACCGAATATCCTAAAGAGGTAGTATACTGGGGAAGAAGAGCAGCTAAAGGCATACACGGAAAGGACAGCTATGAACAGGCACAGGAAAGTAAAAGCAGAGCAACCCTTGTGTGAACAAACAGGAAACGGATCACCAGTGGACAAACACGCTGGGGTTGTACACAGAGTAAGGCGCAGAACCTCCCACAGTGACAGGGAATCTCAATGCCTCTGTGCAGTTTGCTCTTACAGATAGTCACCCTGCCAGCCCCATAGAAAGGAGGCAGCAGAAGTGATTCTGTCTCTGGACCCTAGAGCACAAACAAGGATAGTACTTACATTCACAGGACACGCTCTTGTGGGTCCAGCTGGAAACACAGTGGCGATTCCTGAGAAAACAGCAATAGCACACTGTCACTGTTAGGCACGAAATACAACGTATAACACTGGACAAGGATGGGGGCTGGAATTGCCTCCTGGAAACCAAGAGTCAACCCCAGTACACAGGAGGACACGTATACACTGGTGAAGACTGATAGAACACTTACCAGACACAAAGAACCAAGAAGAAACAGAAACAGAAGGGAACAAACAAAGAGGCAGAGGCAAGAACTAGGAACAGGCTCAGGCTGAAGCAAAGGCGGGACCAGGACTTGAAAACAGGGCGCAAACTTCTGGCTGGGAGAAACTGAGAACAGGCTCTGGCTGGAACAGGCAATGACAGGGCTGCAATACAGGGAGTAGGAAATGAGCAGTAAACAGGACTGGGAAACAGAGAGAAGGTTCAGGCTGAAACAAGGCAGGAGCAGGGCAGAGAAACAGGGAGCAGGCTTTGGAAGAAACAAACAGATACAAGGCTAAGAGATAGGGAGCAGACTCTGGCTGGAACAATCAGGAACAGGGCAGAGAAACAGGAAACAGGATCAAGCTGGAACAGAACAGGAACAGGAACAAAACTGGAACACCATCTGACAAAGGGTATGTAACACAAAGGAATCGATGTCCGATGCACGACGGGGAGCTTGAGGAAATGGCTGCTTATAAGCAGTTCCAAGCTGGGCTGCACAGGAGAGGTCACAGGTGTGTGTAGTTTCGGACACTTACAAGTCCTGGAGGAGAGGATCCAGTGAAAAGGAGCAACTGGACTTCTCCCATAGAAGACAATGGGAAACAGAATCCGGGTTTTCCTGACTACCAAGCTGTGCATTATGGGATTTGCAGTCCCAAGAAGCAAATGTAGTACTATACAAGTGTACCATATAGAAAAAAGAAACAGACAGGAGTCAGCAAGGGACTCTAGATAGGTGTTCAAGGTGATTCCCAGGCTTTTGACAGTCCCCTTACAGCGCCCCCTGGAAATGGGACGACAGAGTCGTAACACCGCCGTCTCAAGCACCGCTGAACTGGACCCTTCATCTCAAGCACCGCTCCGCTGGGCACCGCCATCTAAAGCATCTGCTGAACTGGGCCCTTCATCTCAAGCACCGCTGAACTGGGCCCTTCATCTCAAGCACCGCTCCACTGGGCACCGCCGTCTCAAGCACCGCTGACCTGGGCCCTTCATCTCAAGCACCGCTCCGCTGGGCACCGCCGTCTCAAGCACCGCTGAACTGGGCCCTTCATCTCAAGCACCGCTGAACTGGGCCCTTCATCTCAAGCACCGCTGAACTGGGCCCTTCATCTCAAGCACCGCTGAACTGGGCCCTTCATCTCAAGCACTGCTGAACTGGGCCCTTCATCACAAGCACTGCTCCGCTGGGCACCACCGTCTCAAGCTCCGCTGAACTGGGCCCTTCATCTCAAGCACCGCTGAACTGGGCCCTTCATCTCAAGCACCGCTGAACTGGGCCCTTCATCTCAAGCACCGCTCCGCTGGGCACCGCCGTCTCAAGCACCGCTGAACTGGGCCCTTCATCTCAAGCACCGCTGAACTGGGCCCTTCATCTCAAGCACCGCTGAACTGGGCTCTTCATCTCAAGCACCGCTCCGCTGGGCACCGCCGTCTCAAGGACCGCTGAACTGGGCCCTTCATCTCAAGCACCGCTGAACTGGGCACTTCATCTCAAGCACCGCTGAACTGGGCACCGCCGTCTCAAGCACCGCTGAACTGGGCCCTTCATCTCAAGCACCGCTCCGCTGGGCACCGCCGTCTCAAGGACTGCTGAACTGGGCCCTTCATCTCAAGCACCGCTGAACTGGGCACCGTCATCTCAAGCACCGCTGAACTGGGCCCTTCATCTCAAGCACAGCTGAACTGGGCCCTTCATCTCAAGCACAGCTGGCCCATTGGCGGAAGGGGCAGGCCCGCATCTGTGTCTGGCAGGGCTGCACGAAGCACTCTGGGCACTAGTCCCCCTCCAGTACCAGTGGAGACTGTTATCCACTTGAGAGACTGTGGCTTTGCACTCCCCAGGATATGGCAGTGGGCAAGCCACCCACTGTAGAGACTTGAGAGACTGTGGCTTTGCACTCCCCAGGATGGCACAGTGGGCAACCCACCCACTGTAGAGACTTGAGAGACTGTGGCTTTGCACTCCCCAGGATATGGCAGTGGGCAAGCCACCCACTGTAGAGACTTGAGAGACTGTGGCTTTGCACTCCCCAGGATATGGCAGTGGGAAAGCCACCCACTGTAGAGACTTGAGAGACTGTGGCTTTGCACTCCCCAGGATGGCACAGTGGGCAACCCACCCACTGTAGAGACTTGTGAGACTGTGGCTTTGCACTCCCCAGGATGGCACAGTGGCCATGGAGGCCCCTCGTGGATCTGGCGTCGTGGACTCATCTGGCTGAGGTGCCCCCCCTTCCCTTCCCCCTGAGGTGCCTGTAGTTTTCCTATCTGATGCCCCTGCAGTGTTCTCTCCGTTGGAGGCAGGTATCGTGTGTGGGCTTTGCCCATGTGTTTTGGCCCAGTGGCCCATGAACAATGGCTGATAGACATATCGGACTGGACAATTTATGTATATAAAGTTATAGATGTGTGATATATTTTATACTCAGTCTTACAATATAATTCTATATTTATAATCATTTCCTTTTGCCTTTGCATTCTTCCGGGGGGTTTGGGGGTGTAACTGTGATGTGTTGCTATGAATTGATGTGTGTGTTGTAGTGGTTGAGGGTGAGGGTGGGTGTGTCGCATATGTGTGTCCCCGTAATTTTTTGCCTCCCCCTCCCCTGTGTTGTAGGTGCAGTACTCACCGTTGTCTTCTGCGCCGGCGTTCGTGCTCCTGGTAGAGGAGCAGGAAGACAATGGCTGGTAGGATGTGTAGTTCGGGTTCCATGCTGTCCAGATTCCTCGTGGGGTGTATGGAGGTGAGCGTTTTCCGTTTTAAATGGCTGTTTCTGCCGTGTTTTTATCGGCGGGGCTACCGCCCCGGAAAAGGTGGCGGATTGGTGGGTTGTGATAGGGTGGGCGGTACATTGTCTCCCGCCTGTCTGTTGGCGGTGACCGCCGCGCTGTTTGTTTGTCCCGCCGTGGCGGGCGGTGTGTTAAAGTGGCGGTCTCTGTTGGCGGTTTCCACCAGGGTCAGAATTGCATTTTTTTTACCGCCAGCCTGTTGGCGGTTTGACCGCCGCTTTAACACCGACCGCCAGGTTTGGAATGACCCCCATAGTCTCCTGCCTGCTGCTCCAGCGACTCCTTTCTAGGTCTGCTAAGTGTGCCTCACTGCGACTCCAGTGCCTGCTGCCTGTGAGTTGCCTGTGGAGGCTGCATCCCTGACTTCTTGCTCTCCTGACTGCTGGAGGTCGACTGGGACTCCTCTCCTTGGGTTGAGTCCCCTTGGAGCTTCCTGGTTCCCAGCAGCTCTGCAACTCTTCATCTGTTGATCTTGCCTTTGCCAAAACTTGTTGGGGGTTTTTCCACACCACAGTCGGACTGCAACTCTTCTTCCGATGTGGGATATCGACTGCATCACTGCATAGCCGATTCCCGGTCTTTGCCATCGACCTGGTCCTGCATTTCCAGAAGGCTGGGTAGTGGCTCCTGCCCCAACAGGACACTCCAACTGGAACTGGACTTGGTTCCCTTCATTTGCAGGTCCTCTTCTGTCTAGATCCATCTTATGTTCCTTTCAGTCTTGCTTGGGTCTTGCACAGTCCTTTCACAAAATTACTCTGGGTTTGGGAAAAAACATGTACTTACCTCTTCTCTCCTGGTCGCTAGGGGGCGCTCAAGTGCTTACCTTTTGGGATTCCTAGTTCCTGCCGCTCCCCTCTACAGATTCCATTTATCTGGGTGGAGGTCCATCATTCGCATTCCATGTTTTTTAGTATATAGTTTGGGCTCCCCCTAGGTCACCATTGCCTATTGTTACTGCACTGTTTTCTGTTACTTTCTGTGCTCATTCCTGACAACTGAGTGTTTATAATAGAGTGTTTACTCACCTGCTAGTAGAGTATGTAGGAGGCTGGCCTGGTTTGTAGTGGGTACCTTGGGTACTTACACCTTATACCAGGTCCAGTTATCCCTTATTAGTGAAATGTAGTAGTGTTCTAGCAGCTTAGGCTGATAGAGGTAGCTATAGCAGAGCAGCTTATGCTGAACTAGGAGACATGAAAAGCTTCTGCAATACCACAGTACTTATGCACAAGTAAAGGCAATACTCCGTGTTACCAAAATAAAGGTATTTATTTGGGTGACACAGTACCAAAAATATCTTAGAGACAATACTCCTTCTGGAGGTAAGTATTATACACAATATATACACTAGACACCAAAATTAGACAAGTAAATAGTCATAGAACAATGCAAACAATAGAAATTGCTATGGATTGCTATGGGAGAAAATAGGGGTAACACAAACCATATACTAAGAAAGTGGAATGCAAATCACAAATTCCCCCCTAGACAAGTGTAGTGTGTGCAGATTCGCTGGGAGAGTAAGAATACAGTAGAAGTAAGTAATTTACCCCACCCAAGAGCCTAGAAAAGCAGGAGTAAAATACTGCAAGTTTCCTTAGGACACACTGCACCTCGTGATTGGGATTATGCAGTAATCAACCAAGCCTGCAAACAACAACTGCTGGATTCCTGGACCTGAAGACCTGCAAAAGAAGGGGACCAAGTCAAGAAGTTGAAAGAAGTTTAAGGAAGGACAGGAGCCCCTGCCAACCTAGAAGAGGGTGCAAAAGAAGAGTCCACAGTTAGTCAAAGACTGCAGGAATGCACCCTAGGAAGATGTCAGCGGGTTCCTGCGTGATGCAAAGGATGTCCCATGACGTGAAGATGGATACAGACAGGATTTTGTGTTGGAAGTCGACAAACAAGCCTTGGTTACGAAAAAAGTGCGTTCTGCGCCAAAATGGCGCTGGCTGGACCCAGGAGGGACCTGAGGGCCTCAACTCTGCGTGAGGAGGAAGCGGGGGCTCTCAGCACTTGCGAGAGCCCTCAGGATGCCAGGCAGCACCCACGGGAGTCCCAGGACACTGGGACAAAGGAGGTGGAAAACGCAGTTGGTGCAGCACAACAAAAGAAGGTCCCACGCCGCCGGAGAACAACTCAGCGAGTTGAGCGTCGCAGGGTGGAGTGCTGGGGGCCAGGCTGTGCATGAAGCAATTTTGCAAATAGTGCACAGAGGCCTTAGGAGGTGAAGAAGACGCAGTACACAGGGGTAACATCGCTCTCAGGGAAGGCAAGGTCTTACCTCCTCCAATTGCGTCAGCAAGACCTCAGGACAGTCTATGTCAAAGGGGTCCAACCTCTGTGTCCTTAGGAGCATGCTTGTCATTGTGAGAGGAGTCCAAGGGTACTGGTCGTCGTCTTAGAAGGTGCCTGCTGGAGCAGGGGAGTGACTCCATCACCCCAAGGGAGATTTCTTCGGTCCTTCTGCTGCATGGTGAAGACAGGAAGTCCTTAGAGCGTGCACACCGTGGAAACTGTTGCAGTTGCTGGCTGGAGCTGAAGTTGCAGAGGAGAAGTATCCCTTGTGGATACTTTGTTGCAGTTTCAGCATTTCTTGGAGCAGGCTGTGGTTGATCCGAGGTCAGAGGATGATGAAGTTGTTGCAGAGGATTCCTGAAGGAAACTTGCAAGCAGAATCTGAAGAGAACCCACAGGAGAGACCTTAAATAGCCCTGAGAGGGGGATTGGCTACCTTATCAGGTATGGACCTATCAGGAGGGGTCTCTGATGTCACCTGCTGGCACTGGCCACTAAGAGCCCTCCAGAGTTCCCCCACACCTTGCAAAGCAAGATGGCTGAAGTCTGGGACTCACTGGAGGTACTCTGGCACCACCCCTGGGGTGGTGATGGACAGGGGAGTAGTCACTCCCCTTTACTTTGTCCAGTTTCGTGCCAGAGCAGGGGAGAAGGGGTCCCTGAAACGGTGTAGACTAGCTTATGCAAGGAGGGCACAATCTGTGCCCTTCAAAGCATTTCCAGAGGCTCGGGGAGGTTACCTCTCCCCAGCCTGTAACACCTATTTGCAAAGGGAGAGGGTGTAACACCCTGCTCTAAGAGGAAAGGATTTGTTCTGCCTTCCTGGGACTGGGATGCCCAGACCCCAGGAAGGCAGAACCCTATCTGTGAAGTGGCAGCAGCTGTAGCTGCAGTGCAAGCCTCAAGAGAGCTGGTTTGGCAGTACTGGGGTCCACAGTGGAGCCCCCAGGATGCATGGAATTGGCTCCCCAATACCAGATTTGGAATGGGGGAACAATTCTATGATCTTAGACATGTTACATGGCCATATTCGGAGTTACCATTGTGAAGCTACATATAGGTATTGACCTATATGTAGTGCACACGTGTAATGGCGTCTCCGCACTCACAAAGTCCCGGGAAATGGCCCTGAACTATGTGGGGGCACCTTTGTTAGTGCAAAGGTGCCCTCACACTTAGTAACTTTGCACCTAATCTTGAGCAAGTGAAGGTTAGACATATAGGTGACTTATAAGTTACTTACATGCAGTAAAAATGGCTGTGAAAATAGTGTGTGCACTATTTCACGCAGGCTGCAATGGCAGTCCTGTGTAAGGGTTTGTCTGAGCTCCTTAAGGGTGGCAAAAGAAATGCTGCAGCCCATATGGATCTCCTCGAACCCAATGCCCTGGGTACCTAGGTACCATATACTAGGAACTTAGAAAGGGGGGATCCAGTGTGCCAACAGAGGGTGGACATCATCAACATAGACCGCCTTGAGGTCCTGCTGACGCAATTTGGAGGAGGTAAGACCTTGCTTTCCCTGAGAACGACGGTACCCCTGTGTTTTGTGTCTTCTTCACCTCCTGAGGCCTCTGTGCACTCTCTGCAAAATTCCTTTTTGCACAGCTTGGCCCAGGTCCCCAGCACCCCACCCTACAATGCTCAACTCGCTGAGTTGTTCTCCAGCGGCGTGGGACCTTCTTTGTTGTGCTGCATCAATCATGTTTTGCACCTCCTTTGAACCCGGATCCTGTGGCTTCTGGGGGTGCTGCCTGGCATCCTGAGGGCTCTCTAAAGTGCTGAGAGCGCCCTCTTCCGCCTCACACAGTGTTGATGGCCCCAGGTCCCTCCTGAGTCCATGCAGCACCATTTTGATGCAAAAGGCACTTTTGTTGTAGCCAAGACACCCTCTTTATGCCTCATCTCTGCGGGGAGGGGGGCATATCCCTATTCCTATTGGGAGAATTCTCCAAAAATAAGATGGAGGATTTCTAAAGGCAGAGGTCACCTCAGGTCAGGACACCTTAGGGGCTGTCCTGACTGGTGGGTGATTCCTCCTTGTTTTTCTCATTATCCCTTCCGGACTTGCCGCCAAAATTGGAGAAGCACCTCCACCCAGTACAGGCTTTGTTCCTGGCCACAGAGTGACAAAGGCACTCTCCCCATGTGGCCAGCAACATGTCTGGTGTGTGGCAGGCTGGCAGAAACTGGCCAGCATACACTGGAAGTCGGGTATGTTTTCAGGGGGCATCTCTAAGATGCCCTCTGGGTGTATTTTACACTAAATTGCACACTGGCATCAGTGTGCATTTATTGTGCTGAGAAAACTTCCCAGTTTTCAGTGTAGCCATTATGGAACTGTGGAGTTCATGTTTGACAAACTCCTAGACCATATACTCTTATGGCTACCCTGCACTTACAGTGCCTAAGATTTTGCTTAGACACTGTAGGGGCATAGTCGTCATGCACATATGCCCTCACCTGGGGTATAGTGGACCCTGCCTTAGGGCTGTGAGGCCTGCTAGAGGGGTGACTTACCTATGCCACAGGCAGTGTGAGGTTGGCATGGCACTCTGAGGGGAGTGCCTTGTCGACTTAGTCATTTTCTCCCCATCAGCACACACAAGCTGTGAGGCAGTATGCATGTGCTGAGTGAGGGGTACCCAGGGTGGCATAAGACATGCTTCAGCCCTTAGAGACCTTCCCTGGCATCAGGGCCCTTGGTACCAGAGGTACCAGTTACAAGGGACTTACTTGAGTGCCAGGGTTGTGCCAATTATGGAGACAAAGGAGCAGTTTAGGGAAAGAACACTGGTGCTGGGGCCTGGTTAGCAGGGTCCCAGCACACTTTCAAATCATAACTTAGCATCAGCAAAGGCAAAACGCCAGGGGGTAACCATGCCAAGGGTGCAT
Source organism: Pleurodeles waltl (assembly GCF_031143425.1). Lineage (NCBI taxonomy): Eukaryota > Metazoa > Chordata > Amphibia > Caudata > Salamandridae > Pleurodeles > Pleurodeles waltl. The sequence goes on along the minus strand of NC_090444.1, from coordinate 856,520,688 downwards.
TTCCTTACATGCTTGTACTGGGTGTTTGGGGTTGACTTCAACCCCCAACGGTGAGCTGCCTATGCCCAGGAGACTGAACTTGTAAGTGATTTACTTACCTGAGAAACTAGCCAATACTTACCTCCCCCAGGAACTGTTGATTTTTGCACTGTGTCCACTTTTAAAATAGCTTATTGCCATTTTTGCCAAAACTGTTTTAATTCAAAGTTCCATACTTAACTGTTTGAAGTACCTTACAATTTATGTACTTACCTAAATCCTGAATCTTGTGGTTCTAAAATAAATTAAGAAAATAACATTTTTCCATATAAAAACCTATTGGCCTGGCGTTAAGTCTTTTAGTGTGTATTCTCATTTATTGCCTGTGTGTGTACAGCACATGCTTAACACTACCCTCTGTTAAGCCTACTGCTCAACCACACTACCACAAAATAGAGCATTAGTATTATCTAATTTTGCCATTATCAACCTCTAAGGGGATACTTTGGACTCTGGGCACACTATCTCTAATTTTGAGATAGTATATACAGAGCCAACTTCATACAGGTATTCTTCTTCTAGAGTGGAATAAGGGGGTCAAAAATAATGGAATTAAATGTGTTGCGAAGCAATTGCCAGTGGCTGAGATTAATTCATGGATTCCTTCCATCACCTTGTTGCAGTATTTGCCTTAATTGTGATAGGAATTCAGTAAAGTGACTCCCATGCTCACTGTGTCAAAAGGCTCGAGCTATACTTTACTGACAAGGCATAAGTACACAAAATCCAGCATGAGGTTGCTTGTATTCCTGTCTAGAGTTAATCTGGCCTGACAGTTCATCTGCACTGTGCTGCTGGTGCAGTCATTGCACATGGCTTGTGTGGTCTCCATTGAGAGGTGCATAGTGGTGAAAAACGATTGGCACCATGTAATCCGAACGATCTTTAGTGGCTGATATCAATTCAAGTATTACTTCCGTCATCCTTTTTGTTGCACGTAGGTATTCAGAAAGGGGATGTCTGAACTAAATTTTGATTGTGCATTGTAACAAAGATTTTAATCTACTTCTTCTCTTTCTTGATCAAATTTGTATTTTCATGTTTTGCAGGTTATGGAGCACTTGGGACCTGAAGCCAGTCAGGGAAATAACATTTCCTAAATCAAATAAACCTATAGTCAGGTAATCCTTTTTTAAGATGTTTTCTTGAATATTAGCAACATGCCATGTACGTTTTTTAAAACAATCTGAAACTTTGGAAGAAATATACACATCCTCAAATGACAACCACGAGGTTTGTTTGCTAATAAGTCAGGAATGTTCTCTTATCGAACTGAGGAATTGCGAGCCTTAAATAATGGCTGCTGATTCATCAATGTCTCAGCGATGCAGAATGCAAAAGGCATACACATGCATTAGTAAATGTTGACAACTCTGGCAAGGAGGTGTTTGGCAAACTCTGAGGTGCATTATAGAAATATTTAAAGATTGAAACTTCCCTTTCTTCAGTGAAATAAGGCAACCACTGCAGGAGCAAAGCACTGTTCAACCTGATCAAGCAAAGACCAAAGGCGATGTTGCATTCATGGACTCCTCTGCAGTGACTTGACGTTTTGGACTGGTGAGCTTTGCTTTCATTCCCTCACTGAAGTGGATGCCAAGAATGAAGCAATTTTGAAGTCAGTACTCACAGAGAAAGTACAGTGAGTGTTGGATTCACTGGGTACTCATATCTAATGGAACTGGGACAGTTGCGATTGACTATCACAGACCAATAGGATATGTAGGAATCTGGGTTCTGGTTGCAATACTCCCCTCTGCTTTTTGCCTGATATTTAGATGCTGCTTTGACTGAAATGTACTGGGTTCCCACTAACCAGGTCTCTAGTGCCAGTGTCCCTTCCCGAAAACAACACACCTGGTCACTTGATGCCCAAGTGACCAGACCCCTCAGCCCCCTGTATGTCCCTAGTAAGTGGTACCCCTGGTACCTAGGGCCTGGGTACTGAAGAGGGCCCCTCAGTGCTAAAGGGCGACTTGTGCCACTCTGAGGGACCCAGCACCAACGTTATGCAGACTACCATTGCAGGCTGCGTGACAAGGTGCTTCCAAAACTAAAAACACGACATGGCACCCACCCTGTATGCCATCTCTTCTAAACACTGCATGCAATATATGTAAGTCACCCCTCCAGCAGGCCTTATAGCCCTAATGCTGAGTGCATTATATTACATGTGAGGGCTTATCTGCATAAGCAGGTATGCCCCTGCTAAGTCTTTGTCGATTCTCAGACATAGTAAATGACCAGGGAATCCATTTGAAATGCATGTGCTGGACACTGGTCCAATGAGTTTCCCAGCTACATGATGACTTCTCTAAATGTAGGTATGTTTGGTATCAATCATCTCAGATTATTTAACCTTCACTAATGCAAGTGAAGGATGTATTGGTACCTGCACTTAGAGGGCATGCAGGAATTTGGCTCTGTATATACTATCTCAAAGTAAGAGATAGTCTGCACAGATTCCAAGGGTTCCCCTTAGAGGTAAGATAGTGGCAAAATTAGATAATTCTAATGCTCTATTTTCTGGTAGTGTGGTCGAGCAGTAGCTTATCAGAGGGTACTGTTAAGCATTTGTTGTACACACACAGGCAATAAATTAGGAACAAACATTCAAAGACTTAACTCCAGGCCAATACTTTTTATATAGACAAATATATTTTCTTAATTTATTTTAGAACCACAAGATTTCAAGTAAATGCATAAAATACAAGGTAAGTAAGGAACCTTGAATTAGAGTAGTAACATACACAGTTTTAGTTAAAATGGCAATAAGCCATTTTAAAAGTGGACACAGTACAAAAATCAACAGTTCCTGGAGAAGGTAAGTATTGGTTAGTTTTTCAGGTAAGTAAGGCACTTACAAGTTCAAGTTCCTGGACATAGGCAGCCCAGCGTTGGAGGTTCAAGGCAACCCCAAAGTCACTGCACCAGCAACACAGGGCCGGTCAGGTGCAGAGGTCAAAGGAGGGCCCAAAACACATAGGCGCCTATGGAGAACAGGGGTTCTCCGGTTCCAGTCCGCCAACAGGTATGTTCCTGCGTCTTCGGAGGGCATACCAGGGGGGTTTGTAGAGCACTGGGGGAGACACAAGTAGGCACACAAAACACACTCTCATTGGCAGAGGGGCGGCCGGGTCAGTGTGCTTAGCAGGCATTGGGTTTTCAAAAGAATCAATGAAGGGACCCGGGGGTCACTCTAGCGGTGCAGGCAGGGCACAGAGGGGCTTCTCGGGCCAGCCACCGACCGGACTAGGCAGAGGATCGCCTGATGGTCACTCCTGCACTGGAGTTGGGTTCCTTCTGATCCTGGGGGCTGCGGGTGCAGTGCTTGGTCCAGGCCTCAGGTTCTTTGTTCCAGGCAGTCTCGGTCAGGGGGAGCCTCTGGATCCTTTCTGCATACGTCGCTGTGGTGGTCCAGGGGGGTCGTCTCATGTTACTCACGAGGTCGCAGTCGCCTGGGAGTCCTACCTGCAGTGTTAGTCTCCTAGAGCTTGAGCCGGGGGCGTCGGGTGCAGAGTGTGAAGTCTCACGATTCTGGCAGGAAGAGTGAAGTCTTTAAAAGTTGCAAGAAAGTTGCAAAGTTGTTGCTGTATTTAACAGTGCCGCTGTTCTTGGGAGTTTCTTGGTCCTTTGGGTTCAGGGCAGTCCTCTGAGGCTTCAGCGGTCGCTGGTCCCTGTCAGATGCATCACTGTGCAGGTTCTTTGAGTCTGGAGACAGGCCAGTAGGACTGGGGCTTAGTCAGCTGTCGTCTCCGTCGTCTTTGCAGGGCTTTCAGGTCAGCAGTCCTCCTTCTTTGTGTAGGGTGCAGGAATTTGATTTCCAGTGTTCTGGGGTGCCCCTAAATACTAGATTTAGGGGTGTGTTTAGGTCAGAAGGGCAGTAGCCAACGGCTACTGTCCTAGAGTGTGGCTACACCCTCTTTGTGCCTCCTGCCTGAGGGAAGGAGGGCACATCCCTAATCCTATTGGGGGAATCATCCAATCTAAAGATGGAGGATTTCTAAAGGCAGGTGTCACCTCAGCTCAGGGCACCTTAGGGGCTGTCCTGACTGGTGGGTTAACTCCTCCTTGTTTTCCTAATTATCTCCTGCAGCCTTCCCACCAAAAGTGGGGGCAATGGCCGGAGGGGCGGGCATCTCCACTAGCTGGGATGCCCTGGGGTGCTGTAACAAAAGGCATGAGCCTCTGAGGCTCACCACCAGGTGTTACAGTTCCTGCAGGGGGAGGTGAGAAGCACCTCCATCCAGTACAGGCTTTGTTCCTGGCCAAAGTGACAAATGCACTCTCCCCATGTGGCCAGTAACTCTTCTGGTTGTGGCAGGCTGGGAGAAACTGGTCAGCCTAGCACTAGGAGTCGGACTGGTTTTCGGGGGGCATCTCTTGGCTGCCCTCTGGGTGCATTTTACAATAAATTCCACACTGGCATCAGTGTGCATTTATTGTGTTGAGAAGTTTGATACCAAACTTCCTAGATTTCAGTGTAGCCGTTATGGAACTGTGGAGTTCGTGTTTGACAAACTCCCAGACCATATACTCTTTATGTCTACCCTGCACTTACAATGTCTAAGGTTTTGCTGTGAGGCAGTGTACATGTGCTGAGTGACGGGGTCCCCAGGGTGACATAAGACATGATGCAGCCCTTAGAGACCTTCCCTGGCGTCAGGGCCCTTGGTACCGGGGTACCATTTACAAGGGACTTATCTGGGTGCCAGGGCTGTGCCAATTGTGGGAACAAAGGTACAGTTTAGGGAAAGAACACTGGTGCTGGGGCCTGGTTAGCAGGGTCCCCGCACACTTTCAATCATAACTGGCATCAACAAAAGGCAAAATGTCAGGGGGTAATCACACCAAGGAGGCATTTCCTTACAGGGCACATTAGAGGTGCCCCCTGAAAACCTATCAGGTACTAGTGGGTTGACTGACTGGTCCTGACCAGTTCAGCCACCACAGATGCATTTCTGTCCCGCCAAGGTGAGAGCCAGCGCTCTTGAGAGCCAGAGACCAAAGCCTGCACTGGGCAGGGGTGTTATCACCTCATGCAGGCAGAATCGACATTCCAGGGTGCAGAGCTTGAAAGGCCTAGCCACCTTTGTAATGCGACCTAGGTCTCCCCAGATGGTGAAGATGACCGACCTCACTGTCTTGACCCCACTTTTGGCAGCACCATAGGTGGGAAAATTAGGCAGATTAGGAGGTGTGCCCACTTCATGCCAGTCCCACCACTAAGGTGGACTAGCTGAAGTGGACACTACGTTTTAAATTCCTCCATCTTGTTTGGAAGGAATTAGGCAAGGGTGTAGTCACCCTAAAGGTGGCCACCCATTGACTACCACCAGGCACTCACTGTATCACTCCTAAATTGAGTATTGAGGTGGCATCCCTGAATCCTAGAATTCAGATCCTGGCTACCTACGAAGCAAAGGACAAAGAGGAGTCTCACCTGCAGAAGAGGACAAGAAGAAGCAGCTGACTTGGAACCAGCCCTCTGGCCTACATGCTGACCTCGACGGACTCTGCCCAAAAGACTACTTGACCTGCAGCTGAGCCACCAAGAAACCCAAGAGGACTGCCTGCCTTCTACAAAGACTTGGACCGTCATGAGCAGCAGAACTGCTCTGCAACAGAGTTTCAAAAAGACTCTGCAGCCCCTGGAACAGCAAGGACTCACATCCAAAGCAACTGCTGCACACGACGATCACAACCTGAGGTGAAGCTAACCAACAGTGCCAGCTCAGTTTCCCAGCTGTCAGAGCCCCAGTCCACTCACGTTTCACCCCTCTTGGACTCTCCAAAGTTGCCTGCAGCCTCTGCCTGCAGGGCGCCCTCTCCAGCAGCCTTGTCGTGAGAGAAAACCCAACACCTCCAGCAACCACTGCACCCATCACCTCTGATCCCATCTTAGTTAGGGCAGTGGTGTAAATGGTGTTCCCGGGATCCTAAGAGTTTGAGTCCACCCTGGGTCCACACCATCTGGACTCCGCAATGACGCCTGCAGCCTCAACATGCAGGACCCCCTGACCGCAAGTGCTCCTGGATGGAAAACCCTGCTGCCTAAGGACACCCCTGCATCCTTCACCCCTGGGCCCTGGAGTAAAAGACCAAAGGTGCACCTTCGACTCGAGCACCCCAAGTCTTCAACTTACCTGTTTGTTGTCCCCTACTGGCTTCCTAGCCAGAGCCTGCAGCTTGTCTTCATGAGGACCAAGTTCTCATAGGAAACATTGTGCACCCCATGCCTTAATGCACCACTGCATCTTGCTGCCCCATGCTGCCCAAAGTGACTTGCTGGTGTAGTTCTGATCAGTGCCCAGTACTTACCTTAATGTTCTGAGATTGGCTTCATAGGTCATTGTTAATCCAGTGTTTGCTGAACATTTTTTACCCCTGATGTGAACATTGAGAACTCTGAAAACTGTACTGTGATGATTTCTGAAACTGCAAAGTATTTATGCTTAAAAGTCTTTTTACCTGATGACGAAGTTATTGGGTTTGAAACCTGTAGGAAGCTGGCTCTGTGTATATACTACATCAAAGTGAGATATAGTGTGCACAGGGTCAAGGGGCTCCCCAGAGACTTAACAGAGGCTAAAGTAGATAATACTTATCCTCTCTTTTATGGTAGTGTGGTCAAGCAGTTAGGCTTATCAGAGGGTAGTGCAACACATTTGTTGTACACACACAGACAATAGAAGAACCACACACTAATTACCTAACTCCAGACCAATGGTTTTTTATATAGCAAAAATATATTATTTTCAGAACCACAAATTAGCAGGTAAGTACTTCAGTAGATTCGTATTACACACATGTATCAACAGTACTTTGCTTGAAATCGATAAGTCATACAGTTTTTGAAATATTGGCAATAATCTGTTTTAAAAGTGGACACAATGCAAAGTTCAGAACAGTTCCTGGGGGGAAGAAAAGTTAGCCCATTTTGCAGGTAAGTATTTGACTTACAGTTTCAGTCTCTGGGTTTTAGGAAGTCCACCGATCGGGGTTCAAGTTAACCCCAAACACCCACCACCAGCAACACAGGCCCGGCTGGGTTCAGCGGTCAAAGTTGAGCAAACTTGGAGACAGAGGGGTACTCAGAATCAGGCCTGCCTGCAGGGAAGTACCCGTGGCTGAGATGGAAGACCAGGGGGGAACACACACCCTCAGTGGCAGAGGGGCGGCTGGGTGCAGGATGCAAACAAGACGTTGGGCTCCCAATGCTGGTCTATGAGGGGATGCCGGGGGTCACTCAGGCTGCAGGCGAGGGCCAAGGGATCGTCTCTGGCATACAACTGACAGGACAGAGAGGAGGGGCACCTGCTGAATGTAGCTGCACCGGGTGTCGGTTTCTCCAAGGCTTGTGGGATGCAGTTGCAGTGGGTCCTTAGGCGTTGGATATCTTCGGCCGAAGCTTTCGTGGTCAGGGGGGTCCTCAGGATTCCCTCTGCAGGCATTGTCATGGAGGGGTGGGGAAATCTACCCAGAATTGCCTGGGGATCCTCTCTATCTGGTTGGCCCACCTGGACACGTGCCGTGAGCGTTGGGTGCAGAGTGGTAAGGACTCACACCTTCGAAGTGAGATGGAAGTTCTTAGTCGTTGGTTTCTTCCTGGACAGGGCCGCTGTCCACGGGAGTTCATGGTCCTTTTGGGTGCAGGGCAGTTCTCTGGAGCTTGGCAGAGGCTGCAGGTCCCGCTGGATGCGTTGCTGGTCTTTAGAAAATTCTTTGAAGCAGGAGACATGCTGGTAGGGATTAGGCCAAATCAGTTTTTGTGTTCCTTCTTCTCTGCTGGGGGTTTCAGCTTAGCAGTCCTTGTTAGGTTGCCAGGAATCTTCAGGGAGGGCCTTAAATCCTAGATCTTATAGAGACTTCTAGTTGCAGATTCCTTACCTTAAATTTACCCCCAGGCATCAGACTGGATCTGGAGATTTTTCTTCGAGCAATACCCTTGCGCGTCAGTAGGTGGCGTTTGTTTGACCCTGCAGGCATCGAAGGCATTGTGGTCACTGTGACGACTTCGGGAGTACTACATAGGCGCCGCCCTCGCGCAGTTTCTTGCAGCGCCATGCTCTGATCCAGAGAAGAGCTACCCTAGGCTATTTTTTGGCCGAGTTCAACCGTTTTGTCGACGTTTTCTGTGTACCACTTTGGTGTGTCAAGATGTCCCCGAAACCGGGTTCAAGCCTTGTGAGGACTGCCATCGGACGATGTCGGTGACGTATCCTCATCGCATTTGTCTGTGGTGCCTGGAGCGTGACCACGACCCGAAGTCATGCTCCGAGTGTCGGGCCATGCACCTGAAGGCTTTGAGGGAGCAGTCCCTAAAGCTAATGGCGGCCCGGCACTCGACTCCGTGTAGGTCCCGGTCTTGCTCAAGAGGATGGCCTCGAGATTAGTCGCGGAGTCATCACCACTGTCTTCTTCAAAATCTTCGGGTCAAGGTAAGAAGGAGAAGAAGTCGATGAAGTTCCATTGCTCTCCGACTTCACCCCGTCGCTCGACCGGCGTGATGTGGGACGAGCGTCTACGCACTATGCCTCCGTCCTCAGAGCCTGAGTGTGGGTCGACTCCGCCCTTCCCTGAGTTTCCCGGGGCCAGAGTGACCCCCGCCCAACTGAAAGAGTTTTACGAGGCCATGCACCTCATCTTTGGGTGGGCCGACCCCGATACGGTGCCTTCGGGCCCAAGGGGTTCGGCTAAGGGGCCTTCGGGTTCCGCGCTGGAGGCTTCGACCTCCAGATCCGTGCGGGGTTTCGCACCGACGCCAGTCGCACCTTTGAGACCTTCCTGTCGCCTGGTCAATTATCAAATCTCCCGACATCAGTAGTGCCCACTATGTATGTTGACCCAATTCTTATCCCCGACGACTCGGAGTCGGAGCGGCGTCGGCGGGGCCTATTCACCCCAGGTCGGATTCTGATCTTTCCTATGGGTACGAATATGGGGAAGAATTGGAGGGGTCCCTGGACCCTTATAAATACCAGGATGACCCTGCTATGGACTGAGCACAGGATTTGGGCGAAGCCAGTGGTCTGGATACTTCTCCTGACGCTGGCATGCTGTCTCCTCCTACCGTGGCTACCGCGGAGAGAGCAACTTATGGTATGGTGGTCAGTAGGGCAGCTGAGATCCTCGGCCTTGAGCTACCTACTTTGGAAGTCAGGTCTAATCTCCTGACGGAGGTGCTTCAGCCTGGAGCTTCTACTTCAGAACCCCTTTTACCATTCAATGAGGCCCTCACCGATGTCCTTTTGGGTACATGGTCCAAACATATCACAGGGGCTCCTGTGAACAGGACTATCGCTCCCCGCCATCGGCCCACACCCAACAACCCAAATTCCTGTCCCAACACCCCACACCTGAGAGTCTTGTTATCCAGGCTTCATCCCCTTCAGGCGCGTTCCCTTACTAGAACAGTTTAGCAAGAAGTTGTTTTCTACCTCCAGTCTAGCGTTGCTTTCTGTGAACACTGCATGTCTTTCGGGCCGTTATACCCACTCCCTGTGGGATATGGTTGCGCAAGTCCTGCCACAGATACCGGAGGAGGCCCGTGCTATCATCTCCCAAACAGTGAACGATGGGAGAGACGCAGTGCAGTTCACAATCCGTTGTGGGCTGGATACGACCGACTCTCTGGGCAGATCGGTTGCAATGACAGTGGCCTTACGGCGCCAAACCTGGTTACGCACTTCTGGTTTCTTGGGGGATGTCCAACAGTCACTCATGGACATGCCCTTTGATGACACCCGTCTCTTCGGAGACAAAGCAGACTCGGCCTTGCAGAGATTCAAGGATTCCCAGGCTATGGCTCGGTCCCTCGGTCTTTCCTCGGCCACTCGCCCACCATAGTCTGCTTTTCGTTCCTTTCGCAGACACGGAAGGGGTGCCCTGTCACATCCTCTACCCAGCCACCGTGCCACGCACGCTAGCAAACCTTTGCTTGGCGGAGGACGCAGAATCCCACGTGGCCGTGGGACAGGGAACCAGAGGTCCGTCCAGTCCACCTCTGCCTCCGCTGCAGCCTCCAATCCCTCCTAGTCCGTCCCCTCACTCCCACCCAGTTGGTTGCAGGATCCACCATCACCTGCCCCACTGGGAACATATCACCATGGACGGGTGGGTCTTGCTACTCCCTCCCTTTCGAATCTGCACCACCACACATGCTGCCATCCTTCCATCATCTTCCGGAGGATCATTTGGCGCTTCTCCGCCAGGAAGTCGCGGCTCTCTTGGCCAAGGGAGCTATAGAAAGGGTCCCTGTGCCAGAAGTAGGTCATGGTTGTTATTCCCGCTACTTTCTGATACCAAAGAAGGACAAAGGCTTACGTCCTATCCTAGACTTTTGGGGCCTGAACTACTTCCTCAAGAAGGAGAAATTCAAAATGCTCACCCTGGCTCAGGTTCTGTCTGCCTTAGACCCAGGAGACTGGATGGTAGCGTTGGACTTGCAGGACGCTTATTTCCACATCCCCATCCAGCCTGCCCACAGACGTTACCTATGATTCGTGGTAGGTCATGAGCACTTTCAGTTTCTGTGCTCCCCTTCGGCCTTACCAGCGCCCCTCAGGTGTTTACAAAAGTGATGGTGGTGGTTGCAGCTCATCTGCGCAGGTCAGGGGTCTCAGTCTTCCCCTACCTCGATGATTGACTGGCTGTTGAAGGCACACTCGCCCCAGACAGTCGTCTCCCACCTTCAGACTACGGCAAACCTCCTGCACACGCTGGGGTTCGCTATAAACGTGCCAAAGTCACACCTGACTCCCTTTCAGACACTCCCTTTCATTGGAGCTGTTCTGGACACAGTGCAGTTTCGGGCTTATCCTCCCGAAAAGCGAGTCCAAGACATTCAGGCTATAATTCCGATCTTTCAGCCTCGGTCTTGGGTTTCAGTGAGACTGACTCTGAGGCTGCTGGGCCTCATGGCCTCCTGCATCCTGCTAGTAACACATTCCAGATGGCATATGCAGGCTCTGCAGTTCCAGTGGGCTCAGCATCAGGGGAATCTGTCCGACATGGTCTAGATCTCGGAGGGGACTGCAGAAGACCTGCTGTAGTGGGTTTCGAATCCTAATTGGGTCAACGGCATATCCCTCTCCCTTCCCTAACCAGATCTCTCTATAGTGACAAATGCGTCACTTCTGGGTTGGGGCGGCCACATGGGAGAGGTGGAGATCAGAGGTCTCTGGTGGAGTCGGGGCTCCATATAAATCTGCTAGAGCTCCGGGCGATCAGGCTTGCGTTGAAAGCATTCCTCCCTCTCTCAAAGGAAAGTGGTGCAGGTGTTCACGGACAATACTACCGCCATGGTACTCCATCAAACAGGGCGGGGTAGGGTCCTGGACCCTTTGTCAGGAGGCACTACGCCTCTGGACATGGCTGGAACATCAGGGCATTACCCTGATGGTTCAACATCTGGCGGGCTCTCTCAACGCCAGAGCAGATGAACAGTCGATCACGAATGGCGTCTCCATCCAGAGGTGGCACAAGGTCACTTTCACAAGTGGGGAGAGCCTTGGTTATATGTGTTCACCTCCGCAGAGAACTCACAATGTCAGCTGTTTTGTACGTTGGAGTTTCCAAGGTGGCATTCACCTGGAGACGCTTTTCGTCTTGAGTGGAGCTCCGGCCTCCTTTACGCCTTCCTGCCTATCCCTCTTCTGCCCAGAGTTCTCAAGAAAATCAGGAACGACCTAACCCAAGTCATCTTGGTGGCTCCGGACTGGGCTCGAAGAGTGTGGTGTCCAGAGCTATTGAGCATGTCCATCGATCCTCCACTCAGACTGCCTCTTCGGGCGGATCTTCTATCGCAGCAACAGGAACAGTTCTGCACCCGAACCTGTCCAACCTCCGCCTTCATGCGTGGAGATTGAGCAGCATCAGCTTTTTCCCTTCCACCCAAAGTCTGCAATGTTATCTTGGCAGCCAGGCGTCCATCGACTAAAACTGTATACGCCTTTCGTTGGAATAAATTTGTGGCATGGTGTACCAACAAATCTGTTGATCCCCCTTCTACCCCTCTGTCAGAGGTTCTTCTGTTCATTCTTTCTTTAGCCCAGCAGGGCTCTGCTTTGGGCACTCTTAAAGGGTATTTATCTGCCATTTCCACCTTTCTTAGGCTACCTGATCAGCCCTCACTCTTTAAATCTCCTATTGTAAGTAGGTTCCTAAAAGGGCTTACCCACTTATATCCTCCCACTCCATTTATCATGCCTCAGTGGGATCTTAGGGGGTTATTACAACTTTGGAGGAGGTGTTAATCCGTCCCAAAAGTGACAGTAAAGTGACGGATATACCACCAGCCGTATTACGAGTTCCATAGGATATAATGGACTCGTAATACGGCTGGTGGTATATCCGTCACTTTACCGTCACTTTTGGGACAGATTAACACCTCCTCCAAAGTTGTAATAACCCCCTCAATCTTGTACTTACTTATTTGATGTGTACCCCCTTTGAGCCAATGCATAATTATCCCTTGCGGCTCCTCACCTTCAAAACTGTCTTTCTGGTCGCCATCACCTCTGTTCGCAGGGTGAGTGAGCTTTAGGCCCTTTCTTCAAAACCTCCATACTTGTCTGTACACCCTGACAAAGTAGTGTTATGCACTAAAGCTTCCTTCCTTCCTAAGGTGGTTATACCATTTCATGTAGGCCAGTCCATCACTTTGCCTACCTTCTACGCACCCCCACATCCTTCGCATGAGGAGGAGAGACTCCTCCATCTGGACCCAAAAAGAGCGTTGGCATTCTACCTCAATCGTACTAAAGATTTCCGGGTGGACGATCAACTCTTCTTTGGCCATGTGGGTGCGATAAAAGGGAAGGCAGTGCAAAAGCGTTCCATATCTCGATGGTTGCTTCTTTGCATCAAAATGTGCTACGCTTTGGCTAAGAAGCAACCTCCTGAAGGCTTGCGTGCTCATTCCACCAGATCAACTGCTGCTTCCACTGCGTTAGCACGCGGAGTTCCTGTCCTGGATATCTGTCAGGCAGCTACATGGGCATCCCTGCATACGTTTGCTAAGCATTACTGCCTGCATAGTCAGGTCCGTCGAGACGGCTACTTTGGTCGTTCAGTACTGCAGGACTTTCTAGTATGATCTTGGTTCGCAGCCCACCACCGAGGATGGCATTGCTTGGGTATCTGTTCTAAGGTAAGGAATCTGCAACTAGAAGTCTCTATCAGATGCACAAGTTACTTACCTTCAGTAACGAAATATCTGGTAGAAACATATTCTAGTTAGAGATTCCTTAACACCCACCCACCCATCCTCCCCACTTGCGAACTGATTTCTAGGAACAGGAATTCCCCCTTTCAGGTCCTTAGCTCTGGCACACCAATTTCAGTGTTCTTAGCGGCTCTGTGCTCTGGTGTGGAAAGTCGTTAAAAGAAACTGACGTCACTGCGTGAGGGCGGCGTCTTTGTACTTCCTGAAATCATTATGGCGCCTGCGGAGTCGACCAACGCCACCTACCGATGCACAACGGTATTTGTAGGAAGTTGGCTCTGCATATACTAGATCAAAGAAGTGAAAGATAATGTGCACAGAGTCCAAGGGTTCCCCTTAGAGGTTGGTAGTGGCAAAATTAGATAATACTAATGATCTATTTTGTGGTAGTGTGGTCGAGCAGTAGGCTTATCAGAGGGTAGTGTTAAGCATTTGTTGTACACACACAGGTAATACATGAGAACACACACTCAAAGACTTAACTACAGGCCAATAGGTTTTTATATAGAAAAATAATATTTTCTTAATTTATTTTAGAACCACAGGATTCAGAATTTAGGTAAGTACATAAATTGTAAGGTACTCCACACAGGCAAGTATGGAACTTTGAATTAAAACAGTAATGCACACAGTTTTGACAAAAATGACAATACACTATTTTAAAAGTGGACACTGCAAAAATCAAAAGTTAGTGGGGGAGCTAAGTAATAGTTAGTTTCTCAGGTAAGTAAAGCACTTACAAGTTCAGTCTCCTGGGCGTAGGCAGTCCACCGCTGGGGGTTCAAGTCAACTCCAAACACCCAGCAACAAAGGGCTGGTCAGATGCAGAGGTCAAAGTAGGGCCCAAATAACATAGGCGCCTTTGGAGAACAGGGGTGCTCCGGTTCCAGTCTGCTAGCAGATAAGTACCTGCGTCCTTGGGGAGCAGATCAGGGGCGTTTTGTAGAGCACTGTGGGGGTCCCAAACAGGCACACAAAATACACCCTCTGTGACACAGGGGCGGCCGGGTGCAGTGTGTGAACAAGGCGTCGGCTTTTGTATTGAAATCAGTGGAGGGACCCGGGGGTCACTCTGGTGATGCAGGCAGGGCACACAGGTGCTTCTCGGGCCAGCCACCGACTGGGCTAGGATGAGGGCCTCCTGCTTGTCAATCCTGCATTGATGGTCGGTTCCTCTCGGTCCTGGAGGCTGTGGGTACAGTGTTTTGTCCAGGTGTTCCTTTGTTACCGGGCAGCTGCGGTCAGGGGGAGCCTCTGGATCCTCTCGATCCTCTCTGCAGGCATCGCTGTGGGGGTGCACGATGGTTGACTTAGGCTGTCCACGTCGTTGAATCACCTGGGGGTCCTCTCTGCGGTGTTGGTTTCTCTGTACACAGGCCGGGGGTTTCGGGTGCAGAGTGTGAAGACTCACGCCTCCAGAGTGAGGCTAGAGTCTTCTTTAAATATGGTTTCTTGGTTATATATTTGGACAGAGCTGCTGTGTTAGGGAGATTCTTGGTCCTTTAGGTGCAGGTCAGTCCTCTGAGTCCTCAGAGGTCACTGGTCCCCCTGGGTGCGTCGCTGTGCAGGTTCTTTGGGTCTGGAGACAGGCCGGTAGGACTGGGGCCAAGTCAGTTGTTGTCTCTGCGGGGCTTTCAGGTCAGCAGTCCTTGTTCTTTCTTCAGGTTGCAGGCTTCTGGCTTCCTTGGTTCAGGGTCGCCCCTAAATACTCAATTTAGGGGTGTTTAGGTCTGGGGGAAGTAGCCAATGGCTACTGTTCCTGAGGGTGGCTACTGCCTCTTTGTGCCTCCTCCCTGTGAGGAGGGGGGCACATCCCTATCCCTATTCCTATTTGGGGGGAATCCTTCAAAACAAGATGGAGGATTGCCTAAGGCAGGGGTCACCTCAGCTCAGGACACCTTAGGGGCTGTCCTGACTGGAGGGTGACTCCTCCTTGTTTTTCTTATTATCTCCTCTGGATTTGCCGCCAAAAGTGGGGGTTGTGCTCGGAGGGGCAGGCATCTCCACTAGCTCAAGTGCCCTGGGGCGCTGTAACACCAGACTTGAGCCTTTGAGGCTCACCGCCATGGGTTACAGTTCCTGCAGGGGGAGGTGTGAAGCACCTCCACCCAGTACAGGCTTTCTTCCTGGCCACAGAGTAACAAAGGCACTCACCCCAGGTGACCAGAAACCCGCTTGGATGTGGCAGGCTGGCATAAACTGGTCAGCCTGTACTGAAGGATTGGGTAAAATACAGGGGGCATCTCTAAGATGTCCTATCTGTGCATTTTGTAATAAATCCAGCACTGGCATCAGTGTGGGTTTATTATTCTGAGAAGTTTGATACCAAACTTCCCAGTATTCAGTGTAGCCATTATGGAACTGTGGAGTTCGTTTTGACAAACTCCAAAGGCATATTCTTAATATGGCGATCCTGCACTTAAAATGTCTAAGAATGGACTTAGACAATGTAGGGGCATAGTGCTCATGCAGCTATGCCCTCACCTGTGGTATAGTGCACCTGCCTTAGGGCTGTAAAGCCTGCAAGAGGGGTGACCTACCTATGCCACAGGCAGTGAGTTGTGGGCATGGCACCCTGGGGGGATACCATGTCGACTTAGTCTTTTTCGCCTCACCCACACATACATTCTGTACTGGCAGTGTGCTTGTGTTAGGGTAGGGGTCCCTTAGTGTGGAACAACACATGCTGCAGCCCTTGGGTCCTTCCCTGGTCACAGGGCCCTTGTTACCACTGGTACCTTTTGCAAGGGACTTATCTGGGTGCAAGAGGTGTGCAAATTGTAGAAACAATGGTAATTTTTTAGTGAAAGAACACTGGTGCTGGGGCCTGGTTAGCAGGGTCCCAGCACATTTCTTAGCCAAGTCAGCATCAATAACAGGCAAAAAGTGTGGGGGGGGGGGGGGGGGGGGGGTTGTAACTGCATCAGGGAGCAATTTTCCTACAAGTGCCCCTCGGGTGTTCACGAAAGTGATGGTAATGGTGGCAGCTCATATGCGCAGTTTAGGGGTCCCAGACTATGGCTAACCTTTTGCATTCGCTGGGGTTCACTATCAATGTGCCGAAGTCACACGTGACTCGTTCTCAGACACTCCCTTTCATCTGAGCTGTTCTGGTTACAGTTCAGTTTCGGGCATATCATCCCGAAAAGCGAGTCCAGGATATTCGGGCTATGATACCGATGTTTCGGCCTCTGTCCTGTATTTCGGTGAGAATGACTCTGAGGCTGCTGGGCCTCATGGCCTCCTGCATCCTACTGGTTCAAAATGCCAGATGGCGTATGCGGGCTCTGCAGTGGGACCTGAAGTTTCAGTGGACACCTCATCAGGGGAATCTCTCCGACAAGGTCCAGATCTCTGAAGGAACTGCGAGAGACCTGCAGTGGTGGTTAACGAATAAGGATTGTGTCAAGGGCAGATCCCTCTCCTTTCCCCTACCAGATCTGACAGTCGTGACAGATGCGTCACTCCTGGGATGGGGCGGCCACATGGGAGAGGCGGAGATCAGAGTCCTCCGGTCTCCGGCGGAAACCAGGCTCCTTATCAATCATCTGGAGCTCTGACCAATTTGACTAGCATTGAAAGCAATCCTTCCCTCTCTCAAGGGGAAAGCAGTGGCGGTGTTCACAGACAACACCACCGCCATGTGGTATTGCAACAAACAAGGCGTTGTGGGGTCGTGGAACCTTTGTCAAGAGGCTCTTCGCCTCTGCACTTGGGTGGAACATCAGGGTATTTCCCTGGTGGTTCAACACTTGGCAGGCTCCTTGAATGCCAGAGCAGACAATCTCAGCCAACGATGCGTGGTCGATCACAAATGGCGTCTCCATCTGGAGGTTGCGCAAGGACTTTTCCTGCAGTGGGGAGAACCTTGGTTAGACTTGTTCGTCTCCGAAGAGAACGCGCAATGTCAGCTGTTTTGTCCGTTGGAGTTTCCAAGGCGGCACTCACTCTGCGAGTGGAATTCAGGCCTCCTGTATGCCTTTCTGCCCATACAACTTCTGTCCAGATTTCTGAAGAAGATCAAATAAGACCGGGCCCAAGTAATACTGGTGGCTCCGGACTGGGCATGAAGTGTATGGTATCCCAAGCTGTTGAGCAGGGCCATAGTTCCTCAGATCGGACTGCCCCTTCTGGAGGATTTTCTGTTCCCGCATCAGGGGAGGGTCCTCCATCCAAACCTGTCAACTCTACAGCTTCATGCGTGGAGATTGAGCGGCAACAGTTGACGTCTTTTGACCTGCCACCCGAAGTCTATGATCTTATCTTTACAGGCAGGCCTCCCTCAACCAAAACTGTATATGCCTGTTGTTGGAAGAAATTTGTGGCATGGTGCATCGACAAATCTGTCGATCCTCAATCTGCTGTTCTTTTTCAAGTCCTTTTCTTTATTCTTTCCCTTGCCCAGCAGGGTTCTACCTTGGGCACTCTTAAGAGATATCTTTCTGCTATCTCTGCTTTCTTGAGGTTACCAGATCAGCCTCCTTATTTAAATCTCCTATAGTCGGGCCTCACACATCTCTTTCTTCCTATCCCTTTCATCATGCCCCAATGGGATCTAAACCTGGTATTGACATACCTTATGAGCACCCCATTTGACACGTGTCACAACTGCTTTTACGGCTTTTAACTATTAAGACTGTCTTTTTAGTTGCCATTGCCTCTGCCTGCAGAGTAAGTGAACTCCAGGCTCTGTCATCTAAGCCACCTTTCCTGGCCATACATCCTGACAAAGTGGTACTTTGCACGAGGGCTTCTTTCCTACCTAAAGTAGTGACACCTTTCCATGTCGGACAGTCAATAACCTTGCTTACCTTTTATGCACCCCCACATCCCTCTCATGAAGAGGAGAGACTCCACCGTCTGGACCCAAAAAGAGCATTGGAGTTCTGCCTTCATCATACCAAAGACTTCAGGGTGGACGATCAACTCTTTGTGGGATATGTGTGTGCAAAGAAGGGAAAGGCAGTGCAGAAGAGGACCATTTCCCGATGGGTACTGTTATGCATCAAAATGTGCTATGCTCTGGCTAAAAAGCAACCTCCCAACGGTTTGCGCGCTGACGCCACCAGAGTTACTGGTGCTACCACAACGCTAGCATGGAGCATTCCAGTTCTGGACATCTGTCAGGCAGCAATGTGGGCATCTCCGCACACTTTTACAAAACACGACTGCCTGGACAATCAGGTCTGAAGGAACAGCTACTTTGGCTGTTCAGTCCTGCAAGACTCTGAGTGTGATCTCCGTTCGACGCCCACCATTGGGGATGGGATTGCTTGGGTATCTATCCAAAGGTAAGGAATCTGCAACTACAATTCTCTATCAGATGTACAAGTTATTTACCTTCGGTAACAGTATATCTGGTAGAGACATATTCTAGTTGCAGATTTCCTACCGACCCACCCATCCTCCCCACACTGCGAACTGATTTCTAGGGACAGGAACTTTCCTTTGAGGGCCCTAGTTTTGGTGCCCCACTCACAGTTCCTGCAGGGGGAGGTGAGAAGCACCTCCACCCAGTACAGGCTATGTTCCTGGCCACAGAGTGACAAAGGCACTCACCCCATGTGGCCAGAAACCCTTCTGGTTGTGGCAGGCTGCAGGATCTGGTCAGCCTAACACTAGCGTTTGGACTGGTATACAGGGGGCATCTCTAAGATGCCCTCTATGCGCATTTTTTAATAAATTGAACACTGCCATCAGTGTGGGTTTATTATTAATCTGAGAAGTTTGATACCATACTTCCCAGTATTCATTGTAGCCATTATAGAGCTGTGGAGTTTCGTTTTTGACAAACTCCCAGACCATATACTTAATATGGCCACACTGTACTTACAATGTCTAAGAATGGGCTTAGACACTGTAGGGGCATATTGCTCGTACAGCTATGCCCTCAACTGTCTTAGGGCTGTAAGGCATGCTAGAGGGGTGATTTACCCATGCCACAGGCAGTATTTTGTGTGCATGGCACCGAGGGAGATGCCATGTCGACTTTGCCCTTTTCTCCCCACCAACACACACAATCTACAATGGCAGTGTGCATGTTTTAGGTGAGGGGACGCTTAGGGTGGCACAACATGTGCTGCAGCCCTTAGGGACCTTCCTTGGTCACAGGGCCCTTGGTACCACTGGTACCTTTTACAAGGGGCTTATCTGGGTGCCAGGGACGTGCCAATTGTGGAACAATGGTACATTTTTAAGTAAAGATCACTGGTGCTGGGGCGTGGTTAGCAGGGTCCCAGCACATTTCTCAGTCACCTCAGCATCAATATCAGGCAAAAAGTGGGTGGGGGTAACTGCAACAGGGAGCCATTTTCCTACATTGGTGTACTCTGTGAAGAGATCCTGGAGCTTGACCTTGGAAGGGTTGAAACCTGTTTTAATATTTTTCACCTTACATAGGGACCTTAACTCTTTCATCCCTAGAAGGAGGTAAGGAGTGAGGTTGAGTTCCAGCGCTATTTCCTCTAAGCTGCTCATTATGTTACTAAAAGTTGGAATTACTTTTTAGAAAACTAAAAACTATTTCTAGTAACTAAATCCTGACATTACAATAACGTTTAAATAAAAACGAGATTCTAAGGGGACTTAACCAAGGCCCTAGCAGGGCTTTTAAAAAAGTTAGAAAAAAATATGCCAAATTCAGAAATCATTTTTCTAAAGGCAGTTTCGGAATTTGGTTGTGTGATCAAGTATTGGCTGAGTAGTCCAGCAAATGCAAAGTTGTAGACCCCACCGCTGATCCACCAATGTAGGAACCTGGCTCTGTGTATACCATATCAAAATGAGATGTAGTGTGTAGCGAGTACAGGGATTCCCAGAGGTTTAACATATGCTAAAGTAGATAATACTAATGCTCTCTTTTTTGGTAGTGTGGTCGGGCAGGTAAGCTTTTCAGACGGTTGCACATAGCATTTGTTGTACAGACAGTAGAAGAAGTACACACTCAATGACTTAACTTCAGACCAATATTTTTTATGTATCAAAAATATATTTTCGTAGTTTATTTTTAGAACCACAAGATTCAAACTGCAGGTAAATACTTCAATAGATTCGTATTTCACACATGTATCAACAGTAGTTTCTTTGAAATCGATAAGTTATTCAGTTCTGGAATTATTGACAATAATCTATTTTAAAATTTGATACACTGCAATTTTCGGAACAGTTCCTGGGGGGAAGAAATGTTAGTTCCATTTGTAGATAGGTACAACACTTAGAGTTTCAATCTCCGGGTTTTAGGAAGCCCACCAGTTGGGTTCAAGTTAACCCCAAACACCCATTACGAGCAACACAGGGCTGGCCGGGTGCAGAGCTCAAAGATAAGCAATTTTAACGTGGGCTCATATGGAGACAGGTGGTACACGGAGTCAGGTCTGCCCCAGGTAGGTACCTGCGGCTCGGAGGGCAGACCAGGGGGTATTAGAGGAGCACTGCAGGGGCCACAAGTAGGCACCAAACACACACCCTCAGTGGCACAGGGGTGGCCGGGTGCAGGGAGCAGGATGGGAACAGGACATCGGGCTTCCAATGGTGGTCTATAAGAGGACATCAGCGGCATTCAGAGGCTGCAGGCGAGGTCCAGGGCGGTGACTCGGGCACAAACCGGTTGGACAGGGAGGAGGGCCACCTGCTGAATGTGGCTGCACCAGGTGTTGGCTTCTCCAAGGCCTGGGGGCTGCAGTGCAATTGGTCCTTTGGCGTCCGATATCTTCGTCTGGAGCTTTTGCTGTTAGGGGGGGTCCTTGGGATTCCCTCTGCAGGTGTCGTCATGGAGGGGTGGAGAGGTCAACCCAGGGTGGGCACTTGTTCGGAATCGCCTGGGAATCCTCTCTAGCTGATTGGACCACCTGGTCACGGGACGTGGGCGTCGGGTGCAGGGTGGTTAGGACTCACACATTCGGAGTGAGATGGGAGTCCTTAGTTGTTGGTTTCTTCTTGGACAGGGCCGCTGTCCACTGGAGTTCTTGGTCCTTTTGGGTGCAGGTCAGTTCTCTGGAGCTTGACAGTGGTCGCTGTCCCTCTGGATGCATTGCTGTTCTTTTTGCAAGTTCTTTGAAGCAGAAGACAGACGGTAGGAATGCGGCCAAATTAGTTGTTGTCTTCCTTCTTCTCTTCTGGGGTTTTCAGCTTAGCAGTCCTTCTTCTTCTTGTTTGGTTGCTAGGACTCTTGTGAGCTGGTTTCAGGGAGGCCCTTAAATCCTAGATTTAGGGGCGTTTTCAGGGGTCAGAGGAGCTGTAGCCAATGGCTGCTGTCCCTGAGGGTGGCTACACCCTCCTTGTGTCCACTCCCTTTCGGGAGGGGTACACAAACCTAATCCTATGGGTCCCTGTCCTTCAAACCAACATGGAGGATTCTGGAGGGAGGGGGTAACCTCAGCTCTGGGCACCTTAGGGGTAGTCCTTGCTGGGATTGTCAGTCCTCCCTGTTTTCCCAAATTTTCCCACCAGACTTGCTGCCAAAAGGGGGTCTTTGTCCGGGGGGTGGGTGTAGGAAAGTAGCCTCTTTCTAGCATGGTTACCCCCACGTTTGGACTGTTTGTGAGTGTGTGTTAGTGTCTTTTTACTGTGTCACTGGGATCCTGATAGCCAGGACCCCAGTGCTCATAGATGAAAACCTATATGTCAGTGTGTTTTGCCTGTCTCACTGGGATCCTGCTAGCCAGGACCCCAGTGCTCATAGTTGTGGCCTAATATGTATGCCTATGTAGTGCATAACCGTGTCACTGAGGGTTTGCAAATCAGAACCTCAGTGCTTATGCTCTCTCTGCTTTTAAATTTGTCACTGTAGGCCAGTGACTTCATTTACAAATTTCATTTGGCGTACTGGGCCCCCCTTATAAGTCCCTAGTATATGGTACCTAGGTACCCAGGGCATTGGGGTTTCAGGAGATCCATATTCAGCATTTCTTTTGCCATCCATAGTAGCTCAGACAAAACCCTTACACAGGACTTTCATTGCAGCCTGCATTAAATAGTGCACACATTTATCTCACAGCCATATCCACTGCACTTAAGTAACCTATTTCCAAAGGGAGAGGGTGTAACACCCTCTCTCAGAGGAAATGCTTTGTTCTGCCTTCCTGGGACTGGGCTGCCCAGAACCCAGGAGGGCAGAACCCTGTCTGTGAGGTGGCAGCAGCTGTAGCTGCAGAGCAAGCCTCCGAGAGCTGGTTTGGCAGTACTGGGGTCCACAGTGGAGCCCCCAGGATGCATGGAATTGGCACCCCAGTACCAGATTTGGCAGGGGGGGACAATTCCATGATGTTAGACATGTTACATGGCCATATTCGGAGTTAACATGGTGAAGCTACATATAGGTATTGACCTATATGTAGGGCCTGCGTGTAATGGTGTCCCCGCACTCACAAAGTCTGGGGAAATTGTCCTGAACTATGTGGGGGCACCTTGACTAGTGCCAGGGTGCCCTCACACTTAGTAACTTTGCATTTAACCTTCACTAAGTGAGGATTAGACATATAGGTGATTTATAAGTTACTTAAGTGCAATGTAAAATGGCTGTGAAATAACGTGGACGTTATTTCACTCAGGCCGCAGTGGCAGTCCTGTGTAATAATTGTCTGAGCTCCCTATAGGTGGCAAAAGAAATGCTGCAGCCCATAGGGATCTCCTGGAACCCCAATACCCTGGGTACCTAGGTACCATATACTAGGGAATTATAAGGGTGTTGCAGTGTGCCAATCAGAATTGGAAAAAATGGTCACTAGCCTGCAGTGACAATTTTAAAAGCAGAGAGAGCATAAGCACTGAGGTTCTGGTTAGCAGAGCCTCAGTGACACAGTTAGGCACCACACAAGGAATACATTCAGGCACAATTATGAATACTGGGGTCCTGGCTAGCAGGATCCCAGTGAGACAGGCAAAAACAAACTGACACACAAGTAGAAAATGGGGGTAACATGCCAGGTAAGATGGTACTTTCCTACAATCCCACACTGGCATCAGTGTGGGTTTGTTGTGCTTAGAAGTTTGATACCAACTTTCCAGTATTCAATGAAGCCATTATGGAGCTCGGGAGTTCGTAATGACAAACTCCCAGACCATATACTCAATATGGCCACACTGGACTTACAATGTCTAAAAATGAACTTAGACACTGTAGGGGCATATTGCTCATGCAGCTATGTTCTAACCTGTGGTATAGTGCACCCTGCCCTAGGGCTGTAAGGCCTGCTAGAGGGGTGCCAGTGCCATGTCGATTTTACCGTTTTCTCCCCACGGACACACAATGTGCAATGGCAGTGTGCATGTGTTTGGTGAAGGATCTGTTAGGGTGGCACAATACATGCTGCAGCCCTTAGGGACCTTCCATGGCTACAGAGCCCTTCGTACCACTGTTAACTTGTACGAGGGACATTGCTGTGTGCCAGAGGTGTGCCAATTGTGGAAGCAATGGTATAGTTTAGGGACAGAACACAGTTGCTGGGGCCTGGTTAGCAGGATCCCAGCACACACTGTGTCAAGTTAGCATCAACATCAGGCAAAAAGTGTGGTGGTGGGGGGGGATTACCATGCCAAAAGGGACGCTTTCCTACACTGTTTTCTCTAATAATGTCTACTTATGAGACTGTTTTATTTTTTATTATCTCTTAATCTCTTTTACTGTCTAGTGTAGATGAATGATCATCTATATATGTTTGAAAATGTTATCATTTGTGGACAATTTGAGCTGCCATTGGTGCATATTTATTCCTTTTTGTCCCCATTTTATTGTGCTCTGGTTTCTTATGTCTTACCTTTCACAATGTTATGTCAACTTGCGATATTTTTAATAGGTTATTTTAAAATGTGTATTCAATATACTAATTCTTATTTTTTATTCCGTAAATTCTGCAATAAAAGCACACACAGATACAATCCACATGAAACTTTAAAACACTAAAATCAATATATAACCAACTTCTCAAAGAAAACATTACTAGTCATGAAATTTTACTGTACGGCTGGAGCCATTAGCTTTTTCCTCTGGGTTCCAGAAGCACATCATTGGGGGATGTGGAGGTAGCAATAAATTAGAGGTGGGGTTGAAAGTTGATGCTGATCACATTACCAACAAAAACAGATGGTACAGCACAGTATTCAGGGACTAAAGCTACCCTGTCAGATTCTCCAAACACCCATTAAAAAGTGAGACAAAGCAAACATGATCAAGTGTGTTGTGTTAGATTTAGGATTCTAGAAATAATCCTAAAGTCCCTAATCACCATACATTGTTTGAACAGCGCTGACAGAAAAATAATATGTGATTAATGCATTCTTTCACCTGGTGACAAAAGGGGCAGGTCAGGTTTTGGATCACTGTCCTAAAGCCTCCAGTTAGCAGCAAAAATACTCAGCAGTAGGATCCCTAGGCGATTTTGAGATACAAGGTTTTTGCCAATAAGGGTTCAACTGAGTCAATATTTTCTTTAATACAGAAGTTCTCTTTAAATTCCAAGAAAGGTAGTGCTAAAGTGTCCGAACTCCTGGTCCTACTCAGTTCTCCATCTATATGCCACCAGTACATCCCTTTAAGTGCAGCCTTTGACATGCCGGTCATAGCTCCCATGTTAGTCCCCAGGTGTTCATACCCCAGTCTGCCAAAGAAGACCTCTGTTCCCATCTGATACGTAACTAGGTCCAGATTGTATGCCTGGGGTTAAAAAAAACATGTGCTTGGTTTTTTGTAGGTTAATCTCACGCCCTCTCTGCTCAAAGAAGACACCAAACTGATTCAGGAGATTTTGAATACCCGTAGGGGATTTGGATACCAGTATGGTGTGGTTGGCGAAACAGAGGGCTGGGATCTTCATACCTGCTTGGTTCAGGGCGTCATGAATGCACTTCCCTAGTTGGGCTACCAGATCATTAATTGATAATAGGAAAAGGGTTGGGCAGGAACACATCCCATTCTTACTGCTCTTGGTCCTGCTATCAATATTGTCAACTCCCCATATTTGCCATGTCTGACCGGCACATAATTCTTTTGGTGCAGTCTCCCGAAAACATCAGTTAGATAAGTTAGGGCGTCCTCCGCGGGGCCTCCCTTTGCACAAGGTCAAATGCACTGCAGAGGTCAGCAAAGACTACATAAAGCCACTCACGTCCCAGAACGACATACTTCCACTAAATACGTTGTAGTTTAAACACTTGGTCAGTGGTACTGGTCTAAACCCTGCTAGTAGGGGGCCTATAAGACCTGCGCCCTTAACCCACTCATGCGGCCTATCCAACAGTATGCAACAGAAAAGCTTTCATGAACGGTCAGTCAGACTGGTTGGCCGATAATTGAATGGCAGGGATCGTGAGCTTTTCTTGTAAATTGGTACGATCTCGGCCTCTGCCCTGGTGGAGGAAGTGGGTAAGCCTTCCAGAATGGAATTAAAGTACTTAGCAAAGTATGGACCCCAAATTGCCTTGTCTGCCTTAAACAGGTCCCCAGGCACCTTATCTAACCCTGGCGCTTTTCCTGGAGTAATCCAGTCTATGGCTTTAGTATCCTCCCTTAAAGTAATTGGGGGAAATTTGCACATGGGTGGTTCTGGTAGAGCCTCTCTGTGTAGCTCATTCTCCACATTATGCGACTCCACTGTCACAACAGTGCAGCCCTCGGTACTACCTAAGAGGGTTCTTGCCTTATCCATGACCCACCCCATCGTACAGCCCTGAAAAATGGTTAACCCATGCTGCTGCCAAGATGTTAGAGTCCAGCAGAGAAGCTAAATCCGGAGACCTATCAGCTTAAGTGTGCCAAAACAGCTAATGATCTTTCAATTTCACGGCATTCAGCAGGACTTCCATTTCTCCCCCTCATACTCGTATTTTGCCCTGCCTAGCGAGAATAAATATATATTGGTTCTTCTTTTGACCGGAGGTTATTTTCCTTAGAATGCAACGATAAAAGGTTGGCAGTAGGAAATGGATGTAATTTTACTCTGCCATTTGCCATGGGGGGGGCAATGAGACATACATATGTTTAGCAAGCCTCCTTAAGCTTTGACTCTCATCTGCCAATAAATCTGTGTTATGTTTTTAACTAGTTTTGCTTCTCTGTATAGTAGGACAACATGAAAAGTGATAGAAATGTAGACCATTCTTAGGCTGAAAGCTGTTTACCGGTTACAGTGCACCAAAATTCCTGTATAATACATACAAAGTAGTAAAAATGGAAAAACGTGTAAAATGTTATCTCTCACTTCTAGGAGACATAAAGCATGTGTCTTATTTTCTAAATATTCATTCTCTATTTTTACTAGCCTTACATTTTCCTGTGATGGTCACCACTTGTATACATCAAACAGTGAGGGGACTGTGATTGCATGGTGTCGCAAGGACCAGCAACGCTTGAAACTACCCATGTTCTACTCTTTCCTAAGCAGCTATGCAGTTGGTTGATGAGAAAGGATTCCTGGATTGTTAAATGAAACTCTTGTTGCTACTGATTGTTTAATAGCATAATCATCAAGCTTCTCTTATCCAACTCTACTTTTTATTTAAGGCGGACTCACTCCTAGTTGCTAGAAACATCAGTTGGGGATTATGACATTTCTCTGTTTTCTATTTAATTATAACACTTTGGAATTTGTAAGTATTTGTATGTATGCATAACTTTGCTCTTGTTTAAAATAAAATTGAATTAACCCATGATTAAGAGTGTATTTTATATGCAACTGCGACCATGAAATAATTTTCAAATAAGACTATTATACCATATTCCAGAAATTAGCAGATAATTCATGAATTCTTGGCAAGGGAATTAAGAAATGTTAAATGATAATGTCAAAAGGTAATCAGCGTGATTAAATACTAAAGAACAACATCCCACACAAAACCATGTGTCGTATTGTGTATAAAACTCCTTCAGTGTGAGAAATTCTGGACTAAATGTATATAAAACATACATTTGTCATTATACTACTATTCTATGAAATCTGTTAGAGACTTCTACTTGCAGATTCCTTACCTTTTGAATTCCCCCAGGCGTCAGTCTGGATCCGGAGACTTTTTCTTTGAGCAGTACCTCTGTGTGGCGTCGGTTGACTCAGCGGGCATCGGTAGCATCTTGTTCAGCATGATGATGGCACGTATATAGGCACCACCCTGGCCCGCTGACGTCAGTTCTTTTCTTTACATGCCAGCCTATGTGCAGATTCGGAGAGGAGCTACCTCTTTCACTTTCTGATGACAACAACATTTTTGTCGAACAATTTTAATGAGGTTGTGGATACGTCGAGGGATGTCCCACAAGACCGGTTTTAATCCCTGCGCCTCCTGTCACCGAATGATGTCGGTGACATATCAGCACCTCGTGTGTCTTTGGGGAAGTCATCAGGACATTCAGGTCATAAGAAAAAGAAGAACAAACGTTCTTCGACTTAACCCTGTTGCTTGGACGATTTGGCGAGGGAAGACCGTCGACTCTCTTGTCCTCCGTCCACGGAGCCTCCATCTGGTTCCGCCCGCACTTTCCCGACTTCACTGGAGCCGGAGCCACCACTTGTAAGGAAATGCCTTCCTTGACATGGTTACCCCCTAAGTTTTTGCCTTTTGTTGATGCCAGCTATGATTGAAAGTGTGCTGGGACCCTGCTAACTAGGCCCTAGCAACCGTGTTCTTTCCCTACACTGTACCTTTGTTCCCACAATTGGCACAGTTCTGGCACACAGATAAGTCCCTTGTAAATGGTTCCCCTGGTACCAAGGGCCCTGTGGCCAGGGAAGGTCTCTAAGGGCTGCAGCATGTATTATACCACCCTTACAGCCCTAAGGCAGGGTGCACTATACCATAGATGAGGGCATAGTTGCATGAGGACAATGCCCCTACAGTGTCTAAGCAAAACCTTAGACATTGTAAGTGCAGGGTAGCCATAAAGAGTATATGGTCTGGGAGTCTGTCAGTTACGAACTCCACAGTTCCATAATGGCTTCACTGAAATCTAGGAAGTTTGGTATCAAACTTTTCAGCATCATAAATGCACACTGATGCCAGTGTGGGATTTATTGCAAAATACACCAAGAGGGCATCTTAGAAATGCCCCCTGAATACCAGTCCGACCAGATGAGTTTCTGGCCACATAGGATGAGTGCCTTTGTCACTCTGTGGCCAGGAACAAAGCCTGTACTGGGTGGAGGTGCTTCTCACCTCCCCCTGCAGGAACTGTAACACCTGGCGGTGAACCTCAAAGGCTCATGCCTTTTGTTACAGCACCCCAGGGCATTCCAGCTACTGGAGATGCCCGCCCCTCCGGCCACTGCCCCCACTTTTGGTGGCAAGGCTGGAGGAGATAATAAGAAAAACAATGAGGAATCACCTACCAGTCAGAACAACCCCTGAGGTGGCCTGAGCTGAGGTGACCCCTGCCTTTAGAAATGCTCCATCTTGAGTTTGGAGGATTCCCCCAACAGAAATAGGGATGTGCCCCCCTCCCCTCAGGGAGGAGGCACAAATAGGGTGTAGCCACCCTCCAAAGCAGTAGCAATTGGCTACTGCCCCCCTGACCTAAACACCCCCTAAATTTAGTATTTAGGGGGGACCCTGAACCCAGGAAATCAGATTCCTGCAGCCTACAACAAGAAGGACTGCTGACCTGAAAGCCCCACAGAGACGACGGAAACGACAACTGACTTGGCCCCAGCCCTACCGGCCTGTCTCCAGACTCAAAGAACCTGCACATCGACGCATCCAACAGGGACCAGCGACCTCTGAGGACTCAGACGACTGCCCTGAGCCGGAAGGGCCAAAAACCTCCCAAGAACAGCAGCACTGTTCAAAAACGGCAACAACTTTGCAACTTTACAGCAACTTTCAAAGAACTCTTTCTTCCCACCGGGAGCGTGAGACTTCACACTCTGCACCCGACGCCCCACCTCGAGTTCAGGAGAACCAACACCACAGAGAGGACTCCCAGGCAACAACGACGACGTGGGCTCCCTGAGTTGACCACCCTGCACCCCCACAGCGACCCCTGCAGAGAGGATTCAGAGGCTCCCCCTCACTGCGACTGCCTGGTAACAAGGAACCCAACACCTGTACCAAGCACTGCACCCGCAGCCCCCAGGACCGAGAGGAACCACCTACCAGTGAAAGAAGTGACCAGCAGGCGGCCCTCAACCTAGCCCAGTCAGTGGCTCGCCTGAGAAGGCCCCCCCCCCCCACCACCCCGTGCCATGCCTGCATCGCCTAACTGACCCCCCCGGCCCCTCCTTTGCTTTCAATAGCAGACCAGATGCCTACTTTGCCTACTGCACCCGGCCACCCCTGTGCCGCTGAGGGTGTGTTTTGTGGGCTTGTGTGTGTTCCCCCCAGTGCTCTACAAAACCCCCCAGGTCTGCTCCCCGAGGACGCAGGTACTTACCTGTAAGCAGACTAGGACCGGAGTACACCTGTTCTTCAAAGGCGCCTATGTGTTTTTGGACCCTCCTTTGACCTCTGCTCCTGACCAGCCCTATGTTGCTGGTGCTGTGGCTTTGGGGTTGCCTTGAACTCCCAATGGTGGGCTGCCTATACCCAGGAGACTGACTGTGTAAGTGCTTTACTTACCTGAGAAACTTAACCAAACTTACCTCTCTCAGGAACTGTTGATTTTTGCACTGTGTCCACTTTTAAAATAGCTTATTGCCATTTAAACCTAAACTGTGTGTAATACTGTTTTAAATCAAAGTTCTATACTTACCTGTGTGAAGTACCTTACATTTTATGTTCTTACCTCAAATCTTGAACTTGTGGTTCTAAACTAAATTAAGAAAATATGTTTTTCTATATAAAACCTATTGGCCTGGAGTTAAGTCTTTGAGTTTGTGTTCCTCATTTATTGCCTGTGTGTGTACAACAAATGCTTAACACTACCATCTGATAAGCCTACTGCACGACCACACTACCACAAAATAGAGCATTAGTATTATCTAATTTTGCCACTATCAACCTATAAGCGGAACCCTTGGACTCTGTGCACACTATCTCTCACTTTGAGATAGTATATATAGAGCCAACTTACTACACCACTGCCCAGCTAAAAGAGTTTTATGAGGCAATGGACCTCATTTTTGGTCAGACCAACCCACCTTCGGTGCCCTCGGACACAGGTGAGACGGTGAGGGCATCCTTGGGTTTGGATCCGCCACAGCGACCTTCCCTGGCGTCAGGTCAGACGTCCACGCTCCCGACATCGGTTGGGCGCACAATTGATATCGATCCTATTCTCATACCCGATGACCCGGGGGCGGAACAACGTCACTCTACGCTGATTCCGTTCGCTGTGGGCTCTCCTGGGCCCAGAGTTGATCCAGACCCTTATACTTACGGGTATGGATACGGGGAGAGTTTAGAGGGGCCACTGGACCCTTTAGAATACCAGCTTGACCCCCAAATGGACTGGGTGCAGAATGTGGGTGATGCCAGTGGTCCAGACACCTCCCCTGGCACTGGTATGCTCTCTCCCCTACCATGGCTACGGAGGAGGGCGCCACATACTCCATGGTGGTGAGAAGGGCGGCTGAGGTCTTGGACGAGTGGACCTCAGGCCTCCTATACGTCTTTCCGTCCGTACCACTTCTGCCCAGAGTTCTGAAGAAGATCAGGCAAGACAGGGCCCAAGTTATTCTGGTGGCTCCAGACTGGGCACAAAGAGTCTGGTATCCCGAGCTCTTGATAATGGCCAAAGCTCCTCTGATCAGACTGCCCATTTGGGAGGATCTTCTGTCACAGCAGCAGGGGAGGATCACCCACCCGAACCTGTCCACTCCCTGCCTCCTTGCGTGGAGATTGAGCGGTGACAGTTGACGACTTTTGACCTTCCACCTGAAGTCTGTAACGCCATCTTGGCAGCCTGGCATCCGTCCACGAAAACAGTATACACCTGTAGTTGGAAATAATTTGTGCCATGGTGTATTAACAAATCTGTCGATCCTCTCTCGGCACCTCTTTCTGACGTTCTGTTCTTTGTTCTCTCTCTTGCCCAACAGGGCTCTGCCTTGGGCACCCTCAAGCTATCTTTCTGCTATCTCTGCCTTCCTGAGACTACTTGACCAACCTTCTTTATTCAAACCTCCCATTGTAGGGAGGTTTCTCAAAGGCCTCACACATCTCTTCCAACCTATCCCATTTATCATGCCTGTGAGAAAGTAGCCTCTTTCTAGCCTTGTTACCCCCACTTTTGTCCTGTGTGTGAGTATATGTCAGGATGTTTTCACTGTCTCACTGGGACCCTGCTAGCCAGGACCCCAGTGCTCATAAGTTTGTGGCCTATATGTATGTGTTCCCTGTGTGATGCCTAACTGTCTCACTGAGGCTCTGCTAACCAGAACCTCAGTGGTTATGCTCTCTCTGCTTTCCAAATTGTCACTAACAGGCTAGTGACCAATTTAACCAATTCACATTGGCATACTGGTACACCCATATAATTCCCTAGTATATGGTGCTGAGGTACCCAGGGTATTGGGGTTCCAGGAGATCCCTATGGGTTGCAGCATTTCTTTTGCCACCCATAGGGAAATCTGACAATTCTTACACAGGCCTGCCAGTGCAGCCTGAGTGAAATAACGTCCATGTTATTTCACAGCCATTTACCACTGCACTTAAGTAACTTATAAGTCACCTATATGTCTAACCTTCACCTGGTGAAGGTTGGGTGCAAAGCTACTTAATGTGTGGGCACCCTGGCACTAGCCAAGGTGCCTCCACATAGTTCAGGGCAAATTCCCCAGACTTTGCGAGTTCGGGGACACCATTACACGCGTGCACTATACATATGTCACTATCTATGTATAGCGTCACAATGGTAACTCCGAACATGGCCATATAACATGTCTAAGATCATGGAATTGTCACCCCAATGCCATTCTGGCATTGGGAAGACAATTCCATGATCCCCCGGGTCTCTAGCACAGAACCCGGGTACTGCCAAACTGCCTTTCTGGGGTCTCCACTGCAGCTGCTGCTGCTGCCAACCCCTCAGACAGGTTTCTGCCTCCTGGGATCTAGGCAGCCCTGGCCCAGGAAGGCAGAACAAAGGATTTCCTCTGAGAGAGGGTGTAACACCCGCTCCCTTTGGAAATAGGTGTGAAGGCTGGGGAGGAGTAGCCTCCCCCAGCCTCTGGAAATGCTTTGATGGGCACAGATGCTGCCCATCTCTGCATTTAGGGATCCCCCTGCCCTGCTCTGGTGCGAAACTGGACAAAGGAAAGGGGAGTGACCACTCCCCTGACCTGCACCTCCCAGGGGAGGTGCCCAGAGCTCCTCCAGTGTGCCCCAGACCTCTGCCATCTTGGAAACAGAGGTGTTGCTGGCACACTGGACTGCTCTGATTGACCAGTGCCATCAGGTGTCGTCAGAGACTCCTTCTGATAGGCTCTTACCTTTCTTACTAGCCTATCCTCCCTCCTAGGTAGCCAAACCTCCTTTTTTTAGGGTCTCTGCTTTGGGGAATTCTTCAGATGCCGAATGCAAGATCTCACCAGAGTTCCTCTGCATCTCCCTCTTCACCTTCTGCCAAAGGATCAACCGCTGACTGCTCAAGACGCCTGCAAAACCGCAACAAAGTAGCAAAGACGACTACTGCAACCTTGTATTGCTTCATCCTGCCGGCTTTCTCGACTGCTTCCTGGTGGTGCATGCTCTGGGGGTAGCCTGCCTCCTTTCTGCACCAGGAGCTCTGAAGAAATCTCCCGTGGGTCGACGGAATATTCCCCCTGCAACCGCAGGCAACAAAAGACTGCATCACCGGTCCTCTGGGTCCCCTCTCAGCACGACGAGCGTGGTCCCTGGAACTCAGCATACTGTCCAAGTGACTCCCACAGTCCAGTGACTCTTCAGTCCAAGTTTGGTGGAGGTAAGTCCTTGCCTTCCCACGCTAGACTGCATTGCTGGGTACCACGTGATTTGTAGCTGCTCCGGCTCCTGTGCACTCTTCCAGGATTTCCTACGTGCACAGCCAAGCCTGGGTCCCCGCCACTCTAACCTGCAGTGCACAACCTTCTGAGTTGTCCTCCGGCGTCGTGGGACTCCCTTTTCTGACTTCGGGTGGACTCGGGTTCACTCCTCTTCTAAGTGCCTGTTCCGGTACTTCTGCGGGTACTGCCTGCTTCTGTGAGGGCTCCCTGACTTGCTGGGCGCCCCCTCTGTCTCCTCATCCAAGTGGTGACATCCTGGTCCCTCCTGGGCCACAGCAGCATCCAAAAACCCTAACCGTGACCCTTGCAGCTAGCAAGGCTTGTTTGCGGTCTTTCTGCGTATGAACACCTCTGCAAGCTTCTTCACGACGTGGGACATCCATCCTCCAATGGGGAAGTTCCTAGTCCTCTTCGTTCTTGCAGAACACCAAGCTTCTTCCATCCGGTGGCAGCTTCCTTGCACCCTCAGCTGGCATTTCCTGGGCTCCTGCCCACTCTCGACACTGTTGCGACTCTTGGACTTGGTCCCCTTATCTTACAGGTACTCAGGTCTGGAAATCCACTGTTGTTGCATTGCTGGAGTTGGTTTTCCCTGCAGAATCTCCCTATCACGACTTCTGTGCTCTCTGGGGGTTGTAGGTGCACTTTACACCTACCTTACAAGGTCTTGGGGTGGGCTATTTTTCTAACCCTCACTGTTTTCTTACAGTCCCAGCGACCCTCTACAAGCTCACGTAGGTTTGGGGTCCATTCGTGGTTCGCATTCCACTGTTGGAGTATATGGTTTGTGTTGCCCCTATACCTCTGTGCTCCTATTGCAATCTATTGTAAATTTACACTGCTTGCATTACTTCGTTTTGCTATTACTGCATAATTTTGGTATTGTGTACATATATCTTGTGTATATTTGGCATCCTCATACTGAGGGTACTCACTGAGATACTTTTGGCATATTGTCATAAAAATAAAGTACCTTTATTTTTAGTATATCTGTGTATTGTGTTTTCTTATGATATTGTGCATGTGACACCAGTGGTATAGTAGGAGCTTTGCATGTCTCCTAGTTCAGCCTAAGCTGCTCTGCTATAGCTACCTTCTATCAGCCTAAGCTGCTAGAAACACCTCTTCTACACTAATAAGGGATAACTGGACCTGGCACAAGGTGTAAGTACCTCTGGTACCCACTACAAACCAGGCCAGCCTCCTACAATGCCACAAATGGGTTTTAAATTTAATCCTCACATACCTGATGTGCACTCCATTTGAGCCGCTTCTTAGCTGCCCTTTACGGCTCCTAGCCATCAAGACTGCCTTCCTGGGTGCCATCACCTCTGTTCGCAGGGTAAGTGAGCTCCAAGGTCTGTCCTCTAAACCACCTTTTCTGGCAGTGCATCCTGACAAAGTGGTACTCCGCACTACGGCTTTTTCTCCCTAAAGTGGTAACACCCTTCCATGTAGGTCAATCCATCACCTTGCCTACTTTTTACCCACCCCGACATCTCTCAGACGAGGAGGAGAGACTCCACCACCTGGATCCAAAAAGAGCATTGACGTTCTACCTTGATTATACTAAAGACTGTCAGGTGGACGATCAACTCTTTGTGGGATATGTGGGAGTGAAGAAAGGGAAAGTGATGCAAAAGAGAACCATTTCACGATGGGTCCTCTTATGCATCAAAATGTGCTACGCTTTGGTAAAGAAGCAACCCCCTGAGGGTTTGCGAGCTCACTCAACTAGAGCAACTGGAGCTACCACAACGTTAGCATGAGGCGTTCCAGTCCTGGATATCTGTCAGGGAGTCACGTGGGCATCTATGCACACGTTCACCAAGCACTACTGCCTGGACAGTCAGGTCCGTAGGGACGGCTACTTTGGTCTTTTGGTTCTACAGGATTTCCTGGTGTGATCTTGGTTCGCAGCCCACCTCCGGGGATGGTATTGCTCAGGTATCTATTCAAAAGGTAAGGAATCTGCAATTATAAGTCTCTATCAGATGTACAAGTTACTTATCTTCGGTAATGATATACCTGGTAGAGACATATTCGGGTTGCAGATTCCTTACCGACCCGTCCATCCTCCCTGCTCTGCGAACTGATTATTAGGGGCAGGAGCTTTCTTTAAGGGGCCCTAGCTGTGGCGCACCACTGTCAGTGTTCTTTATGGCTCCCCGCTTCTGGAGTGGAAAGTCGTGAAAAGAAACTGACATCAGCGTGTCGGAGTGGCGCCTATATACGACCGTGACATCATCACGGCGTACAGGACGCCACCAACGCCCGCGGAGTCGACTAGGTACTGCTCGAAATAAAAGTCTCCAGATCCAGTCTGACGCCTGGGGGAATTCAAAAGGGAAGGAATCTGTGTAGGAGGTTGGCTCTGTATATACTATATCAAAGTGAGAGATAGTGTGCACAGAGTCCAAGGGTTCCCCTTAGAAGTTGATAGTGGCAAAATTAGATGATACTAATGCTCTATTTTGTGGTAGTGTGGTTGAGCGGTAGGCTTATCAGAGGGTAGTGTTCAACATTTGTTGTACACACACAGGCAATAAATGAGGAACACACATTCAAAGACTTAACTCCAGGACAATAGTTTTTATATAGCAAAATATATTTTCTTAATTTATTTCAAAACCACAAGATTTGAGGTAAGTACATAAAATGCAAGGTACTTCACACAGGTAAGTATAGAACGTTGATGTAAAAGAATAGTATACACAGTTTAGGTTAAAATGGCAATAAGCTATTTTAAAAATGGACACTGCAAAAATCAGCAGTTCCTTAGGGAGGTAAGTTTGGTTAGGCTTTTCAGGTAAGTAAACCACTTACACAGTCAGTCTCCTGGGCATAGGCAGCCCACCGTTGGGGGTTGAAGGCAACTCCAAAGCCACCGCACCAGCAACACAGGGCCGGTCAGGTGCAGAGGTCAAAGGAGGGCCTAAAACACATAGGCGCCTATAAAGAACAGGGGTGCTCTGGTCCTAGTCTGCTTACAGATAAGTACCCCGCGTCCTCAGGGAGCAGACCAGGGGTGTTTTGTAGAGCACTGGGCGGACACAACCAAGCCCACAAAACGCACCCTCAGTGGCACGGGCGGCCGGGTGCAGTAGGCAAAGTAGGCATCCGGTTTGCTATTGAAAGCAATGGAGGGAACCAGGGGTCACTTAGATGATGCAGGCAGGGCACGGGGGCTTCTTAGGCCAGCCACAGACTGGGCTAGGATGAGGGCCGCCTGCTAGTCACTCCTGCACTGGGGCTGCGGGTGCAGTGCTTGGTCCAGGCGTCAGGTTCCTTGTTACTAGGCAGTCTCAGTCAGGGGGAGCCTCTGGATCCTCTCTGCAGGCGTCACTTTAGGGGTGCAGGGGGGTCGACTCAGGGTGCCCACGTTGTTGTAGTCGCCTGGGAGTCCTCTCTGTGGTGTTGGTTCTCCTGAACTCGAGCTGAGAGTGTCGGGTGCAGAGTGTAAAGTCTCACGCTTCCGTCGGGAAGAGAGAGTCCTTTGAAAGTTGCTATAAATTTGCAAAGTTGTAGTTTTTGAACAGTGCTGCTGTTCTCAGGAGTTTCTTGGTCCTTCGGGTTCAGTTCAGTCCTCTGAGTCCTCACTTGCTGGACCCTGTCGGATGAGTTGCTGTGCAGGTTCGTTGAGTCTGGAGTCCGTTGTCTCTCCGGGGCTTTCAGGTCAGCAGTCCTTCTTCTTGTTGTAGGTTGCAGGAATCTGATTTCCTGGGTTCAGGGTCACCCCTAAATACTAAATTTAGTGGTGTGTTTAGGTCGGGGGCACTAGCCAATGGCTACTGTCTTGGAGGGTGGCTACACCCTCTTTGTGCCTCCTCCCTGAGGGGAGGGGGCACATCCCTATTCCTATTGAGGGAATCCTCCAAACTCAAGATGGAGGATTTCTAAAGGCAGGGGACACCTCAGCTCAGGGCACCTTAGGGGCTGTCCTGACTGGTCGGTGACTCCTTCTTGTTTTTCTCATTATCTCCTCCAGCCTTGCTGCCAAAAGTGGGGGCAGTGGCCGGAGGGGCAGGCATCTCCACTAGCTGGGATGCCCTGGGGTGCTGTAACAAAAGGCATGAGCCTTTGAGGTTCACCATCAGGTGTTACAGTTCCTGCAGGGGGAGGTGAGAAGCACCTCCACCCAGTACAGGCTTTGTTCCTGGCCACAGAGTGACAAAGGCACTCACCCCATGTGGCCAGAAACTCGTCTGGTCGTGGCAAGCAGTCAGAAACTGGTCAGCCTAGCACTAGGAGTCAGACTGGTATTCAGGGGGCATCTCTAATATGCCCTCTGGATGCATTTTACAGTAAATTCCACACTGGCATCAGTGTGCATTTATTGTGCTGAGAAGTTTGATACCAAACTTCCCAGATTTCAGTGTAGCCGTTATGGAACTGTGGCGTTCGTAATTGACATATACTCTTTATGGCTACCCCTCATTAACAATATCTAAGGTTTCGCTTAGACACTGTAAGGGCATAGTGCACATGCAACTGTGCCCTCACCTGTGGTTTAGTGCACCCTGCCTTAGGTCTGTAAGGCCTGCTAGAGGGGTGACTTACCTATGCCACAGGCAGTAAGAGGTGGGCATGGCACTCTGAGGGGAGCGCCTTGTCGACTTAGTCATTTTCTTCCCACCAGCACACACAAGCTGTGAGGAAGTGTGCATGTGCTGAGTGAGGGGTACCCATGGTGGCATAATACATGCTGCAGCCCTTAAAAATCTTCCCATGCCACAGGGCACTTGGTACCAGGGGTACCATTTAGAAGGGACTTGTCTGTGTGCCAGAGCTGTGCCAATTTTGGGAACAAAGGTACAGTTTAGGGAAAGAACACTGGTGCTGGGGCCTGGTTAGCAGGGTCTCAGCACACTTTCAATCATAACTGGTATCAACAAAAGGCAAAAAATGAGGGGGTAACCATGCCAAGGAAGGCATTTCCTTACAATCTGGAATTAGAATATGTCTCTACCAGATATATCTTTACCGAAGGCAAGTAAATTGTACTTCTGCTTTGCTGCTCACTTCATAATGATAGTTACTTTCAGTGCAGTGTTTAAAATACCTATGGATTTATTAACAGTGATAAACACAGGATTCTGCTTAGTCTTGTGCTATTCAGTTGAAATATTCTCACCATGACACTTTTATTATGATGGTGCCTTTTTGCATCAGAAAACACAATATGTTAATTATGTCTGGTACATATAAATAAATATAAACTGCGTTAAGTCCAATATACCCATTAGGTTGCCAATGGGCCCTATTCCTTTTACAAGATTTCAAAAGACCATTAATTCCCTAAAGCTTAGACAATCTACTAGTAAAGCAATACAAATAAATATCTAGCAATTATAATGAAAATGCTTAACTGATAGAGACTTCTAGTTGCAGATTCCTTATCTTAGAATTTCCCGCAGGCGTCAGACTGGATCCGGAGATTTCTCTTTGAGCAGGACCCTTGCGCATCGTTAGGTGGCGCTGTTCGACTCCACATGCGTCGTTAGTGTGGTGGTCGCCGTGATGATGTCAGCAGTCATATATAGACGCCGCCTGAGGGCGGTGATGTAAGTTCTTTTCTTTCTGCGCCACAAGCTGATCCGGAGAGAGCTACCCTAGGTCAGTTTTTTACCGATTTCTATGCTTTTATCGAGTTTTTGGTTCGTCAGGGATGTCCCTGAAGACCAGTTTCAAGCCGAGCAAGGCCTCTCAGTGCATGATTTCAGTGAGGGATCCGCACTGGGTCTGTTTGTGATGCCTGAAGCGCGACCATGACCCCCAGTCTCGCTCAAGAGGAAGGTCTTGAGACCACTTGCGGAATCACCACCACTTGTCCTCCTCCACGTCGGGTCACTCAGGTAAGAACTCGAAGAAGTCTAGGCAACCTTCGACTTCACCCTGTCGCTTGGCTGATGCAATCCGGGAGGAGCATCGATGCTCTAGGCCTCCATCCTCAGAGCATACTTCTGGGTCCACTCCACACCTCCCCGACTTTCCGAGAGCCGAAGCAACCCCGGCCCAATTGAAACAATTCTATGAGGCCATGCGTCTCAGTTTTTGGGTAGTCCGACCCCCCTTTGGTGCCTTCGGGCCCTGGGGGTTCGGCTGAGGGTCCTTCTAGTTATGTGCCGACGGCTCCAGCCCTGGCCATCGAGGTCCCCTCCGGATCCGCTATCGGATCTGTACTGAAGCCAGTCGTACCTTCAAGACCTTCCCCGGCACCAGTTCGACTGTCGACGCTCCCAATGTCGGTTATGCCCTCAATCAACGCCGAACCGATCCTAATCCCCAACCACTCGGAGTCGGGGCGACGTCAGCTAATGCCACCCTCTTCTTCGATGGGATCTCTTCACCCAAGATTGGATTTATACCCTTTTATTCTTATGGCTATGAATACACGGAAGGATTGGTGGGGTCCATGGACCCTTATGAATACCAGGATTACCTCAATATGGACTGGGCACAGGAAATTGGCGAGGCCAGTGGGCTGAATACTTCTCCAGATGCTGGCATGCTTTCTACTACCGTGACTGTGACTGTGACGGAGCATTAAATGAGTGCCAAACCTGGCACTGAGTATACTAAAGGTTACTGCAATGTGTCTATATTAAGTGTGCCTTGTTATATATGGAAGTTGATGGATGTTTACAAACATTTGTTATACTATATTTATGGTGCACATAATTTGCATGAACTTCAATACTTTATAGTATAGTATTTAATATGGTGTAAAATGTAAATGAAACTTTCAACAGGTTTGCATCCACAAATTGCACACACAAATTCTCAACCTGTTGTATCCCTTAAACTCCTGTATGAAAAACTGATCTTCAGTCACTTATGTTTTACCTCTTTTCTTTCTACCTTCTGTCTCCCTCATCTGTATACAGTTTACTCTACAAAATCTCATGCCTATCTGCCTTAAAGCTCTTTTGAAACCATAATGTAGGAAAATGTCTCCTTGTTTCAGTACCCAACCCCACGTTTTGTGTGATAGTGATGCTACCTTGACTGAGAGTGTGCTGGGACCCTGCTAACCAGGCCCCAGCACCAGTGTTTTTTCCCTAAAAATGTACCATTGTCTCGACAATTGGCACACACACAAGTCCCTTGTAAAAGGTACCAGTGATACCAAGGGCCCTGTGACCAGGAAAGGTCCCTAAGGGCTGCAGCATGTGTTGTGTCACCCTAAGGGACCCCTCACCTAACACATGCACACTGCCATTGCTGATTGTGTGTGTTGGACGGGAGTAAAATGCACAGTCGACACGGAATCCCCCTCAGGATGCCATGCACACAAAATACTGCCTGTTTCATAGGTAAGTCACCCGTCTAGTAGGCCTTAAATCCCTAAGGCAGGGTGCACTATACCACTGGTGAGGGTGTAGCTGCATGGACAATATGCCCTTACAGTGTCTAAGTCTATTCTTACACATCGTAAGTACAGTGTGGCCAAATTAAATATATGGTCTGTGTCAGAGTCACCAGATCCTCAGCGTCTGCGCACGTTCCCAACACGTCCACCACTGAACAGCTCCAAGACTCTGATAGATAAATCACAGAGGCTAAGAGAGTTCAAGGGGGGATTAGGAAGGGAAACAGCTGGGAAGGAGACCCGTAGTAAGAAAAAGGTTAGAACACACAATATGAAAGTTATATCTCCTGAAATCAATACTAGACTATGGGGGTCATTCTGACCCCGGCGGTAATTACCGCCATGGCGGAGGTTGGCGGTAGCACCGCCAACAGGCCGGCGGTGCTCCGCCGGGCATTCTGACCGCGGCGGTACAGCCGCGGCCAGAAGCGGAAAGCCGGCGGTGTACCGTCGACTTTCCGCTGCCCGTCAGAATCCTCCATGGCGGCGGAGCGCGCTCCGCCGCCATGGGGATTCTGACACCCCCTACCGCCATCCCGTTCCTGGCGGTTCTCCCGCCAGGAACAGGATGGCGGTAGGGGGTGCCGCGGGGCCCCTGGGGGCCCCACAAAGTATTTCAGTGTCTGCCTAGCAGACACTGAAATACGCGATGGGTGCAACTGCACCCGTCGCACCTTCCCACTCCGCCGGCTCAATTCTGAGACGGCATCCTAGTGGGAAGGTTGATTTGCCCTGGGCTGGTGGGCGGTCTTTTGGCGGCCGCCCGCCAGCCCAGGGCAAAGCTCAGAATCACCGCCGCGGTCTTTTGACCGCGGTGCGGTGTTCTGACGGCGGGACCTTGGCGGACGGCCTCCGCCGTCCGCCAAGGTCAGAATGACCCCCTATGATTCTAAGCATAGTCATTCTGAAAACATGAACAATCTAAGAATTAAATTTAAAATGACTAAGTTTCAAGATGGCCGGATACCTGTAAGGGAATCAAGATGGATTAAATGAAAACTTTCTTATTCAAGTACTTTCCTTTACATGAGAATCAGAAAAACATTCTGACTAAATTTCAAACCAGTCATATAAATCCTTTTTTGAGAATGCACACTAGGACCATACAATATTGCATCTAGACACTCTGATCTTCTGTGTACTCTTAAAATATTTCAACACAAATTGCGCATATTGTAGATTTATATATATATATAGTAAACACCATAAAAGGATTGTGCACCATGAATAACACAATATGGATTCAGGAAAAACAAATCACATACTTGTCAACTAGAATATTACATGATAAATATCTTAGAATAGTGGCATACAATAAACAACATGAATTAAACTCGAGGAGAGAATCGTGCGTCTTGCCGATTCGAGTGTCACCATGTAAAAAGCCAAGAAATGGTAGTACGCAATGAGTATCAAAGTCAAATCATCATTAAACAAATCGCGCGTCTTGCCGATTCGTAAACCACGATGTAAATGCCAAGAAATAACAGCTCACAATGAATAACAAGATCAAAGTACAATGAAACTAATTGCGTCTTTTGCCGATTCTTAAGCCACTATGTAAATGTCAAGAAATGGTAGCGCGCAATGAACAACAAAGTTAAAACACCATAAAACAAATAGAGCCTTTGTGCTCTCTAGGGCCAGAAACAAAGCCTGCACTAGGTGGAGGTGCTTCACACCTCCCCCCTGCAGGAACTGTAACACCTAGCAGTGAGTCTTAAAGGCTCAGGCTTCATGTTACAATGCCCAAGGGCACTCCAGCTAGTAGAGATGCCCACCCCCTGGGCACAGACTCCACTTGTGGCAGCAAGTACGGGGAGATAATGAAAAACAAAGGAGGAGTCACTCCCTCAGCCATATCCACCCCTAAGGTGACCAGAGATGATGTGACCCCCTCCTTGGAAAATCCTCCATCTTGTTTTAGAGGATTTAGCCCAATAGGCATAGAGATGTGCTCCGCTCCCCACAGGAAGAGGGCACAAGGAGGGTGTGTCCACCCTCAAGGACAGTAGCCGTTGGCTTCTGCCCTAGGACTCTAACACACCCCTAAATTCAGTATTTGGGGTGACCCTGAAACCAAGAAATCAGATTCCTGACGACCTAACAAGAAGGACTGCTGACCTGAAAACCCCACAGAGAAGAAGGAGACGACAACTGCTTTGGCCCCAGCCCTACTGGCCTGTCTTCAGATTCAAAGAATCTGCAACAGTGACACCTCCTGTGGACCCAGCGACCTCTGCTGACTCAGAGCACTGCCCTGCAACTCCAAAGGACCAAGAAACTCTAGTGGACAGCGGCTCTGTCCAAAACAACAAGAAGAAACCATGTTTAAAGGGACTCCCACCTCACTCCTGAAGCGTGAGTCCCCAACACTTTACACCCAACACCCCTGGCCCGTGTCCAGAGAAACCAACACCGCAGAGAGGACCCCCAGGCAATTCCAAC
Organism: Pleurodeles waltl; assembly: GCF_031143425.1. Classification (NCBI taxonomy): domain Eukaryota; kingdom Metazoa; phylum Chordata; class Amphibia; order Caudata; family Salamandridae; genus Pleurodeles; species Pleurodeles waltl. The sequence continues at coordinate 856,477,718 of NC_090444.1, read as the reverse complement.
GTGTCCACCCTAAGATGACCTCCATGCACCCCCACAACGACGCCTGCAGAGAGAATCCAGAGGACCCCCCTGACCGCAACTGCCCGGTAACAAAGAACCTGACGCCTGGGATAAGCACTGCACCCGCAGCCCCCAGGCCCGAGAGGAACCAACTACCGGTGCAGGAGTGACCAGCAGATGGCCCTCATCTTTGCCCAGTAGGTGGCTGGCCTGAAAAGCCCCCCTGTGCCCTGCCTGCATCGTCAGAGTGACCCCTGGGTACTTCTATTGATTCCAATACAAAACCTGATGCCTTGTGTGCACACTGCACCCGGCCGCCTCTGTGCTGCTGAGGGTGTATTTTGTGTGCCTGTTTGCCCCCCCTCCCAAGTGCTCTACAAAACCCCCCGGATCTGCTCCCAGAGGGCTCAGGTACTTACCTGCTAGCAGACTGGAACCAGAGCACCTCTAGTCTCCATAGGCGCCTATGTTATTTGGGACCCTCTTTGACCTCTGCACCTGACCGGCCCTGTGTTGCTGGTGCTGGGTGTTTGTGGGTAACTTGAACCCCCAACGGTGGGCTGCCTATGCCCAGGAGACTGAACTTGTAAGTACTTTACTTACCAGAGAAACTAACCTTTACTTACTCCCCCAGGAATTTTTGAATTTTGCAGTGTCCACTTTTAAAATAGCTTATTGCCATTTTATGCTAAACTGTGTACATTACTGTTTTGATTCAAAGTTATATATTTACCTATACCAAGTACCTTACAATTTATGTACTTACCTGCAATTTGAATCCTGTGGTTCTAAAATAAATTAAGAAAATAATATTTTTCTATATAAAAACCTATTGGCCTGGAGTTAAGTCTTTGAGTGTGTGTTCCCATTTATTACCTGTGTGTGTACAACAAATGCTTACCCTCTGGTAAGCCTAACTACTCAATCACACTGCCACAAATAGAGCTTTAGTACTATCTAATATTGCCACTATGAACCTCTAAGGGGAAACCCTAGACTCTGTGCACACTATCTCTCACTTTGAGAGGGTATATACAGAGCCAGCTTCCTACAGTATATGTAAATAACTTATTCTCTGGTGGTTGTAAGGAAATGCCTTCTTTGGCATGGTTACCCCCTAACTTTTTGCCTTTTGTTCATGCCAGTTATGATTGAAAGTACTGCTAACCAGGCCCCAGCACCAGTGTTCTTTCCCTAACCTGTACCTTTGTTCCCACAATTGGCACAGCCCTGGCACACAGTTAAGTTCCTTGCAAATGGTACCCCTGGTACCAAGGGCCCTGTGGCCAGGGAAGGTTTCTAAGGGCTGCAGCATGTCTTATGCCACCCTGGGGACCCCTCACTCAACACATGCACACTTCCTCACAGCTTGTTACCCCCACTTTTGGCCTGTTTGTGAGTATAAGTCAGGGTGTTTTTACTGTCTCACTGGGATCCTACTAGCCAGGACCCCAGTGCTCATAGTGAAAACCCTACTTGTCAGTGTATTTTATATGCCTCACTGGGACCCTGCTAGCCAGGACCCCAGTGCTCATAGTTTGTGGCCTGAATGAGTTCCCTTTGTGGTGCCTCACTGTGTCACTGAGGCTCTGCCAATCAGAACCTCAGTGCTTATGCCCTCTCTGCTTTCAAAATTGTCACTGCAGGCTAGTGACCATTTTTACCAATTCTGATCGGCACACTAGAACACCCTTATAATTCCCTAGTATATGCTACCTAGGTACCCAGGGTATTGGGGTTCCAGGAGATCCCTATGGGTTTCAGCATTTCTTTTGCCAGCCATAGGGAGCTCAGACAATTCTTACACAGGACTGCCACTGTAGCCTGAGTGAAATAACATCCACGTTATTTCACAGCCATTTTACACTGCACTTAAGTAACTTATATGTCACCTATATGTCTAACCCTAATTTCGTGAAGGTTAGGTGCAAAGTTACTAAGTGTGAGGGCACCCTGGCACTAGCCAAAGTGCCCCCACATTGTTCAGGGCAATTTCCCTGGACCTTGTGAGTGCGGAGACACCATTACACGCGTGCACTGCATATAGGTCAGTACCTATATGTAGCTTCACAAAGGTAACTCCGAATATGGCCATGTAACATGTCTAAAATCATGTAATTGTCTCCCCATGCCAAATCTGGTATTGGGGTGCCAATCCCATGCATCCCTGGGGCTCCATCATGGACCCCAGGTCCTGCCAGAGTAGCTCTCTGGGGTTAATAATGCAGCTACCGCTGCTGCCAGCCCACAGACAGGCTTCTGCCTTCCTGGGGTCTGGGCAGCCCATTCCCAGGAAGGCAGAACAAAGGATTTCCTATGAGAGAGGGTGTTACACCCTCTCCCTTTGGAAATAGGTGTTAAGGGCCTGAGAGGAGTAGCCTCTCCTGGCCTCTGGGAATGCTTTGAAGGGCACAGATGGTGCCCTCCTTGCATAAACCAGTCTACACCGGTTCAGGGATCCCCTAGCCCCTGCTCTGGGGTGAAACAGGACAAAGGAAAGGGGAGTAACCACTCCCCTGTTCATCACCACCCCAGGGGTGGTGCCCTGAGCTCCGCCAGTGTGTCCCAGACCTCTGCCATCTTGCATGCAGAGGTGTGAGGGCACAATGGAGGCCTCTAAGTGGCCAGTGCCAGCAGGTGACCCCTCCTGATAGGTGCTTACCTGGTTAGTTGGCCAATCCTCGTCTGAGGGCTATTTAGGCTCTCTCCTGTGGGTTTCTCTTCAGATAACGAATGCAAGAGCTTACCAGAGTTCCTATGAATCTCCCTCTTCGACTTCTGCCAAGGATCAACCGCTGACTGCTCCAGGACGCCTGCAAAACCGCAACAGAGTAGCAAGATGACTACCAGCAACATTGTAGCGCCCAATCCTGCCGGCTTTCTCGACTGTTTCCTGGTGATGCATGCTCTGAGGGCTGTCTGCCCTGGAAGCCACAAAGAAATCTCCGTGGGTCGATGGAATCTTCCCCCTGCTAACGCAGACACAAAACTTTTGCTTCACCGGTCCTCTGGTTCCCCTCGCATCTCGACAAGCGTGGTCCCTGGAACACAGTAGCTGGATCCAAGTGACCCCGACAGTCCAGTGGTCCTTCTGTCCAAATTTGGTGGAGGTAAGTCCTTGCCTCCCCACACCAGACAGTAATCCTGTGTACTGCGTGAACTGCAGCTGCTAGGGCTTCTGTTCAATTTTTCTGTGAATCCTTCGTGCACAGCTTAGCCCAAGTCCCCAGCACTCCGTCTTGCATTGCTCAACTCGCTGAGTTGACCACCGACTTCGTGGGACCTTTCTTTGTAGTGTTGAGACGACCGTCTGTTCAAGTGCTTCTGCGGGTGCTGCCTGCTTCTGCGTGGGCTCTGTGTGCTGGTGAGCGCCCTCTCTGTCTCCTCCTCCAATGGGCGACCTCCTGGTCCTTCCTGGGCCCTGGCAGCACCCATTTTCTTCAACCGTGACCTTTGCAGCTAGCAAGGCTTGTTTTCGGTCTTTCTGCATGGAAACAACTTTGCATCCTCCAGCACGCCGTAGGACATCTGTGAAAAGGAGAAGTTCTTCCACCCGGAGACAGCCATTTTGCAGCTTCATCCGGGGTTTAGTGGGCTCCTGCCCTCCCTGGTCACTTTCGTGACTCTCTGACTTGGTCCCCTTCCTTTGCAGGTCCTCAGGTCCAGGAATCCATCTTCAGTGCTTTGCAGTCAGTTGTTGTCTTTGCGGAATCTCCTATCACGACTTTAGTGTGTTTCTGGGGAAGTAGGGTAATTTTACTCCTACTTTTCAGGGTCTTGTGGTGGGGTATCCTGGACACCCTTAGTGTTTTCTTACACTCCCAGCGACCCTCTACCCACTACACTAGGCCAGGGGTCCATTCGTGGTTCGCATTCCACTTTTGGAGTATATGGTCTGTGTTGCCCCTAGGCCTATTGCATCCTATTGTATTCTACAGTGTTTGTACTACTTTTCTAACTGTTTACTTACCTGATTTTGGTTTGTGTATTTTTTGTGTATTTTACTTACCTCCTAAGGGAGTATATCCTCTGAGATATTTTTGGCACATTGTCACTAAAATAAAGTACCTTTATTTTTAGTAACACTGAGTATTGTGATTCTTATGATATATTGCTAAGTGATATAAGTGGTATAGTAGGAGCTTTGCATGTCTCCTAGTTCAGCCTAAGCTGCTCTGCTATAGCTACCTCTATCATCCTAAGCTGCTAGAACACTAATAATCTACTAATAAGGGATAACTGGACCTGGCACAAGGTGTAAGTACCACTAGGTACCCACTATAAGTCAGGCCAGCCTCCTACACCCCTGCAGGAACTGTAACACCTGGTGGTGAGCCTCAACGGATCCTGCCTGTTGTTCCAGCACCCCAGGACATCCCAGCTAGTGGAGATACCCATCCCTCTGGACACAGCCCCCACTTTTGGTGGCAAGTCCGGAGGAGATAATGAGAAAAGCAAGGAGGAGTCACCTACCATTCAGGACAGCCCCTAAGGTGCCCTGAGCTGAGGTGACCCCCTGCCTTTAGAAATCCTCCAACTTGAGTTTGGATGATTCCCCCAATAGGAATAGGGATGTACCCTCCTCCCCTCAAGGAGGAGGCACAAAGAGGGTGAAGCCACCCTCAGGGACAGAAGCCATTGGCTACTGCCTTCTGACCTAAGCACACCCCTAAATTCAGTATTTAGGGGCGACCCTGAACCCAGGAAATTAGATTCCTGCAACCTGAAGAAAGAAGAATGACTTCTGACCTGAAAGCTCCGCAGAGACGACAGAGACACCAACTGACTTGGCCCCAAGCCCCACCGGCCTGTCTCCAGCCTCAAAGAACCTGCACAGCGATGCATCCACTGAGGACTCAAAGGACTGCCCTGCACCTGAAGGACCAAGAAACTCCTGAGAACAACGGCAATGTTCAGAAACTGCAACAACTTTGCAAATTTGAAACAACTTTTAGAGAGACTCCACTTCCCTCCAGAAGCGTGAGTCTTTACACTCTGCACCCGATGCCCCCGACTCGAGTTTGGAGAAACCAACACCGCAGAGAGGACTCCCAGGCGACTCCAATGACGTGGACACCCTGAGTGGACCTCCCTGCACTCCCACAGTATGCCTGTGTGTGTGTCCTCCAGTGCTCTACAAATCCCCCCGGTCTGCTTCCCGAGGACGCAGGTACTTCCCTGCTAGCAGACTGGAACTGGAGCACCCGTGTTCTTCATAGGCACTTATGTTTTGGGCTCTCCATTGACCTTTGCACCTGAACGGCCCTGTGTTGATGGTGCGGGGACTTTGGGGTTGCCTTGACCCCCCATCAGTGGGCTGCCTATGCCCAGGGAGACTGACTGTGTAAGTGCTTTACTTACCTGAGAAACTTAACCAAACTTACCTCCCCCTGGAACGGTTGATTTTTGCACTGTGTCCCCTTTTAAAATAGCTTATTGCCATTTTAACCTATACCGTGTATACTACTGCTTTAATTCAAAGTTCCATACTTACCTGTGTGAAGTACCTTGCATTTTATGTACTTTCCTCAAATCTTGAATCTTGTGGTTCTAAAATAAAGAAAATATATTTTTCTATAAAAACGATTGGCCTGGAGTTAAGTCTTTGAGTGTGTGTTCCTCATTTATTGCCTGTGTGTGCGCAACAAGTGCTTAACACTACCCTCTGATAAGCCTAGTGTTCCACCACACTACCACAAAATAGAGCATTAGTATTATCTAATTTTGCCACTATCAACCTCTAAGCGGAACCCTTGGACTCTGTGCACACTATCTCTCACTTTGAGGTAGTATATACAGAGCCAACTTCCTACACTGTTTGCATCTCCTTCAAGGGATCTTCAGGCAATGTGTATCTCCAGCCCCCAGCACTCCATCCCGCAAATCACAACCTCCTGTGTGGTTCTCCTACGACGTGGGCTCCTGCGACTCCTGTGTCCCTATCATGTGAGACTCTTATGGGTGCTGCCTCTGCTCCCATGGACTTTGCAACACTGGGGGTCCTCTGTGACTCCCCCTCCCAGGTTGAGCCCTTCTGGGCCTTGGTTGTCCCCTGAAGCACCTTTTTTCCACTAACTGCGAGATTACCTTTACCAAGACTTGTTGGTGGAAATCCTGAATCAACACTCGTCTGCAATCTTCCTTCCGGCTTGGGATATCTTCTGCATCCAACAGGAACTCGTCACCGGCTCCAGGGCTGGAGTGCTGACCTTTTCTTCATCACCGTTGAGCTACTCCTGCATTCACAGCTAGGTGAGTCGTACCTCCTACTACTCCTGGACTCCACTCTGACTCTTCGACTTGGTTCCCTCTCTCCACAGGTCTTCTTTCGTCATGATTTTCTTGCAGTCTTCTCTGGGTGTCTTCTGTTTCTTCTTTTCCTCCTTTTGGGTGGTTTGGGGAAAATCCAGTGTAGGAAACTGGCACTTGTTGCAGTTACCCTCAGCCGCTTTTTGCCTGGTATTGATGCTGACTTGACTGGGAGTGTGCTGGGATCATGCTTACCAGGCCCCAGCATCAGTGTTCTTGCCCTAAAAATGTACCATTGTTTCCACAATTGGCATACCTCTGGCACACAGATAAGTCCCTTGTGAAAGGTACCAGGGTTACCCAGGCCCTGTGACCAGGGAGATCCCCTACGGGTGGCAGCATGTGTTGTGCCACCCTAAGGGACCCCTCACCTAACACATGCTCACTGCCATCGCAGATTGTGTGTGTTGGGGAGAAAAAGGCAAAGTCGACATGGCATCCCCCTCAGGGTGCCATGCCGACCAACCACTGCCTGTGGCATAGGTAAGTCACTCCTCTGCAGGCCTTAAAGCCCTAAGGCAGGGGGCACTATACCACATGTGAGGGCATAGCTGCATGAGCACTGTGCCCCTACAGTGTCTAAGTCAATTCTTAGACATTGTAAGTGCAGGGTAGCCATACTGAGTATATGGCCTGGGAGTTTGTCAGTACGAAAAAATAAAGTACCTTTATTTTTGTACAACTGAGTGTTTTATTTCATGCTTGTAAGATAAACCTTGGGTTCTCATTCACAGCTACCTCTAGAGAGCCTGGCTTCTAGACACTGCCTACACTTCACTAAGAGGGGATCCCTGGTATAAGGCTTAAGTAGCATAGGTACCCACCACACACCAGGCCAGCGTCCTACATTGGTGGTCTAGCAGTGGGATAAGCGCTTGCAATTGCCTTACTACTCTGTCACTTGGTACTTTCCACAGGAAAAACCACTTACTAGCTAGGGATATACACATACACCTAGTGTCAGGACATAGACTCTAGGGTATGGGTAAGAGAGGGGTCTAGGCATACCCCTTACTCCAAACGTCTGTAGGAGAGACTAGAAGTTAGGGAGGTTGGGCACCCTACACCACTCTAACATGTCTTCAGTAGCTAGCACATCTCAGAACATGGGTTCTCACTATGAGGACCGTACCTTTCAGGAACTGACGGAAATGTGTAATAGTAGGAACTGAAGATAGAGACAAACCCTAATAAGAGTATGCTCTTGGGACTTCTCATCCAGGATGACCAGAAGCAAGCTGGTAGCCAGGAGGAGAGGGAAGAGGAGTTTCACTCTAACCCACAGTGTTAGAAATAGAGGATCTGGACACTGTGGAGGGTCCCTCAGAGGATCACAGGGTCTCTAGCAAACGTCTGTAGGAGAGACTAGACGTTAGGGAGGTTGGGCACCCTACACCACTCTAACATGTCTTCAGTAGCTAGCACATCTCAGAACATGGGTTCTCACTATGAGGACCGTACCTTTCAGGAACTGACGGAAATGTGTAATAGTAGGAACTGAAGATAGGGACAAACCCTAATAAGAGTATGCTCTTGGGACTTCTCATCCAGGATGACCAGAAGCAAGCTGGTAGCCAGGAGGAGAGGGAAGAGGAGTTTCACTCTAACCCACAGTGTTAGAAATAGAGGATCTGGACACTGTGGAGGGTCCCTCAGAGGATCACAGGGTCTCTAGTAAACCCCCTAGTGTAGCTGGGAGCCCTATAGGTAGTGCCAAAGGTGGCCATGTCAGTACCCCCTTTGTTCCCAGGGGCCTAGTTCAAAGGGTTACCAAACCTAGGGACAGATCCTCATCCTACCACAGTCGTGTCACCTCTGTATCAGAGGGGACAAACTGCTCAACTCCAGAAGATGACTCCTTATATAGGGAACCTAGGAAACTGAGGCTGGAGGAGGCCAAGCTGAGGCTGCAGGAGCAACAGCTAGCCCTAGACAGGGAGGCCTTGGCAGATGGGAGAGAGAGGGAGGGATTGGGATAGCACCCCATGGTGGCAGCAGCTTTGGTTTCAGGGAACCTAGGCTCAGGGAGGACTCTTTTGATTCTAGAAACCTTAGCAAAGTTGTGCCCCCCTACAAGGTGGGGGGTAACATCCATAAGTGGTTCTCTGCTCTGGAAATGGCCTGCATAGTTCAGAGGGTCCCCCAGAGACAGTGGGCTGCTATCCTTTGGCTCTCCTTCTCTGACATGGGTAGTGATAGGCTTCTTACTGTCAGGTAGGGTGATGCTGACGATTACACAGTTTTAAAGTCTGCTTTGTTACATGGATTTGGTCTTGCCACTGAACAATACAGAATTAAGTTCAGGGAGACCAGAAAAGAGTCCTCCGAAGATTGTTTTGATTTTGTGGTCTGCACTGGGACGGCCTTGGAGGGCTGGTTAAATGGTAGCAAAGTCAGTGATTATGAGGGCTTGTGTAATCTGATGTTAAGAGAGCATATACTGAATAACTGTGCGTTTGATTGGTTGCACCAGTAGTTGGTAGACTCAGATCTGATCTCTCCCCAAGAACTGGGAAAGAAAGCAGACAATTGGGTCAGAACAAGGGTGAGCAGGAAAGCTCACAATGGAGGTGACAAGGACAAGAAAAAGGAGCAGGTAAGTCTCAGGACAAGGGTGGGGACAAAACTAAAACGAAAGAGTTCTCATCAGGCCCATAACTTTCCTCTGAGTGTGGGTCCAAATCCTCTTTCTCTTCCCACAACAAAAAGCCTTGGTGCTATGTCTGTAGGAACAAGGGCCATGAGACAGCTCCTGCTCTAAGAAAAGCATCAAACCACCCACCACTACATCCCCCACCTCTACCACTAGTGCCCCTAATAACAACAGTAGTGGTGGGTCAGGCAGTAATAGCCATTCCAAGGGTGTAGCTGGGCTCACTTTAGGAAGTGTGGTGGGGGCTGGCTTAGTTCAGGAAACTACATTCCCTTGTTTTAGTGTCAGATGGGGGCATTGGTTTTGCCACCCTTGCTGCCTGTCCCCTTAACATGGGTAAGTACAGGCAGTTGCCCTTGATATATGGTGTTCAGGACGAGGCCTATAGGGAGAGACAGGTGCCAGTGTTACTATGGTGACTGAAAAACTGGTTTCCACTGAGCAACACCTACTTGGTCATCAGTACCAAGTGACTGACGCCTCTGTATGCCACCCCATGGCAGTTGTTGATTTCAGCTGGGGGGAGGGTGGGGGTTACTGGCCCAAAGAAGGTTGTAATGTCCACAGAGTTACCTTTAGAGTGTCTCTTGGGGAATGACTTGGAGACTTCAGCTTGGGTTGAATTGGAGTTGGAGGCCCATGCAGCAATACTGGGCATCCCAGGGCATATTTTTGCTTTGATCAGGGCTTAGTCCAAGAAGTAAAAAGGAAAAGGAATCTTGGAGCCTGGAACAATTGCCCAAGAGGCTCCCAAAGCCAAGGACAAAAAGTTGCCCTGTACCCCACCCTCCAGTGAGGATTCTGCCTTTGAGGAGGAGGAATCCACACCCTTGGTAGAACCTACACCTGAAGAGTTGAAAGCTGATACAGCTGAACTTGAAGGTGCAGGGGGGCCTGCCAGGGAGGAGTTGAGTAGGGCTCAGCACACCTATCCCACACTGGAAGGGTTAAGACAGCAAGCTGTCCTTTAGGGAAGCCGATGATGTCAGTGGCACCCACAAGGTGTATTGGAAAGACAACATCTTATACTCAGAAGCAAGGGAACCCAAACCTGGTGCCACCAGAAGGTTGATAGTACTTCTGCAGTATAGAGATCTTTTGTTGACCCTTGCACATGACATACCCTGGCAGGTCACCTGGGGCAAAGCAAGACTTGGGACAGACGTGTGCCACACTTTCACTGGCTCCACATGTCTGAAGATACAAAGGAGTTTTGTCACTCTTGTGTCACCTTACAAGCCAGAGGCAAGAAAGGTGGTACCCCAAAGTCCCCCCTAATTCCACTACCAGTGGTTGGGGTTCCCTTTGAGAGGGTTGGGGTGGATATTGTTTCACCCCAGACCCACCAACTGCCTCTGGAAACAGATTTATACTGGTGGGGGTGGACCATACCACCAGGTAACCAGAAGCTATACCTCTAAGGACCGCTACACTTCCTGCAGTGGCAAAGGCCCTCCTGTGAATCTTTTCCAGGGTGGGCTTTCCAAAAGAGGTGGTATCAGACAGAGGTATAAACCTCATGTCTGCATACCTTAAAGCCATGTGGAAGAAATGTGGTGTTACCAACAAGTGCACCACTCCCAAACCAATGGTTTGATTGAGAGGTTCAATAAGACTCTCAAAGGCATGATTATGGGACTCTGGAAAACTCAGGAGGAGATGGGATGTCCTATTGCCATCCCTCGTGTTTGCCTACAGGGAGGTTCTACAGAAGGGAGTGGGCTACAGCCCCTTTGAACTTCTGTTTGGTCACCCTCTTAGGGTCCACTTGCACTTGTAAGGCAAGGATGAGAGCAACCTCTCAAATCCCATAAACAAGAAATTGTGGATTATGTACTTGGCCTCAGATCCAGGATGGCTGAGTACATGAAAAAGACCACTAAAAACCTTCAGGTCAGCCAAGAACAGTAAAAGCAGTGGCATGATCAGAAGGCTGTCCTAACTGTGTACTAGCCAGGACAGAAAGTGTGGGTCCTGGAGCCTGTGGCTCTCAGGGCACTCCAAGATAAATAAAGTGGTCCCCACACTATATTGGAGACAAAGGGTTGAGGTCACCTATTTAGTGGACGTTGGCCCTCCCAGAAGCACCCTCAGGGTTTGACTGCCATCCAACATTATCTCGATACTAGGGATGCTTCTCTACTAAATCATACAAGCATGATTGTGGATATGATAAATTTGGTCCTAGACAACAATATTTTCCTACATAATGGATGTTGGTATCGACAGATACAGGGAGTAGCCATGGGGGCCAAATTTTCTCCATCATATGCCAACTTGTATATGGGGTATCTGGAAAAAGTACATGTATGGCACTCGTGCCCACCACCCCTCTCACAACACATCCTGTATTGGGGTAGATACATTGACGACATCTTAGTCTTTTGGTCAGGTGATGCATCCTCACTTGCACTTTTTACTGAACATTTGAACAATAATACTTTTAACATCAAATTCACCCATGAGGCCAGCCAATCTTCCATCAATTTCCTGGATCTCACGATCTATATTAAAAATGGTAAAATATGTACCAAGTTGTTCAGAAAACCCACAGCATGCAATGCTGTTCTGCATGCAACTAGCTCCCATCCCAAGCCCCAAATCAATGCCATTCCATATGGTGAGGCCACCAGGATCCGTCGTAACTGTAGCGAGGAACAGATTTTTCAACAAGAATTACACAACATGGAATTACGTTTCTTGCATAAAGGCTGCCACCCACAGATTCTCAAAAAAGCGGTTAACAAGATCTCAAAAATCAAACGTCCAAATCTTCTTGCTAACACCAAGAAAAAGAACACACAGGAGTGTATCTCTCTGGTGATTGCACACAGTGCACTGAGTTCCCATGTCTATAAAACCATACGCAAACATTGGCCATTACTCTTAACAGACGACACATTAAGAAATGGTCTGACCACTAACCCCAGCATCATTTATAAGAAGGGTATTACCTTACGGGACCAACTATGTCACAGTTTTCTACCACCTGGAAATAGGGACACTTGGCTGCCTAGACCGCCAGTGGGCACCTACAAATGTGGACACTGCAACATCTGTAACTATATCAAAGACAAGACAGTAAGCTTTCAGTATAACACCCAGATCACATATAAACTTAAACATTTCATTAACTGCAACACGAGTTTTGTGGTGTATTGCATTGTGTGCTCGTGTGGGCTTATATATATTGGAAGTACCATTAGACCTTTAAAGGAGAGAATTCAAGAACATTTGAGAGCCATCCGGTCATCTAACACGAATTATCCCTTTGTGACTCATTATAATGAAACCCATGGGCAAAGAGAGGTTTTAGATATCCTTATCCATGGGATTGATTCGCTTAACAGAATGCCTCGAGGAGGCAACCGCACATTGGCTCTCAGACGCCTTGAGAGTAGGTGGATCATCAAACTGCGAGCGGTGGAACAAGGCCTGAATATACACAAAGACTTACATGTTTTTCTTTAATTGAATTGGCCTTGCCCCTTTCCGCAGCATGTATACACCTTTCGAGGTCGCCTGTCTCTTTCTGTCCAACATACATGATATGATGTGACACATGTTCCTCTCCCAGCCCCCTGCAACCGAGTATGTAATGATAAACTGTCAACTGTTTTTAACTATTCTCCCATTAGTCAGTAGCTGCCCAAGTGTATTCTACCCCTCCTTTTATGTATTCATACATTTTTCTATTGTGGTTCCATCACTACCATTTTGTAACAGGGGTATACGATTTTGTTTTGTGCCTACACATTACGCTTTGTTTGACAACTCCTAAAATCTATGTCTGTTGTTCTAATATTGTAAATAGGCGACACGCCGAGGATATGTACATGTACGACCAATCCTAAATCTGTATACAAAAAATGACCGTTTGTTTAGTTTATTATTGTTCCTGTTGACATGTATATTGTGTTGAATACTTCTGCTATATATGCACCTCACAGTTTATTCCATTTTTCAAAAAACACTTTTTTCAACAAGTGTGCACGTAACAATTCTGCTAATGGGGCCCTCTTGAAGTCACGTAATATGAACTCATACAAGCATTTCACTTGGTGAATTTGCCAGTTCCAACACAAACAACCGGGTTTTGATGTGCATGCCGGACAATTTCACCAGTACACACAACATGGCGCCCGTGGAACACCACTCTTTGTGGCTAGCAGCTCAACCTATGCTTCTATTCAATCTCAAACATAGTCTTTTCTCTCTTTCTACAATGCGCGTATTTACACGCCTGCATTCTCTAGCCTCAGTAGGCTCATCGTACTCGGCAGCGTTATCATACGCTTTACCCGGCACGCGTACTGAGGTGTCTCTGATTCCCGGATTCTTGGGAATTATCGGTAAGAAGAAACGCCGTCTGCTTTTTTGAGAGCCGTTGTTTTTTAAACGCGATTATGTTCAGCAGGAGGCGTGAATAGGGGGAGCGCACTTTATCTACTGATTTTTCCTTTCTCGTGTGTTTCTTAGCGGTTAATGTGCTTCGACACATGGGATAATTTTCGTGAATTAAACGCCGGTTCTCGCTGCTGGTCTCACAAGACTTGAACCGCTAACTCTTTTATCTCTAAGCTCAGGACCAGACCTACACTTTTCTTTTCTCTTTTTGTTATTCGCATTCCATTTGTGCAGTACTGGGCACTCTGAACGCCTGATCAGATGCATAATGGCAGCGTCGGTATCTGTCCTCAGCGTGCAAACACCTTCTGTCCTTTGATATTTTAACTTGGTATTTAGCTATTCCCTATTGGGTGTGTGCCACACAAGACCTAATCTATGGCACAACCATATCCCATATATTTAAGCTATCTCGCATGGGCGTTTTTATTTATCCCCAGTAGTTTTTTCTCTCTTCGTGACATTTTTGTTCCTCTGTCTCTGCTCTATTTCACAGACTGGGTCTACTCAGACCACAGACGGAGTGTGTTTCCTGGACTACGGGTACACCCCACAGGGCAGTCCGTTTGCCCTGGAGATCACTATTGGTCCCTGTTATAACCAGGGACCCTCCCTTACCTGGAGACTCAATACTCAGCTTTCCTGGTAGGTTTCTGCTTTCGTCCTTTTTACTACAGCATCAGCGTAGTACCAATAGATCCATCTTTCTCAACTATAAGTGCGCTGTCTTCTTTCTGGATTCCCTTCACAGATATGGCTGCGTTGAATTACTGCACACAGAAATACTGAGCTATCCAAATACATTAATTCTTTAAGGTATTTTAAGATCTGCACGGGTATATTCCCTTTTTTTTTGCTTTTCTCACAATTGTACAATCTAAACACGTGTGTAGGCATATTATACACTTTTGTTGGATGTATACAAGCACCCATTTCTTCTTAATCTATTTCCTCGTGGTGACTGGATACTCTCCCACATACTACTATTGATGAGTCTTTCTCTCTCACTTTCCTTTTGTACACTGGTGCACGTCCTACATAAGGATTCTATTATGGTTCACATCTTTGTACCTAATGGGTATCTCTAATTCTGGCAAACGTTGCACTTTAAAAAATGATTTGCTAATGTACATTTTGAATATATTTTCTACCGGCGGGTAGTGTAGAAATGTCTTTGTAAAGAGCTCTAATCTGTCTTTGTTTACAGCCTTGAAGAAGTCCTTTTAGGACGAAACACGTGTTGGCTGTCACCGATCTCACGTATATTCAACTGTTCACATGGACTTGTACTTTCTTATTATGTCTGTTCATACTTTGCAACGCTAAGGATTAAAGTAACTGTTACTTACCTTGGAGTGCCCTGGTTGCTCTTTCAGGATTTTGCACCCTCAGGGGGCTTCGTATGAACTGCCTTAAGTCCTACCTGATAAGACCCTGCTCATGGCAACCGATGAGGGACTGGAAGAAGGGAGTGACCCTCTCCCTGATCTCTTCTCCACCAATGCAGCTGATGGCTCAGTGGACGGAATGGTCCTACCAGTCTCAGAAAGAAGTCCACAGCAACCTCCTAGGCAAGTTCTCTGAACTGTTTTCTCTGACACCTGGTCACACAACATGGTGTGAACACACCATTGAATCAGGGGACAGTTTGCCTGTTAAAAGTAACATTTACAGGCAACCCAATCATGTTAGGGATTGCATTAAAGCTGAAGTGCAAAAGATGCTAGACGTAGGAGTGATTGAGCACTCTGACAGCCCCTGGGCTAACCCAGTGCTGCTGGTACCAAAACCTCACCCCCAAAATGGGGAAAAGGAGATGAGGTTCTGTGTAGATTACAGAGGGCTCAACGCAGTCACAAACACTGATGCTCACCCTATCCGTAGGGCAATTGAGCTGATAGATACACTGGCATCTGATAAGTATCTAAGCACCTTTGACTTGACTTCAGGATATTGGCAGATGAAATTGTCTCAGAATGCAAAACCAAAAACTGCATTCTAAACCATTGGAGAGCATTATCAATTTACTGTTATGCCCTTTGGTTTGAAGAATGCTTCTGCCACTTTCCAGAGGCTGGTGAATACAGTACTCCAAGGTTTGGAAGCCTATAGTGCAGCCTATCTCAATGACATAGCTGTCTTTAGCTCCACCTGGGATGACCACCTGTTCCACCTATGGGATGTTTTGGAGGCCCTGCAGAAGGTATGCCTCACTATCAATGCCTCTATGTGATAGATGGGGCAGGGGAAAGTTGTGACGCCACCTACTGACTCACAAGGGTATTGCTTGAAGAATAATCTCCGGATCCAGTCTAATGCCTGGGGGAAAATTCTAAGGTAAGGAATCTGCAACTAGAATATGGCCCTCATTACAACCCTGGCGGTAAATGCCGCTTACCGCCGTGCAGAAGACCGCCAACATCCTGCTGCGGCCACAGAATTCCGCTACAGGTATTACGACCCACAGCTCGGAATCAGCCATAATACAGACACCCACACAAGTCTGCCACACCAAAGGTCAGTGATAAACTGCCGATAACACCGTCACGCCAACAGGAATACACCCACACTATCACAACCCACGAATCAACGCGGCGGTCATTCAACCGCGGTATTCCATTGGTGGTACACACCGCCGCGCTCAAAATACACACACATTTACAAAACACAACCACATTGGACAAATCGACATACACACACCACACCCACACACCCAATCCAATATATAGAATACACCCACATCACCCACAAACCCTTAATACCAGAATTCTGAAACCACACCAGAGAGAGACACCACCATAAACAACACCAGCATCCACAGACACACAACACCATCACTTACACAACATCCACGCACCTCAAACAACACACAACAACCCATCCCCTCACACATCACAACACACACCACCTCACACATCACCCACACCACATCATGGCACCTCAATGACACCCCAGGTTCTCTGAGGAGGAACTCAGCGTCATGGTGGAGGAAATCATCCGGGTAGAGCCACAGCTATTCGGATCACAGGTGCAGCACACCTCCATTGCAAGGAAGATGGAGCTATGGCGCAGAATTGTCGACATGGTCAACGCAGTGGGACAGCATCCAAGAACACTGGATGACATCAGGAAGAGGTGGAACGACCTATGGGGGAAGGTGCGTTCCGGGGTCTGCAGACACCAGATTGCAGTACAGAGGACTGACGGTGGACCCCCATCTCCTCCCCTACAACTAACAACATGGGAGGAGCAAGTCTTGGCAATACTGCTTCCTGAGGGCCTCGCAGGAGTAGCAGGAGGACTGGACTCTGATGAGTCAACTCTTTACTACCTTATCCCCCCCCCACCCTACCTGCATGCCATCACATACTCCCACCCTCACCCCCATCACTCCAACACCTCACATATGCCCCACTATCACAACCCACACATCTCAATACAAAGCCCTGCATGCAACACCAAAGCATGGACACCCATCACCAAAGCATGTCCACTACAAATACCCACACAGACCCCAAACCAAATATCACACAAGGACCAAGCAAGAATCCAAGCACTGGAGTACAGGGTCACTCACCCATTGCACACAATGGCACACACGGATGCAATAATCATGCCTTTACACCCCTGCAGGACCCCTACCCAACGTCACCGGACAGGAGGTACCAGACATATCCAGTCCCCCCACAGAAGAGACCCACAGTGATGACAGCAGCTCTGCACATCTGGATCAAGATGACCAGCCCGGCCCATCAGGGACCTCGGGACAGTTGGTTCCCCTGACACTGGCACAAGCCACCACAGAGCCACCCCCCTCAGGAAACACCACCACAGCACCCGCTGTCCCCAGGACACGTCAATCAGCAGTGTGCCCACCACTACAGGGAACCCAGGAAAACCCTCCAACCCAAGAAAATCTGGGACCTGGGGGCAGTGGGCACACGGTTCAGGGGACAGAGGCTTAGGAAAACAGGGAAGCTGGGAGGACAGGCCCAGGGATCCCACTTTCCACGAGGCACTCTCCAACATCATGGGAGCTTACCATCATTCCCAGGAGACAATGACAACAGTACTGGCCAAGTTTCAGGAGACCCAGCGGCTGCAGGAGGAACACTATCTAGGGATCAGGGAGGACCTGAAGTCCATTAACAACACCCTGGTCACCATTGCAGGGGTGCTGCAAGACCTGGTCAACAACAGGAGGGAAACTGTGGCACAACAAGGGGCCCCTCACACTAGCATGGACGATGAACAGCCCTCCACCTCCGCCGGCGCTAGTGGACAGGAGGCACCGCCACAGGAACACAACACCAGCACCCCACCCCCTGCAGATGGAGAACCACCCACAAACGGTTCCTGAGATCCAGGAACAAGACAGAGAACATTGCCAAGACCCCCGCCAGGAAATAAGACCCCCCTGAATGTCACCCTTCTGTCCCACTTTGTCACCCTGTCCATCCTTCAACTGCCATTGCTCCACTCCCTATGCCCCTTTGGACAATGCACCTGTGAAACAAATTGACTCGACTCTGCCATGGACATTCCTCCACCATCCCCCCTGCCCATTTAACAACCCCCTCCACTTATTTACACAGAAATAAACACACTTCAATCACAAAACAATCTGGAGTCAGTCTGTGCTTTCACAAACGTGTAATTGCAATAACCATGGAATATAGCAATGTCCATTTACTTGTGCACATACCGATGTAACACAGCTGTAGGCCTGGAGGAAGTATAGCACAGGGCACAAAGTGGGACCCACATCTGTGAAATGGAAAGGCAAAGTGACAAGTCAGGGTCCATACACTGAGTGAAAATGACAGACTTATGCTAGCTCCAATAATAGTATGAGATATGGGAGGCAGTGACATCTTCTTACCTGTGTCTCACTGGAAGTATTGCCTGATTATGTTGTTTCTGTTGTTGATATCCTCTTCTTCTGCCTCCTCTTCTTCACTGTCCACAGGCTCCACAGCAGCCACAAGACCACCATCTGGCCCATCCTCCTGCAGAAAAGGCACCTGGCGTCGCAAAGCCAGGTTGTGCAGCATACAGCAGGCCACGATTATCTGGCACACCTTCTTTGGTGAGTAGTAGATAGAACCACCTGTCATATGGAGGCACCGGAATCTGTCCTTCAGGACGCCGAAGGTTCATTCAATCACCCTCCTAGTTCTGCACTAAATTGGTGCGATTTGTAGAGGCCTTTCTATGCATGCAGAGATGGTTTTAACGCACGCATAATAAAAGAGATTTCGATATGCCCTGTATTTTGTTAGGTATAGAGCCTGGCGTAATTACCAGACAGAGGTCGGTATTCGAAACGAGTGCCGGAAAATAATTAGGTAAGATGAGATCTGGTGGTTTTTAACAGCACTTTTGACGGCACTGCACTTGTGTAGTCGATGTCTAATTAGTTACGGTTGGCGTTTTATTTTCTTTCTGCATGGTCTGTAGCACTCGGCAACTGGGTAATTTAGTGCGGAAACTTTCTTGACAGACACAAAGGTATGAATCACAATTGGGGCTTGGCACTTAGGTTGCATGTTCTAGTTGGCATGCTTGTCATCCTGAGCCACCAGTGTTTGCATCTCGGTTTTGTGTGCACTTTGGACACGCCACATTTTTGAGAGTTATAACTAAGGCGTGAGAGCTGGCTGTCAAGAGTAATATATAGTTGTGAATGAAAGATTTATAGGGGCCTAGAAAAAGGATTCTGGTACTGAGTTTTGTCACTTTTGGTGTAAGTCGGTGGAAAGGTTTTTTTAAGATGGGTTCTAATGTGTTTTTTCAATTTTTATAGTGTTGCCAGCGTTCTCCGACAGTCCTGATGAGGCCTTGAGCTGTTAGGCCGAAACGCGTCGACATATTGTTTATGGGGCCAAGGAGTCTGGGCAAATAATAAATTGTTTCCCAATAAATTGGTTTTTAGCACTACTTACTACCTTCTAAAGAATTCAAGGCAGTATACAGCTGGGTGCGAGACCCCTGGTCACCATATGTTTATTGATCACTATGTTTAATGTTTTATGTGACTTTCTTATAAAGTGTTGGAGTAGGGCACATGTTTCTAGACAATGTATGTATTGTTTGTCCCACATGTTTGGTACTAATGTAAATGTGTATATATAAGTGTATATAGGTTCACTTGAGTGTCATTAAGTTATAGATAGGCAGTTTGCCTTTGACTCTGTTGCGTATTAGTAAATGAAATAAATAAGGGAAATAGTTTTACCCCTTTGAAACCAAGAGTTATTATTGTTTTTTTGCAATAATTACTGAATTTGTCCCTTCCCTGCTGGTATATTTTTTGTGATTACAGACCCCGCAGACAGCACCGCCGCCACAGACCCCGCAGACAGCACCGCCATGGCTGACACCGCCGCAAGCACTGCCACGACTGGCACCACCGCAAGCACCGCCAGCGGCCACGTGACGTCCTCAGACAGTGGCACCACCGCAGACATGGCTACCATCACCAGTGGTCAGTCGTCCGAGGCTGGTGGTGAGTTCAAGGACCCTAGGCAGCTTCCATGAAGCATCACTGTCATCACAGTTGTCACCTGCATATGGAATGCGAAGCCACAGCAGTGTGGGGTATGTCTCTGCCTCCATGGCGTATCATGCTACCTGTACCTCGGCAATCTCGTGGCACACACACCCAGACGAGTGTATTGTACCGGCCACACGGCACGTGGATCACTCTAGGCACAAAGCCCCCTCCAGAACCAGTGGAGAAATACTTCCACTACCTCAGTCCTTGGCAGGATGAAGCACTCTGAGCACAAAGCCCCCTCCAGAACCAGTGGAGAATGACATCCACTACCGTAGTCCTTGGCAGGATGAAGTAGTCTGGGCAAAAAGCCCCCTCCAGAACCAGTGGAGAATGACATCCACTACCACAGTCCTTGGCAGGATGAAGCACACTGGGCACAAAGCTCCCTCCAGAACCAGTGGAGAAAGACATCCAATTGAGAGACTGTGGCTTTGCACTCCCCAGGATGAAGCAGTGGGCAAACCACCCACTGGAAAGACTTGTGAGTCTGTGGCTTTGCACTCCCCAGAATAACGCAGTGGGCAAACCACCCACTTGAGAGACTTGAGAGACTGTGGCTTTGCACTCACCAGGATGAAGCAGTGGGCAAACCACCCACTGGAAAGACTTGTGAGACTGTGGCTTTGCACTCCCCAGGATAAAGCAGTGGGCAAACCACCCCCCACTGGAGAGACTTGAGAGACTGTGGCTTTGCACTCACCAGGATGAAGCAGTGGGCAAACCACCCACTGGAAAGACTTATGAGACTGTGGTTTTGTACTCCCCAGGATAAAGCAGTGGGCAAACCACCCACTGGAGATACTTGAGAGACTGTGGCTTTGCACTCCCCAGGATAAAGCAGTGGGGAAAAACCACCCACTGGAAAGACTTGAGAGAATGTGGCTTTGCACTCCCCAGGATACAGCAGTGGGCAAACCACCTACTGTAAAGACTTGAGAGACTGTGGCTTTGCGCTCCCCAGGATAAAGCAATGGGCAAACCACCCACTGGAAAGACTTGAGAGTCTGTGGCTTTGCACTCCCCAGGATTCAGCAGTGGACAAACCACCCACTGTAAAGACTTGAGAGACTGTGGCTTTGTACTCCCCAGGATACAGCAGTGGGCAAACCACCCACTGTAAAGACTTGAGAGACTTTGGCTTTGCACTCCCCAGGATAAAGCAGTGGGCAACCTACCCACTGGAGAGACTTGAGAGACTGTGGCTTTGCACTCCCCAGGACCAAACTGTGGGCATGGAGCCCCCTCGTGGAGCAGTGGCGTTGTGCGTTCATCAGGCTGAGGTGCCCTCCCTCCCCCTGAGGTGCCTGACGCCCCTCCAGTGTTCTCTCAGTTTGTAGTCAGGTATCATGTGTGGGCCTCACCCATGCATTTTGGGCCCAGTGGTCCACGGACAATGATTGGTGCACTATCCGGACTTGTGTAGTTGGTGTACATAATTGTATATACTGGATTTTGAATTTTGATAATGTGATTTCACATGATTACATTTGTTCAAATCATTTCCTTTTGTCCTTGCGTTCTTCCAGGAGGTGGGGGGTGTATATGTAATGTTGCAGCATGTATTTGTGTGTATGTTGTTGTGAGTGGGGTTGTTGCGTGTGTGTGTCACTCTCTTTTCCCTCCTCCTCCTCTATGTTGTAGATGCAGTACTCACCGTGGTCGTCGCCGCCGCTGTCGTTGGAGCTCCTGATAGAGGAGGAGGAAGACCATCATCGGCAGTATCAGCAATTCGGGCTCCATGGCGTCCTGGTCCCTCGTGGGGTGTGGGGAGGTGAGTGTTTTCCCTTCTGTGTACTGTTTCCGCCGGGTTTTTGTTCGCGTTTGTTCCGCCCCGGAAAAGGTGGCAGATGGGCCTGTTGTGATAGGGTGGGCGGTACATTGTCTTCCACCTGTCTGTTGGCGGTGTCCGCCGCGCTGTTTGTTTGTACCACCGTGGCGTTTGGAGTGTTAAAGTGGCTGTCTATGTTGGCGGTTTCCACCACGGTCGTAATCCAATTTTTTTCTCTGCCACCCTTTTTGTAGTATTACGGCCGCTTTAACACCAACCGCCAGGGTTGTAATGAGGGCCTGTGTCTCTACCAGATATTTCATTACAGAAGGTAAGTAACTAGTACATGTGGGCCACCTGGTAGGTGGAGACCAGATTCAACAGTTGCTTGGAAGATCCAGACTGTCTTAGATTAGACTCCCCCCTACAACACAGACCCAAGTGAGAGCCTTCTTAGGCCTCACTGGGTGCTACAGGAGGTTCATCAAGAATTATGGCTCCATTGTAGCCCCTCAAAATGACCTCACATCCAAAAAGATGCTAAAGAAAGTTTATGGACACCTTGCTGTCAAAAAGCTATTGAGGACCTTAAACAGGCCATGTGCTCTGCACAAGTGTTAAAAAGCCCTGACTACTCCAAGACATTTAGGCGGTCATTATGATCATGAAGGTAAAACCTGTTCCCCGTCGTGGCGATGCTGAACAGAATCCCGCCATTGACGGTGAACAGAAACCCGCCATATAAAGATGCAAAAATCTGAATCCGTCAAACTTTTCCCAGCCACCAGTCACCGCTAAGATCTAGTCGGCGATAATGCAGGACATCCCACCCCACCTCCGCCAAGCACACAAACTCCCCGCCCTCCAAACAATGATGCACAAATCATTGCGGCGGTAAGTGGAAGTCGAACGACCATTGGCTGTACATACCGCCACAGCCAGCAATGGGACCCAACAGTAAGAAATACACACATTGGCAAGTTTGAAACCCACACACCTGACACACATCCACAACACTATAAAACACACACAGACACACTCCACAATCCTTTGCAACGCCATTAGGACAACTGAGATTGAGAACTCCACAAGCAGACACTGAACACCACAAAAGATGAATCACATACCCAACCACACAACAGCACCCTCACCTAGATCCACACAAAACACACTATGGGCCTCATTCTGACCCTGGGCCGGCTGAAGCACCGCCAACAGGCTGGCGGTGCTTCAGCCGCGGTCGCCCAGCCGAGTCCGGCGGTTTTCCGCCGGATTTCCCCCAGCTGGGGGAATCCTCCATGGCGGCGCATCGCCGCCATGGGGATTCCGACCCCCTTCCCGCCAGCCTGTTTCTGGCGGTTTTCACTGCCAGAAACAGGATGGCGGGAACGGGTGTCGTGGGGCCCCTGGGGCCCCTGCACTGCCCATGCCACTGGGCTAACAGGGCTTCAGCAGGATTTTCACTGTCTGCTTTGCAGACAGTGAAAATCGCGACGGGTGCAACTGCACCCATCGCACCCCTGCAACACCGCCGGCTCCATTCGGAGCCGGCTTCTATGTTGCAGGGCCTTTCCCGCTGGGCCGGCGGGCGCCCTTTTGGCGGTCGCCCGCCGGCCCAGCGGGAAAGTCTAAATGGCCCCCGTGGTCTTTCGACGGGGGTAGTTTGGCGGGCGGCAACCGCCGCCCGCCAAACTCAGAATGACCCCCTATGAGTAGAAAGTGCCATCTTGCCTGGCATGTTACCCCCATGTAACTACAAAGTTTTGAAAGATGCACTCATAGATGGATTTGGCTTAACCATTGAACAATACAGGATAAAGTTCAGAGATACCAGAAAAGAGTCCTCTCAAGACTGGACAGACTTTGTAGACTGTTCAGTGAAGGCCTTGGAGGGATGGTTACATGGCAGTAAGGTGACTGACTATGAAAGCCTGTATAATCTTATTTTGAGAGAGCATATTTTGAATAACTGTGTGTCTGACTTGTTGCATCAGTACTTGGTAGACTCACATCTGATCTCTCCCCAAGAATTGGGAAAGAAGGCAGACAAATGGGTCAGAACAAGAGTGAGCAGAAAAGCTCATACAGGTGGTAACAAGGATGGTAACTCTTCTGACAGGGGTGGGGACAAAGATAAAAAGAATTCTGAGTCTTCATCAGGGCCACAAAAATCCTCTGGAGAGGTGGGTCCAAATCCTCTTCACGCAATCAAAAGAAGCCATGGTGTTATTTATGTAAAAGTAAAGGCCATTGGGCAAGTGATTCCACTTGTCCAAAGAAAAACACCAAGGCTCCCACCACCACAACCGCGTCCACTAGTGCCCCTAGTAATAGCAGTGGTGGAGGGAAGAACACTACAAATAGCCAATCAAATGGTGTAGTTGGGCTCACCATTGGTAATGTAGTTGGGGTTGGTCTTGTTAGGGAGACCACAGAGGCTGTTTTAGTCTCTGATGGTGGTATTGATTTTGCCACCTTGGTTGCTTGTCCCCTTAATGTGGGTAAGTACAAGCAACTTCACCTAATAAATGGTGTTGAGGTAGAAGCCTACAGGGACACCGGAGCCAGTATCACCATTGTGATTGAGAAATTGGTTGCCCCTGAACAACACCTGCTTGGTCAGCAGTACCAAGTGACTGATGCTCATAACAACACTCTTAGCCACCCCATGCCTGTTGTGAATCTCAACTGGGGGGTGGTTACTGGCCCAAAGAAACTTGTGGTAGCCACTGATTTACCTTTAGACTGCTTACTAGGAAATGATTTGGAGACATGAGCTTGGGCTAAAGTGGCGTTCGAGGCTCATGCAGCAATGCTGGACATTCCAGGGCATATCTTTGCTCTCACAAGGGTTCAGTCCCAGAAGCAAGGAGGACAGGGAAACTTGGATCCTGGTAAAATGGACCAAGTGCTCCTAGAAGCTAGGGGTAGAAAGGGTAAATCCTTGCCCACTGTCCCTCCCTCTCCAGAAGATTCCCCTTTTGAGGAAGAGGAATCCTCTCCCTGTGCAGATCCTACACCAGATGAGCTGGCAGCAGACACTGCTGAGCTTTTGGGTGCAGGGGGGCCTGCTAGGGAAGAGCAGACCTGTCCCACACTAGAGGGTTTAAGACAGCAAGCTGTCAAGCAGCAGAATGGGGATATCACTGATAGCCATAAAGTCTGTTGGGAAGACATCCTGCTCTATACTGAGTCAAGGGACCCTAAACCTGGAGCTGCCAGGTGTAGGAAAGTACCATCTTGCCTGGCATATTACCCCCCTGTTTACTTGTGTGTCAGTTTGTTTTTCCCTGTGTCACTGGGATTCTGTAAGCCAGGACCCCAGTGCTTATAGTTTGTGGCCTATGTGTGTTCCCTGTGTGGTGCCTAACTGTGTCACAGAGGCTCTGCTAACCAGAACCTCAGTGCTTATGCTCGCTCTGCTTTTAAAATTCTCACTGCAGGCTAGTGACCATTTTCACCAATTCTGATTGGCACACTGGAAAACCCTTATAATTCCCTAGTATATGGTACCTAGGTACCCAGGGTATTGGGGTTCCAGGAGATCCCTATGGGCTGCAGCATTTCTTTTGCCACCCATAGGGAGCTCAGGCCAATATTACACAGGACTGCCACTGCAGCCTGAGTGAAATAACGTCCACGTTACTTCACAGCCATTTTACACTGCACTTAAGTAACTTATAAGTCACCTATATGTCTAACCCTCACTTAGTGAAGGTTAGGTGCAAAGTTACTAAGTGTGAGGGCACCCTGGCACTAGCGAAGGTGCCCCCACATTGTTCAGGGCAAATTCCCCGAACTTTGTGAGCGCGGGGACACCATTACACGCGTGCACTACATATAGGTCAATACCTATATATAGCTTCACAATGGTAACAACGAATATGGCCATGTAACATGTCTAAGATCATGGAGTTGTCCCCCCATGCCAAATTTTGTATTGGTGTGCCAATCCCATGCATCCCCGGGGCTCCAGCATGGACCCCGGGTACTGCTAAACTAGCTCTCTGGGGTTTTCTCTGCAGCTACCGCTCCAGTAGCCTCCCCCAGCCCCTGGAAATGCTTTGAAGGGCACAGATGGTGCCCTCCTTGCATAAGCCAGTCTACACCGGTTTAGGGAACCCCCAGTCCCTGCTCTGGCGGGAAACTGGACAAAGGAAAGGGGAGTGACCACTCCCCTGTCCATCACTACCCCAGGGGTGGTGCCCAGAGCTCCTCCAGTGTGTCTTAGACCTCTGCCATCTTGTTTCCAGAGGTGTGGGGCTCTCTGGAGGCCTCTGGGTGGCCAGTGCCAGCAGGTGACATTAGAGACCTCTCCTGATAGATGCATACCTGACTAGTTGGCCAATCCTCCTCTGATGGCTATTTAGGGTCTCTCCAGTGGGCTTTTCCTCAGATAACGACTTCCAAGAATTCTTGAGGGTTCCTCTGCACCTCTCTCTTCGACTTCTGCCAAGGATTGACCGTTGAATGCTCTTGGACGCCTGCAAAACTGCAACTAAGTAGCATGAAGACTACCAGTGACATTGTATGCGCCTTTGTGGTGGTGCATGCTTTGGGGGGCTACCTGCCTTCATCCTGCAGTGGAAGCCACAAAGAAATCTCCAGTGGGTGAATGGAATCTTACCCCTGCTTCAGCAGGCACCTAACTTCAGCGTCACCGGTACTCTGGGACCCCTCTCATCCTGACGAGCCTGGCCCTGGAACACAGGTGGTGGACCCAAGTGACCCAGACTGTCCAGTGGTCCAACTGTCCAAATTTGGAGGAGGTAAGTCCTTGCCTTCCCTCTCCTGACAATAATCCTGTGCACCGTGTGAACTGCAGCTACAAGGGCTTCTGTGCACATTTCTGCAAACTCCTGCATGCACAGCCAAGCCTACGTCCCCAGCACTCTGTCCTACGATGCTCAGCTCCCTGGGTTGCTCTCTGGTGTTGTGGGACCCTCTTTTGCAGTGTTGACACCTGTGTATCCAGGCCACAGACTGGTGGAACACAAGGACAGAGGCCACAGTCACCACCTACCAACAAGCAGGAAGACAATGGCCCCAGTACAAGTCGTACCACCAGACCTGTGCAGGGGACACAGGCACAGGGGGCTAGCCCCAGTGGGAGGGCATCAGTGGCCCGGGGGAAGGCCACAGGATAGGTGCTGCAGCCCAGGGTGTGATTTCAGATATCCTGGGAGCATGCTAAACATACTCAGGACAGATTGACCCAGATTGTTGCCACCCTTGAGCAGAGTCAAAGGCTGCAGAGAGCCCAACACCAAGAGACCACGGAGCAGTGGAAACTGCACAATGCCACCATGGCCACCATAGCAGGTGCGCTTCTGCACCTTGTCCCAACCCAGCCTGAGACCTACACAGACCAGGAAGCCCCCACCACAGGCCAAGATACAGCTCGGCCAACAACAGCAGCATCAGCAAATGGACTTGTGCCTCCATCTCCGGACACGCAGGAAACCTGCACCTCAACCCGTACAGGCCAACACCAGGCTCCCAAACGGTCCCTCAGGCTCAGATATGGCACTGGAACACCTGCCAAGACCAAGGCCCCCTCTAGGAAGTGTGTAAGGAAATGCCTCCTTGGCATGGTTACCCCCTAACTTTTTGCCTTTGCTGATGCTAAGTTTTGATTGAAAGTGTGCTGGGACCCTACTAACCACGCCCCAGCACCAGTGTTCTTTCCCGAAACTGTACCTTTGTTTCCACAATTGGCACAACCTTGGCACTCATAAGTCCCTTGTAACTGGTACCCTGGTACCAAGGGCCCTGATGTCAGGGAAGGTCTCTAAGGGCTGCAGCATGTCTTATGCCACGCTGGGGACCCCTCACTAAGCACATGCACACTGCCTCACAGCTTGTCTGCGCTGGTGGGGAGAAAAAGACTACGTCGTCATGGCACTCCCCTCAGAGTGCCATGCCACCCTCACACTGCCTGTGGCATAGGTAAGTCACCCCTCTAGCAGGCACTACAGCCCTAAAGCAGGGTGCACTTTACCACAGGTGAAGGCATATGTGCATGAGCACTATGCCCCTACAGTGTCTAAGCAAAACCTTAGACATTGTAAGTGCAGGGTAGCCATAAGAGTAAATGGTCTGGGAGTTTGTCAGACACAAACTCCACAGTTCCATAATGGCTACACTGAAATCTGGGAAGTTTGGTATCAAACGTCTCAGCACAATACATGCACACTGATGCCAGTGTGCAATTTATTGTAACATGCACCCAGAGGGCATCTTAGAGATGCCCCCTGAATACCAATCCGACTTTTAGTGTAGGCTGACCAGTTCCTGCCTGCCAGCCTGCCACAAACCAGACAAGTTGCTGGCCACATGGGGAGAGTGCCTTTGTCATTCTGTGGCCAGGAACAAAGCCCATACTGGGTGGAGATGCTTCACACCTCCCCCTGCAGGAACTGTAACACCTGGTGGTGAGCCTCAAAGGCTCACCCCTTTTGTTACAGCGCCCCAGGGCATCCCAGCTAGTGGAGATGCCCGCCCCTCCGGCTACTGCCCCCACTTTTGGCGGGAGGCTGGAAGAGATAATGAGAAAAAAGAGGAGGAGCCACCTACCAGTCAGGACAGCCTCTAAGGTGTCCTGAGCTGAGGTGACCCCTGCCTTTAGAAATCCTCCATCTAAGTTTTGGAGGATTCCCCCAATAGGATTAGGGATGTGCCCCCCTCCCCACAGGGAGGAGGCACACAGAGTGTGTAGCCACCCTCCAGGACAGTAGCCATTGGCTACTGCCCTTCCAGACCTAAACACACCCCTAAATGTAGTATTTAGGGGCACCCCAGAACCCGGGAAATCAGATTGCTGCAACCTGAAACACGAAGAAGTGCTGAACTACAAGCCCTGCAGAGACTACGGAAGACGACAACTGCTTTGGCCCCAGCCCTACCGGCCTGTCTCCTGAGTCGAAAACCTGCAACCAGCGACGCATCCAACAGGGACCAGCGACCTCTGAAGCCTCAGAGGACTGCCCTGACTCCCAGGACCAAGAAACTCCGGTGCGCAGCGGCTCTGCTCAACAAACTGCAAGAAACTTGCAACTTTTCTACAACTTTAAAGACTTCACGTTTCCCGCCAGAAGCGTGAGACTTCCCACTCTGCACCTGACGCCCCCGGCTTGAGATCCAGAGATCAAACACCACAGGGAGGACTCCCCGGCGACTGCGACCCCGTGAGTAGCCCGAGACGATCCCCCTGAGCTCCCACAGCGACACCTGCAGAGAGAATCCAGAGGCTCCCCCTGACCGGGACTGCCTGTAACAGGGGACCCGACGCCTGGATCCAGCACTGCACCTGCAGCCCCCAGGACCTGAAGGAACCAATCCTCAGAGCAGGAGTGACCCCCAGGCGACCCTCTGTCTAGTCCAGGTGGTGGCTGTCCCGAGAAGCCCCACCCCCGTGCCTGCGTGCACCGCTAGAGTGACCCCCGGGTCCCTCCATTGAATCCTATCTAAAACCGGATGCCTGCTTTGCACACTGCACCCGGCCACCCCTGTGCGGCTGAGGGTGTGTTTTGTGTCCCTACTTGTGTCCCCCCAGTGCTCTACAAAACCCTCCTGGTCTGCCCCCTAAGGACACAGGTACTTACCTGCTGGCAGACTGGAACCGGAGCACCCCTGTTCTCCATAGGTGCCTATGTGTTTTGGACACCTCTTTGACCACTGCACCTGACCGGCCCTGAGCTGCTGGTGTGGTAACTTTGGGGTTGCCTTGAACCCCCAACGGTGGGCTGCCTATACCCAGGAACTGAGACTTGTAAGTGTTTTACTTACCTGACAAACTAACCATTACTTACCTCCCCCAGGAACTGTTGATTTATGCACTGTGTCCACTTAGCTTATTGCCATTTTAACAAATACTGTATATGATATTGCTTTAATTTAAAGTTCCTAACTTACCTGTGTGGAGTACCTTGCATGTTATGTATATACTTCAAAACTTGAACTTGTGGTTCTAAAAATAAATTAAGAAAATATATTTTTCTATATAAAAACTATTGGCCTGGAATTAAGTCTTTGAGTGTGTGTTCCTCATTTATTGCCTGTGTGTGTACAACAAATGCTTAACACTACCCTTTGATAAGCCTCATGCTCGACCACACTACCACAAAATAGAGCATTAGAATTATCTAATTTTGCCACTATCTTACCTCACTTTGAGATAGTATATACAGAGCCAACTTCCTACCAAGTGCCTCTGACAAGAACTGTCCTCTAAGTGTGCCACTGAATCACCGTCCATACCGTGCAATAACAACCCCAAAAACTGTAAATAACAGATGGACATATTACCACTGCCAGCAATCTCTGAGACCATGTAGCCAATATGGGCATCCACCAGTAGCCCACTCCCATCACTGGATAGAGCACCATGGGATCCCTAACACCAAATAAAACACCTGTTCACCAATGTAAATGTCCCCTGTCATTATGTTGAATGAAATTGAAGTGTGCATGCAATTGCCTTTGAAATAATTTATTCATATCTTAATAGCAGGAATAGCACCCCACGCATAACATGTGGTTGTGCAAGCAGAATTGTCAAACAAGTTATCCATAATATCACATGTCCCATGCAGACCTGGTCACAGTGGCAATGTCTATAGACCCAACACCCCCATAGAGGACAAGGCATACTGACAGTATGCTGCACAGACAGCAACAGCATCAAATAGTACCACTTACTGGAAGTACAGTTGGATCAATTGGTTCCTGGAGTGTGCATGTTCCCCGTCCTCATCATTACCATCACTCTCATCCCCTCTCTGAGGAAGATGGTCTGGATATACAGCCCACTCCTCCTCCAAAAGAAGAATAGATTTCCTCACAGCCACATTGTGCAGCATGCAGCAGGCCACCACTATTCTATACACCTTTTCAGGCTCACAGGCCAGGGATCCTCCAGAGATATGGAGACAACAGAATCTAGCCTTTAGGAGACCTATTGTGCGCTCTATCACCCTCCCAGTACGTCCATGGGCCTCATTGTAATTCCTCTCTGCATCTGTCCTAGGATGCCTCACTGGTGTCAGCAGCCAACGCATGTTGGGGTAGCCAGAATCACCTGAAAAAGGGGGCAAAACAGGACTGTCACTGACAAACCTCAGTTGCAGACAGCCTAGCTGTCTGCTATGTGTCAAAAAGTGTCATAAACACTTACCTATGATCCATCCTCTGTCCCCTTGTAGTTGTTCCATCATGTCTGGCACTCTGCTGTTCCTCAGCACAAAGGAATCATGGACTGATCCGGGAAACATGACATTCACATGTGAGATGTACTGGCCTGCAGTACACACCAATTGAATGTTCATGGAGTGAAAGTTCTTCCTGTTTCTGTACACCTGTTCACTTACTCGTGGGGG
Organism: Pleurodeles waltl; assembly: GCF_031143425.1. Classification (NCBI taxonomy): domain Eukaryota; kingdom Metazoa; phylum Chordata; class Amphibia; order Caudata; family Salamandridae; genus Pleurodeles; species Pleurodeles waltl. The sequence continues at coordinate 856,446,645 of NC_090444.1, read as the reverse complement.
GATGAGAGCTATGTGAGTTCCATTGATGGCACCTATCACATGGGGCATGTTGGCACAGGCATAGAAGTCAGACTTGATGACAGGGAGGTCAGCACTTTGGGGAAACCTCGTAGGACTGCAGGTGTCATACAAATGCATTCAGGAATCTGGAGAGCATAATGCTAAACATTGGCTGTGAAAAACCTGCACCCATGCCCACTGTTACTTGAAATGAGCCTGTGGCCAGGAAATGGAGTGCAGAGAGCACCTGCACTTCAGTAGGGATGGCATGTTGATTTCGATTACCCGGGCTCAGTGCTGGATCCAGTAATGCACAAAGTTCAAGAGTTACAGCACGGTTGAGTCTCTAATTTATAATGATGTGACGCTCCACCATGGTCCCCAAATCAACAAGTGGTCTGTACACCGATGGGGCCCTCCCTCGCCACATAGGTCTGTACCTAGGAGGAGTTGAGAACACGTGTGAGGAACACACATACATCTGCCCATAATGTTAAATATTCAGCACTGCTGGCATACAAGTCGACGACACATATGCATAGTAGGATGTTAAACTGGAGTGACTTATCCTCAATGATACATGAGGACTGTTGTCGTGAGTAAATGTATATTTGTTCATGCCTGTGGGGGTTAGGGACAATAGGGCATGCATGGGGCAAATGAGGAATTAATAACTGCGTAATAATGGCCAAAATGTCTGCCCCCTGTAATCCAGAAATGTTGTAGTGGAAGTCACCTTATACCGCGAGCTGTTGTAATTGCGTAAGGCGGTGTTCACCACCATGCAATCATTCATTAGTTAACATGGTTTTCAATGGGTATTTTTTGCGTATCATGATAGCCGCCGGCGGTGATGGTGCGCGCCGCCGCGGAGCGTACGCCATCTCGTCACCCAAACTTCACTTGCATCCCAGATTACGTGCATGCAGGTACTCCACTAAGTGTGCTGCTGTGTCCTGCCTCTGGTCCTGGAAATGACACGAAAGGCAGGGGAAAGGGCCCCGGCCTTCACCAACAAGGAACTGGACAAGCTTGTGGACAGGGTCCTGCCCCCGTACACCAAGCTCTACAGTAGACCAGAGGTACAGGTGAGTAGGTGGATTGGGGGGCATGGATGTGTGTGTAATGGTGATAGATGGCTGTAAACATGTGTGCACGTTTGACACTGTACAGTCGTAGGATTCATGACATGCTGCATGTGTAAGGTCCTGTTATGCTGTTGTGAGTGTCTGGACCATAGGGGACATATAGCCAGCTGTATGTAATGGCCATAGTCTGACCTCTGTGTTCCTTTTTCTGTGTGTCCCATGTAGGTCAGCGCCCATCAGAAGAGGGGACTCTGGCATGCCATCGCCATGGAGGTGCGGACCCTGGGGGTCTACAACTGACATTGGGCAGGTTTAATTGGCCTTGTGTCGGGTAAGTACCTCTTGCTGTGGGGTGTATAGCTTGTGCTGTTGTGATGGGTTGTGGGTGCGTTGTGG